>NC_089988.1:22417194-22719343 GCF_036417845.1 Apteryx mantelli
TTGGTGGTTGTGAGGTCAGTGGTGGCTCAGTGCCTGCTAGGCCAGTGCTAGGTGCGTGGGTGCTGTTTGTGGTTGTGAGGTCAGTGGTGGCTCAGTGCCTGCTAGGCCAGTGCTAGGTGCGTGGCTGCTGTTTGTGGTTGTGAGGTCAGTGGTGGCTCAGTGCCTGCTAGGCCAGTGCGAGGTGCGTGGCTGCTGTTTGTGGTTGTGAGGTCAGTGGTGGCTCAGTGCCTGCTAGGCCAGTGCGAGGTGCGTGGGTGCTGTTTGTGGTTGTGAGGTCCCTTGTGACTCAGTGCCTGCTAGGCCAGTGCTAGGTGCGTGGCTTCTGTTTGTGGTTGTGAGGTCACTTGTGGCTCAGTGCCTGCTAGGCCAGTGCTAGGTGCGTGGGTGCTGTTTTCAATTGTGAGGTCAGTGGTGGCTCAGTGCCTGCTAGGCCAGTGCTAGGTGCGTGGCTGCTGTTTGTGGTTGTGAGGTCCCTTGTGACTCAGTGCCTGCTAGGCCAGTGCTAGGTGCGTGGCTGCTGTTTGTGGTTGTGAGGTCAGTGGTGTCTCAGTGCCTGCTAGGCCAGTGTTAGGTGCGTGGCTGCTGGTTGTGGCTGTGAGGTCAGTGGTGGCTCAGTGCCTGCTAGGCCAGTTCTAGGTGCGTGGCTGCTGTTTGTGGTTGTGAGGTCAGTGGTGGCTCAGTGCCTGCTAGGCCAGTGCTAGGTGCGTGGGTGCTGTTTGTGGTTGTGAGGTCAGTGGTGGCTCAGTGCCTGCTAGGCCAGTGCTAGGTGCGTGGCTGCTGTTTGTGGTAGTGAGGTCAGTGGTGGCTCAGTGCCTGCTAGGCCAGTGCTAGGTGCGTGGCTGCTGTTTGTGGTTGTGAGGTCAGTGGTGGCTCAGTGCCTGCTAGGCCAGTGCGAGGTGCGTGGGTGCTGTTTGTGGTTGTGAGGTCAGTGGTGGCTCAGTGCCTGCTAGGCCAGTGCTAGGTGCGTGGGTGCTGTTTGTGGTTGTGAGGTCAGTGGTGGCTCAGTGCCTGCTAGGCCAGTGCTAGGTGCGTGGCTGCTGTTTGTGGTTGTGAGGTCCCTTGTGACTCAGTGCCTGCTAGGCCAGTGCTAGGTGCGTGGCTGCTGTTTGTGGTTGTGAGGTCAGTGGTGGCTCAGTGCCTGCTAGGCCAGTGCTAGGTGCGTGGCTGCTGGTTGTGGCTGTGAGGTCAGTGGTGGCTCAGTGCCTGCTAGGCCAGTTCTAGGTGCGTGGCTGCTGTTTGTGGTTGTGAGGTCAGTGGTGGCTCAGTGCCTGCTAGGCCAGTGCTAGGTGCGTGGGTGCTGTTTGTGGTTGTGAGGTCAGTGGTGGCTCAGTGCCTGCTGGGCCAGTGCTAGGTGCGTGGCTGCTGTTTGTGGTTGTGAGGTCAGTGGTGGCTCAGTGCCTGCTAGGCCAGTGCTAGGTGCGTGGGTGCTGTTTGTGGTTGTGAGGTCAGTGGTGGCTCAGTGCCTGCTAGGCCAGTGCTAGGTGCGTGGGTGCTGTTTGTGGTTGTGAGGTCCCTTGTGACTCAGTGCCTGCTAGGCCAGTGCTAGGTGCGTGGGTGCTGTTTGTGGTTGTGAGGTCAGTGGTGGCTCAGTGCCTGCTAGGCCAGTGCTAGGTGCGTGGCTGCTGTTTGTGGTTGTGAGGTCAGTGGTGGCTCAGTGCCTGCTAGGCCAGTGCTAGGTGCGTGGCTGCTGTTTGTGGTTGTGAGGTCAGTGGTGGCTCAGTGCCTGCTAGGCCAGTGCTAGGTGCGTGGGTGCTGTTTGTGGTTGTGAGGTCAGTGGTGGCTCAGTGCCTGCTAGGCCAGTGCTAGGTGCGTGGGTGCTGTTTGTGGTTGTGAGGTCCCTTGTGACTCAGTGCCTGCTAGGCCAGTGCTAGGTGCGTGGGTGCTGTTTGTGGTTGTGAGGTCAGTGGTGGCTCAGTGCCTGCTAGGCCAGTGCTAGGTGCGTGGGTGCTGTTTGTGGTTGTGAGGTCAGTGGTGGCTCAGTGCCTGCTAGGCCAGTGCTAGGTGCGTGGCTGCTGTTTGTGGTTGTGAGGTCAGTGGTGGCTCAGTGCCTGCTAGGCCAGTGCTAGGTGCGTGGGTGCTGTTTGTGGTTGTGAGGTCAGTGGTGGCTCAGTGCCTGCTAGGCCAGTGCTAGGTGCGTGGGTGCTGTTTGTGGTTGTGAGGTCAGTGGTGGCTCAGTGCCTGCTAGGCCAGTGCTAGGTGCGTGGGTGCTGTTTGTGGTTGTGAGGTCCCTTGTGACTCAGTGCCTGCTAGGCCAGTGCTAGGTGCGTGGGTGCTGTTTGTGGTTGTGAGGTCAGTGGTGGCTCAGTGCCTGCTAGGCCAGTGCTAGGTGCGTGGGTGCTGTTTGTGGTTGTGAGGTCAGTGGTGGCTCAGTGCCTGCTAGGCCAGTGCTAGGTGCGTGGGTGTTCTTTGTGGTTGTGAGGTCAGTGGTGGCTCAGTGCCTGCTAGGCCAGTGCTAGGTGCGTGGGTGCTGTTTGTGGTTGTGTGGTCAGTGGTGGCTCAGTGCCTGCTAGGCCAGTGCTAGGTGCGTGGCTGCTGTTTGTGGTTGTGAGGTCAGTGGTGGCTCAGTGCCTGCTAGGCCAGTGCTAGGTGCGTGGCTGCTGTTTGTGGTTGTGAGGTCAGTGGTGGCTCAGTGCCTGCTAGGCCAGTGCTAGGTGCGTGGGTGCTGTTGGTGGTTGTGAGGTCAGTGGTGGCTCAGTGCCTGCTAGGCCAGTGCTAGGTGCGTGGCTGCTGTTTGTGGTTGTGAGGTCAGTGGTGGCTCAGTGCCTGCTAGGCCAGTGCTAGGTGCGTGGGTGCTGTTTGTGGTTGTGAGGTCAGTGGTGGCTCAGTGCCTGCTAGGCCAGTGCTAGGTGCGTGGCTGCTGTTGGTGGTTGTGAGGTCAGTGGTGGCTCAGTGCCTGCTAGGCCAGTGCTAGGTGCGTGGCTGCTGTTTGTGGTTGTGAGGTCAGTGGTGGCTCAGTGCCTGCTAGGCCAGTGCTAGGTGCGTGGCTGCTGTTTGTGGTTGTGAGGTCAGTGGTGGCTCAGTGCCTGCTAGGCCAGTGCTAGGTGCGTGGCTGCTGTTTTCAATTGTGAGGTCAGTGGTGGCTCTGTGCCTGCTAGGCCAGTGCTAGGTGCCTGGGTGCTGTTTTCAGTTGTGAGGTCACTTGTGGCTGAGTGCCTGCTAGGCCAGTGCTGGTGATGTGGGTGCAGTTTTTGTTTGTGATGTCACTTGTGGCTCAGTGCCTGATAGGCCAGTGCTGGTCCTGTGGGTGGAGTTTGTGCTTGTGATATCACTTGTGGCTCAGTGCCTGCTAGGCCAGTGCTAGGTGCGTGGCTGCTGTTGGTGGTTGTGAGGTCAGTGGTGGCTCAGTGCCTGCTAGGCCAGTGCTAGGTGCGTGGCTGCTGTTTTCAATTGTGAGGTCAGTGGTGGCTCTGTGCCTGCTAGGCCAGTGCTAGGTGCCTGGGTGCTGTTTTCAGTTGTGAGGTCACTTGTGGCTGAGTGCCTGCTAGGCCAGTGCTGGTGATGTGGGTGCAGTTTTTGTTTGTGATGTCACTTGTGGCTCAGTGCCTGATAGGCCAGTGCTGGTCCTGTGGGTGGAGTTTGTGCTTGTGATATCACTTGTGGCTCAGTGCCTGCTAGGCCAGTGCTAGGTGCGTGGCTGCTGTTGGTGGTTGTGAGGTCAGTGGTGGCTCAGTGCCTGCTAGGCCAGTGCTAGGTGCGTGGCTGCTGTTTTCAATTGTGAGGTCAGTGGTGGCTCAGTGCCTGCTAGGCCACTGCTAGGTGCGTGGCTGCTGTTTGTGGTTGTGAGGTCAGTGGTGGCTCAGTGCCTGCTAGGCCAGTGCTAGGTGCGTAGCTGCTGTTTGTGGTTGTGAGGTCAGTGGTGGCTCAGTGCCTGCTAGGCCAGTGCTAGGTGCGTGGCTGCTGTTTTCAATTGTGAGGTCCCTTGTGGCTCAGTGCCTGCTAGGCCAGTGCTAGGTGCATGGCTGCTGTTTGTGGTTGTGAGGTCAGTGGTGGCTCAGTGCCTGCTAGGCCAGTGCTAGGTGCGTGGCTGCTGTTTGTGGTTGTGAGGTCAGTGGTGGCTCAGTGCCTGCTAGGCCAGTGCGAGGTGCGTGGGTGCTGTTTGTGGTTGTGAGGTCAGTGGTGGCTCAGTGCCTGCTAGGCCAGTGCTAGGTGCGTGGCTGCTGTTTGTGGTTGTGAGGTCAGTGGTGGCTTGTGCCTGCTAGGCCAGTGCTAGGTGCGTGGCTGCTGTTTTCAATTGTGAGGTCACTTGTGGCTCCGTGCATGCTAGGCCAGTGCTAGGTGCGTGGGTGCTGTTTGTGGTTGTGAGGTCAGTGGTGGCTCAGTGCCTGCTAGGCCAGTGCTAGGTGCGTGGGTGCTGTTTGTGGTTGTGAGGTCAGTGGTGGCTCAGTGCCTGCTAGGCCAGTGCTAGGTGCGTGGCTGCTGTTTGTGGTTGTGAGGTCAGTGGTGTCTCAGTGCCTGCTAGGCCAGTGCTAGGTGCGTGGGTGCTGTTTGTGGTTGTGAGGTCAGTGGTGGCTCAGTGCCTGCTAGGCCAGTGCTAGGTGCGTGGCTGCTGTTTGTGGTTGTGAGGTCAGTGGTGGCTCAGTGCCTGCTAGGCCAGTGCTAGGTGCGTGGGTGCTGTTTGTGGTTGTGAGGTCAGTGGTGGCTCAGTGCCTGCTAGGCCAGTGCTAGGTGTGTGGCTGCTGTTTTCAATTGTGAGGTCACTTGTGGCTCAGTGCCTGCTAGGCCAGTGCTAGGTGCGTGGCTGCTGTTTTCAATTGTGAGGTCAGTGGTGGCTCAGTGCCTGCTAGGCCAGTGCTAGGTGCATGGCTGCTGTTTTCAATGTGAGGTCAGTGGTGGCTCAGTGCCTGCTAGGCCAGTGCTAGGTGCGTGGCTGCTGCTTGTGGTTGTGAGGTCAGTGGTGGCTCAGTGCCTGCTAGGCCAGTGCTAGGTGCGTGGCTGCTGTTTGTGGTAGTGAGGTCAGTGGTGGCTCAGCGCCTGCTAGGCCAGTGCTAGGTGCGTGGCTGCTGTTTTCAATTGTGAGGTCACTTGTGGCTGAGTGCCTGCTAGGCCAGTGCTGGTGATGTGGGTGCAGTTTTTGTTTGTGATGTCACTTGTGGCTCAGTGCCTGATAGGCCAGTGCTGGTCCTGTGGGTGGAGTTTGTGCTTGTGATGTCACTTGTGGCTGAGTGCCTGCTAGGCCAGTGCTGGTCACATGGCTGCAGTTTGTGGTTGTGAGGTCACTTGTGGCTCAGTGCCTGCTAGGCCAGTGCTAGGTGCGTGGGTGCTGTTTGTGGTTGTGAGGTCAGTGGTGGCTCAGTGCCTGCTAGGCCAGTGCTAGGTGCGTGGCTGCTGTTTGTGGTTGTGAGGTCAGTGGTGGATCAGTGCCTGCTAGGCCAGTGCTAGGTGCGTGGCTGCTGTTTGTGGTTGTGAGGTCAGTGGTGGCTCAGTGCCTGCTAGGCCAGTGCTAGGTGCGTGGCTGCTGTTTGTGGTTGTGAGGTCCCTTGTGACTCAGTGCCTGCTAGGCCAGTGCTAGGTGCGTGGCTGCTGTTTGTGGTTGTGAGGTCAGTGGTGTCTCAGTGCCTGCTAGGCCAGTGCTAGGTGCGTGGGTGCTGGTTGTGGCTGTGAGGTCAGTGGTGGCTCAGTGCCTGCTAGGCCAGTGCTAGGTGCGTGGGTGCTGTTTGTGGTTGTGAGGTCCCTTGTGACTCAGTGCCTGCTAGGCCAGTGCTAGGTGCGTGGCTGCTGTTTGTGGTTGTGAGGTCAGTGGTGGCTCAGTGCCTGCTAGGCCAGTGCTAGGTGCGTGGGAGCTGTTTGTGGTTGTGAGGTCAGTGGTGGCTCCGTGCCTGCTAGGCCAGTGCTAGGTGCGTGGCTGCTGTTTTCAATTGTGAGGTCAGTGGTGGCTCAGTGCCTGCTAGGCCAGTGCTAGGTGCGTGGCTGCTGTTTGTGGTTGTGAGGTCAGCGGTGGCTCCGTGCCTGCTAGGCCAGTGCTAGGTGCGTGGGTGCTGTTTGTGGTTGTGAGGTCAGTGGTGGCTCAGTGCCTGCTAGGCCAGTGCTAGGTGCGTGGGTGCTGTTTGTGGTTGTGAGGTCCCTTGTGACTCAGTGCCTGCTAGGCCAGTGCTAGGTGCGTGGCTGCTGTTTGTGGTTGTGAGGTCAGTGGTGGCTCAGTGCCTGCTAGGCCAGTGCTAGGGGCGTGGGTGCTGTTTTCAATTGTGAGGTCAGTGGTGGCTCAGTGCTTGCTAGGCCAGTGCTAGGTGCGTGGGTGCTGTTTGTGGTTGTGAGGTCAGTGGTGGCTCAGTGCCTGCTAGGCCAGTGCTAGGTGCGTGGCTGCTGTTTGTGGTTGTGAGGTCCCTTGTGACTCAGTGCCTGCTAGGCCAGTGCTAGGTGCGTGGCTGCTGTTTGTGGTTGTGAGGTCAGTGGTGGCTCAGTGCCTGCTAGGCCAGTGCTAGGTGCGTGGCTGCTGTTTGTGGTTGTGAGGTCAGTGGTGGCTCAGTGCCTGCTAGGCCAGTGCTAGGTGCGTGGGTGCTGTTTGTGGTTGTGAGGTCCCTTGTGACTCAGTGCCTGCTAGGCCAGTGCTAGGTGCGTGGCTGCTGTTTGTGGTTGTGAGGTCAGTGGTGGCTCAGTGCCTGCTAGGCCAGTGCTAGGTGCGTGGCTGCTGTTTGTGGTTGTTAGGTCAGTGGTGGCTCAGAGCCTGCTAGGCCAGTGCTAGGTGCGAGGCTGCTGTTTGTGGTTGTGAGGTCAGTGGTGGCTCAGTGCCTGCTAGGCCAGTGCTAGGTGCGTGGCTGCTGTTGGTGGTTGTGAGGTCAGTGGTGGCTCAGTGCCTGCTAGGCCAGTGCTAGGTGCATGGCTGCTGTTTTCAATGTGAGGTCAGTGGTGGCTCAGTGCCTGCTAGGCCAGTGCTAGGTGTGTGGCTGCTGCTTGTGGTTGTGAGGTCAGTGGTGGCTCAGTGCCTGCTAGGGCCGTGCTAGGTGCTTGGCTGCTGTTTTCAGTTGTGAGGTCACTTGTGGCTCAGTGCCTGCTAGGCCAGTGCTAGGTGCCTGGGTGCTGTTTTCAGTTGTGAGGTCACTTGTGGCTCAGTGCCTGCTAGGCCAGTGCTAGGTGCGTAGCTGCTGTTTGTGCTTGTGATATCACTTGTGGCTCAGTGCCTGCTAGGCCAGTGCTAGGTGCGTGGCTGCTGTTGGTGGTTGTGAGGTCGGTGGTGGCTCAGTGCCTGCTAGGCCAGTGCTAGGTGCGTAGCTGCTGTTTGTGGTTGTGAGGTCAGTGGTGGCTCAGTGCCTGCTAGGCCAGTGCTAGGTGCGTGGCTGCTGTTTGTGGTTGTGAGGTCAGTGGTGGCTCAGTGCCTGCTAGGCCACTGCTAGGTGCGTGGCTGCTGTTTGTGGTTGTGAGGTCAGTGGTGGCTCAGTGCCTGCTAGGCCAGTGCTAGGTGCGTAGCTGCTGTTTGTGGTTGTGAGGTCAGTGGTGGATCAGTGCCTGCTAGGCCAGTGCTAGGTGCGTGGCTGCTGTTTTCAATTGTGAGGTCCCTTGTGGCTCAGTGCCTGCTAGGCCAGTGCTAGGTGCATGGCTGCTGTTTGTGGTTGTGAGGTCAGTGGTGGCTCAGTGCCTGCTAGGCCAGTGCTAGGTGCGTGGCTGCTGTTTGTGGTTGTGAGGTCAGTGGTGGCTCAGTGCCTGCTAGGCCAGTGCGAGGTGCGTGGGTGCTGTTTGTGGTTGTGAGGTCAGTGGTGGCTCAGTGCCTGCTAGGCCAGTGCTAGGTGCGTGGGTGCTGTTGGTGGTTGTGAGGTCAGTGGTGGCTCAGTGCCTGCTAGGCCAGTGCTAGGTGCGTGGGTGCTGTTAGTGGTTGTGAGGTCAGTGGTGGCTCAGTGCCTGCTAGGCCAGTGCTAGGTGCGTGGCTGCTGGTTGTGGTTGTGAGGTCAGTGGTGGCTCCGTGCCTGCTAGGCCAGTGCTAGGTGCGTGGCTGCTGTTTTCAATTGTGAGGTCAGTGGTGGCTCAGTGCCTGCTAGGCCAGTGCTAGGTGCCTGGGTGCTGTTTTCAGTTGTGAGGTCACTTGTGGCTCAGTGCCTGCTAGGCCAGTGCTAGGCGCGTGGCTGCTGTTTTCAATTGTGAGGTCACTTGTGGCTCAGTGCCTGCTAGGCCAGTGCTAGGTGCGTGGCTGCTGTTTGTGGTAGTGAGGTCAGTGGTGGCTCAGCGCCTGCTAGGCCAGTGCTAGGTGCGTGGCTGCTGTTTTCAATTGTGAGGTCACTTGTGGCTGAGTGCCTGCTAGGCCAGTGCTGGTGATGTGGGTGCAGTTTTTGTTTGTGATGTCACTTGTGGCTCAGTGCCTGATAGGCCAGTGCTGGTCCTGTGGGTGGAGTTTGTGCTTGTGATATCACTTGTGGCTCAGTGCCTGCTAGGCCAGTGCTAGGTGCGTGGCTGCTGTTGGTGGTTGTGAGGTCAGTGGTGGCTCAGTGCCTGCTAGGCCAGTGCTAGGTGCGTAGCTGCTGTTTGTGGTTGTGAGGTCCCTTGTGACTCAGTGCCTGCTAGGCCAGTGCTAGGTGCGTGGCTGCTGTTTGTGGTTGTGAGGTCAGTGGTGGCTCAGTGCCTGCTAGGCCAGTGCTAGGTGCGTGGGTGCTGTTTGTGGTTGTGAGGTCAGTGGTGGCTCAGTGCCTGCTAGGCCAGTGCGAGGTGCGTGGGTGCTGTTTGTGGTTGTGAGGTCAGTGGTGGCTCAGTGCCTGCTAGGCCAGTGCTAGGTGCGTGGCTGCTGTTTGTGGTTGTGAGGTCAGTGGTGGCTCAGTGCCTGCTAGGCCAGTGCGAGGTGCGTGGGTGCTGTTAGTGGTTGTGAGGTCAGTGGTGGCTCAGTGCCTGCTAGGCCAGTGCTAGGTGCGTGGCTGCTGGTTGTGGTTGTGAGGTCAGTGGTGGCTCAGTGCCTGCTAGGCCAGTGCTAGGTGCGTGGCTGCTGTTTTCAATTGTGAGGTCACTTGTGGCTCCGTGCATGCTAGGCCAGTGCTAGGTGCGTGGGTGCTGTTTGTGGTTGTGAGGTCAGTGGTGGCTTAGTGCCTGCTAGGCCAGTGCTAGGTGCGTGGCTGCTGTTTGTGGTTGTGAGGTCAGTGGTGGCTCAGTGCCTGCTAGGCCAGTTCTAGGTGCGTGGGTGCTGTTTGTGGTTGTGAGGTCAGTGGTGGCTCAGTGCCTGCTAGGCCAGTGCTAGGTGCGTGGGTGCTGTTTGTGGTTGTGAGGTCAGTGGTGGCTCAGTGCCTGCTAGGCCAGTGCTATGTGCGTGGCTGCTGTTTGTGGTTGTGAGGTCAGTGGTGGCTCAGTGCCTGCTAGGCCAGTGCTAGGTGCGTGGCTGCTGTTTGTGGTTGTGAGGTCAGTGGTGGCTCAGTGCCTGCTAGGCCAGTGCTAGGTGCGTGGGTGCTGTTTGTGGTTGTGAGGTCAGTGGTGGCTCAGTGCCTGCTAGGCCAGTGCTAGGTGTGTGGCTGCTGTTTTCAATTGTGAGGTCACTTGTGGCTCAGTGCCTGCTAGGCCAGTGCTAGGTGCGTGGCTGCTCTTTTCAATTGTGAGGTCAGTGGTGGCTCAGTGCCTGCTAGGCCAGTGCTAGGTGCATGGCTGCTGTTTTCAGTTGTGAGGTCACTTGTGGCTCAGTGCCTGCTAGGCCAGTGCTAGGTGCCTGGGTGCTGTTTTCAGTTGTGAGGTCACTTGTGGCTCAGTGCCTGCTAGGCCAGTGCTAGGTGCGTGGCTGCTGTTTGTGGTAGTGAGGTCAGTGGTGGCTCAGCGCCTGCTAGGCCAGTGCTAGGTGCGTGGCTGCTGTTTTCAATTGTGAGGTCACTTGTGGCTGAGTGCCTGCTAGGCCAGTGCTGGTGATGTGGGTGCAGTTTTTGTTTGTGATGTCACTTGTGGCTCAGTGCCTGATAGGCCAGTGCTGGTCCTGTGGGTGTAGTTTGTGCTTGTGATGTCACTTGTGGCTGAGTGCCTGCTAGGCCAGTGCTGGTCACATGGCTGCAGTTTGTGGTTGTGAGGTCACTTGTGGCTCAGTGCCTGCTAGGCCAGTGCTAGGTGCGTGGGTGCTGTTTGTGGTTGTGAGGTCAGTGGTGGCTCAGTGCCTGCTAGGCCAGTGCTAGGTGCGTGGCTGCTGTTTGTGGTTGTGAGGTCAGTGGTGGATCAGTGCCTGCTAGGCCAGTGCTAGGTGCGTGGGTGCTGTTTGTGGTTGTGAGGTCAGTGGTGGCTCAGTGCCTGCTAGGCCAGTGCTAGGTGCGTGGGTGCTGTTTGTGGTTGTGAGGTCAGTGGTGGCTCAGTGCCTGCTAGGCCAGTGCTAGGTGCGTGGGTGCTGTTTGTGGTTGTGAGGTCAGTGGTGGCTCAGTGCCTGCTAGGCCAGTGCTAGGTGCGTGGCTGCTGGTTGTGGCTGTGAGGTCAGTGGTGGCTCAGTGCCTGCTAGGCCAGTGCTAGGTGCGTGGGTGCTGTTTGTGGTTGTGAGGTCAGTGGTGGCTCAGTGCTTGCTAGGCCAGTGCTAGGTGCGTGGGTGCTGTTTGTGGTTGTGAGGTCAGTGGTGGCTCAGTGCCTGCTAGGCCAGTGCTAGGTGCGTGGCTGCTGTTTGTGGTTGTGAGGTCAGTGGTGGCTCCGTGCCTGCTAGGCCAGTGCTAGGTGCGTGGCTGCTGTTTTCAATTGTGAGGTCAGTGGTGGCTCAGTGCCTGCTAGGCCAGTGCTAGGTGCGTGGCTGCTGTTTGTGGTTGTGAGGTCAGCGGTGGCTCCGTGCCTGCTAGGCCAGTGCTAGGTGCGTGGGTGCTGTTTGTGGTTGTGAGGTCAGTGGTGGCTCCGTGCCTGCTAGGCCAGTGCTAGGTGCGTGGGTGCTGTTTGTGGTTGTGAGGTCCCTTGTGACTCAGTGCCTGCTAGGCCAGTGCTAGGTGCGTGGCTGCTGTTTGTGGTTGTGAGGTCAGTGGTGGCTCAGTGCCTGCTAGGCCAGTGCTAGGTGCGTGGGTGCTGTTTGTGGTTGTGAGGTCAGTGGTGGCTCAGTGCTTGCTAGGCCAGTGCTAGGTGCGTGGGTGCTGTTTGTGGTTGTGAGGTCAGTGGTGGCTCAGTGCCTGCTAGGCCAGTGCTAGGTGCGTGGCTGCTGTTTGTGGTTGTGAGGTCAGTGGTGGCTCAGTGCCTGCTAGGCCAGTGCTAGGTGCGTGGGTGCTGTTTGTGGTTGTGAGGTCCCTTGTGACTCAGTGCCTGCTAGGCCAGTGCTAGGTGCGTGGCTGCTGTTTGTGGTTGTGAGGTCAGTGGTGGCTCAGTGCCTGCTAGGCCAGTGCTAGGTGCGTGGGTGCTGTTTGTGGTTGTGAGGTCAGTGGTGGCTCAGTGCCTGCTAGGCCAGTGCTAGGTGCGTGGGTGCTGTTTGTGGTTGTGAGGTCAGTGGTGGCTCAGTGCCTGCTAGGCCAGTGCTAGGTGCGTGGCTGCTGTTTGTGGTTGTGAGGTCAGTGGTGGCTCAGTGCCTGCTAGGCCAGTGCTAGGTGCGTGGCTGCTGTTTGTGGTTGTTAGGTCAGTGGTGGCTCAGAGCCTGCTAGGCCAGTGCTAGGTGCGAGGCTGCTGGTTGTGGTTGTGAGGTCAGTGGTGGCTCAGTGCCTGCTAGGCCAGTGCTAGGTGCGTGGGTGCTGTTGGTGGTTGTGAGGTCAGTGGTGGCTCAGTGCCTGCTAGGCCAGTGCTAGGTGCATGGCTGCTGTTTTCAATGTGAGGTCACTTGTGGCTCAGTGCCTGCTAGGCCAGTGCTAGGTGCCTGGGTGCTGTTTTCAGTTGTGAGGTCACTTGTGGCTCAGTGCCTGCTAGGCCAGTGCTAGGCGCGTGGCTGCTGTTTGTGGTAGTGAGGTCAGTGGTGGCTCAGTGCCTGCTAGGCCAGTGCTAGGTGCGTGGGTGCTGTTTGTGGTTGTGAGGTCAGTGGTGGCTCAGTGCCTGCTAGGCCAGTGCTAGGTGCGTGGCTGCTGTTTGTGGTTGTGAGGTCAGTGGTGGCTCAGTGCCTGCTAGGCCAGTGCTAGGTGCGTGGCTGCTGGTTGTGGCTGTGAGGTCAGTGGTGGCTCAGTGCCTGCTAGGCCAGTTCTAGGTGCGTGGGTGCTGTTTGTGGTTGTGAGGTCAGTGGTGGCTCAGTGCCTGCTAGGCCAGTGCTAGGTGCGTGGGTGCTGTTTGTGGTTGTGAGGTCAGTGGTGGCTCAGTGCCTGCTGGGCCAGTGCTAGGTGCGTGGGTGCTGTTTGTGGTTGTGAGGTCAGTGGTGGCTCAGTGCCTGCTAGGCCAGTGCTAGGTGCGTGGGTGCTGTTTGTGGTTGTGAGGTCCCTTGTGACTCAGTGCCTGCTAGGCCAGTGCTAGGTGCGTGGCTGCTGTTTGTGGTAGTGAGGTCAGTGGTGGCTCAGCGCCTGCTAGGCCAGTGCTAGGTGCGTGGCTGCTGTTTTCAATTGTGAGGTCACTTGTGGCTGAGTGCCTGCTAGGCCAGTGCTGGTGATGTGGGTGCAGTTTTTGTTTGTGATGTCACTTGTGGCTCAGTGCCTGATAGGCCAGTGCTGGTCCTGTGGGTGGAGTTTGTGCTTGTGATGTCACTTGTGGCTGAGTGCCTGCTAGGCCAGTGCTGGTCACATGGCTGCAGTTTGTGGTTGTGAGGTCACTTGTGGCTCAGTGCCTGCTAGGCCAGTGCTAGGTGCGTGGCTGCTGTTTGTGGTTGTGAGGTCAGTGGTGGCTCAGTGCCTGCTAGGCCAGTGCTAGGTGCGTGGGTGCTGTTTGTGGTTGTGAGGTCAGTGGTGGATCAGTGCCTGCTAGGCCAGTGCTAGGTGCGTGGCTGCTGTTTGTGGTTGTGAGGTCACTTGTGGCTCAGTGCCTGCTAGGCCAGTGCTAGGTGCGTGGCTGCTGTTTGTGGTTGTGAGGTCCCTTGTGACTCAGTGCCTGCTAGGCCAGTGCTAGGTGCGTGGCTGCTGTTTGTGGTTGTGAGGTCAGTGGTGGCTCAGTGCCTGCTAGGCCAGTGCTAGGTGCGTGGCTGCTGGTTGTGGCTGTGAGGTCAGTGGTGGCTCAGTGCCTGCTAGGCCAGTTCTAGGTGCGTGGCTGCTGTTTGTGGTTGTGAGGTCAGTGGTGGCTCAGTGCCTGCTAGGCCAGTGCTAGGTGCGTGGGTGCTGTTTGTGGTTGTGAGGTCAGTGGTGGCTCAGTGCCTGCTGGGCCAGTGCTAGGTGCGTGGCTGCTGTTTGTGGTTGTGAGGTCAGTGGTGGCTCAGTGCCTGCTAGGCCAGTGCTAGGTGCGTGGGTGCTGTTTGTGGTTGTGAGGTCCCGTGTGACTCAGTGCCTGCTAGGCCAGTGCTAGGTGCGTGGCTGCTGTTTGTGGTTGTGAGGTCAGTGGTGGCTCAGTGCCTGCTAGGCCAGTGCTAGGTGCGTGGGTGCTGTTTGTGGTTGTGAGGTCAGTGGTGGCTCAGTGCCTGCTAGGCCAGTGCTAGGTGCGTGGCTGCTGTTTGTGGTTGTGAGGTCAGTGGTGGCTCAGTGCCTGCTAGGCCAGTGCTAGGTGCGTGGGTGCTGTTTGTGGTTGTGAGGTCCCTTGTGACTCAGTGCCTGCTAGGCCAGTGCTAGGTGCGTGGGTGCTGTTTGTGGTTGTGAGGTCAGTGGTGGCTCAGTGCCTGCTAGGCCAGTGCTAGGTGCGTAGCTGCTGGTTGTGGTTGTGAGGTCAGTGGTGGCTCAGTGCCTGCTAGGCCAGTGCTAGGTGCGTGGCTGCTGTTTGTGGTTGTGAGGTCAGTGGTGGCTCAGTGCCTGCTAGGCCAGTGCGAGGTGCGTGGCTGCTGTTTGTGGTTGTGAGGTCAGTGGTGGCTCAGTGCCTGCTAGGCCAGTGCTAGGTGCGTGGGTGCTGTTTGTGGATGTGAGGTCAGTGGTGGCTCAGTGCCTGCTAGGCCAGTGCTAGGTGCGTGGCTTCTGTTTGTGGTTGTGAGGTCACTTGTGGCTCAGTGCCTGCTAGGCCAGTGCTAGGTGCGTGGCTGCTGTTTTCAATTGTGAGGTCAGTGGTGGCTCAGTGCCTGCTAGGCCAGTGCTAGGTGCGTGGCTGCTGTTTGTGGTTGTGAGGTCAGTGGTGGCTCAGTGCCTGCTAGGCCAGTGCTAGGTGCGTGGCTGCTGTTTGTGGTTGTGAGGTGAGTGGTGTCTCAGTGCCTGCTAGGCCAGTGCTAGGTGCGTGGCTGCTGGTTGTGGCTGTGAGGTCAGTGGTGGCTCAGTGCCTGCTAGGCCAGTTCTAGGTGCGTGGCTGCTGTTTGTGGTTGTGAGGTGAGTGGTGGCTCAGTGCCTGCTAGGCCAGTGCTAGGTGCGTGGCTGCTGTTTGTGGTTGTGAGGTCAGTGGTGGCTCAGTGCCTGCTGGGCCAGTGCTAGGTGCGTGGCTGCTGTTTGTGGTTGTGAGGTCAGTGGTGGCTCAGTGCCTGCTAGGCCAGTGCTAGGTGCGTGGGTGCTGTTTGTGGTTGTGAGGTCAGTGGTGGCTCAGTGCCTGCTAGGCCAGTGCTAGGTGCGTGGCTGCTGTTTGTGGTTGTGAGGTCAGTGGTGGCTCAGTGCTTGCTAGGCCAGTGCTAGGTGCGTGGCTGCTGTTTGTGGTTGTGAGGTCAGTGGTGGCTCAGTGCCTGCTAGGCCAGTGCTAGGTGCGTGGCTGCTGTTTGTGGTTGTGAGGTCAGTGGTGGCTCAGTGCCTGCTAGGCCAGTGCTAGGTGCGTGGGTGCTGTTTGTGGTTGTGAGGTCAGTGGTGGCTCAGTGCCTGCTAGGCCAGTGCTAGGTGCGTGGGTGCTGTTTGTGGTTGTGAGGTCAGTGGTGGCTCAGTGCCTGCTAGGCCACTGCTAGGTGCGTGGCTGCTGTTTGTGGTTGTGAGGTCAGTGGTGGCTCAGTGCCTGCTAGGCCAGTGCTAGGTGCGTGGCTGCTGTTTGTGGTTGTGAGGTCAGTGGTGGCTCAGTGCCTGCTAGGCCAGTGCTAGGTGCGTGGCTGCTGTTTGTGGTTGTGAGGTCAGTGGTGGCTCAGTGCCTGCTAGGCCAGTGCTAGGTGCGTGGGTGCTGTTTGTGGTTGTGAGGTCAGTGGTGGCTCAGTGCCTGCTAGGCCAGTGCTAGGTGCGTGGCTGCTGTTTGTGGTTGTGAGGTCACTTGTGGCTCAGTGCCTGCTAGGCCAGTGCTAGGTGCGTGGCTGCTGTTTGTGGTTGTGAGGTCAGTGGTGGCTCAGTGCCTGCTAGGCCAGTGCTAGGTGCGTGGGTGCTGTTTGTGGTTGTGAGGTCAGTGGTGGCTCAGTGCCTTCTAGGCCAGTGCTAGGTGTGTGGCTGCTGTTTTCAATTGTGAGGTCACTTGTGGCTCAGTGCCTGCTAGGCCAGTGCTAGGTGCGTGGCTGCTGTTTTCAATTGTGAGGTCAGTGGTGGCTCAGTGCCTGCTAGGCCAGTGCGAGGTGCATGGCTG
Organism: Apteryx mantelli; assembly: GCF_036417845.1. Taxonomy (NCBI): domain Eukaryota; kingdom Metazoa; phylum Chordata; class Aves; order Apterygiformes; family Apterygidae; genus Apteryx; species Apteryx mantelli. The sequence continues at coordinate 22,432,528 of NC_089988.1, forward strand.
CTGTTTTCAATGTGAGGTCAGTGGTGGCTCAGTGCCTGCTAGGCCAGTGCTAGGTGTGTGGCTGCTGCTTGTGGTTGTGAGGTCAGTGGTGGCTCAGTGCCTGCTAGGGCCGTGCTAGGTGCGTGGCTGCTGTTTTCAGTTGTGAGGTCACTTGTGGCTCAGTGCCTGCTAGGCCAGTGCTAGGTGCCTGGGTGCTGTTTTCAGTTGTGAGGTCACTTGTGGCTCAGTGCCTGCTAGGCCAGTGCTAGGTGCGTGGCTGCTGTTTGTGGTAGTGAGGTCAGTGGTGGCTCAGCGCCTGCTAGGCCAGTGCTAGGTGCGTGGCTGCTGTTTTCAATTGTGAGGTCACTTGTGGCTGAGTGCCTGCTAGGCCAGTGCTGGTCACATGGCTGCAGTTTGTGGTTGTGAGGTCAGTGGTGGCTCAGTGCCTGCTAGGCCAGTGCTAGGTGCGTGGCTGCTGTTTGTGGTTGTGAGGTCAGTGGTGGCTCAGTGCCTGCTAGGCCAGTGCTAGGTGCGTGGGTGCTGTTTGTGGTTGTGAGGTCAGTGGTGGATCAGTGCCTGCTAGGCCAGTGCTAGGTGCGTGGCTGCTGTTTGTGGTTGTGAGGTCACTTGTGGCTCAGTGCCTGCTAGGCCAGTGCTAGGTGCGTGGCTGCTGTTTGTGGTTGTGAGGTCCCTTGTGACTCAGTGCCTGCTAGGCCAGTGCTAGGTGCGTGGCTGCTGTTTGTGGTTGTGAGGTCAGTGGTGGCTCAGTGCCTGCTAGGCCAGTGCTAGGTGCGTGGCTGCTGGTTGTGGCTGTGAGGTCAGTGGTGGCTCAGTGCCTGCTAGGCCAGTGCTAGGTGCGTGGCTGCTGTTTGTGGTTGTGAGGTCAGTGGTGGCTCAGTGCCTGCTAGGCCAGTGCTAGGTGCGTGGGTGCTGTTTGTGGTTGTGAGGTCCCTTGTGACTCAGTGCCTGCTAGGCCAGTGCTAGGTGCGTGGGTGCTGTTTGTGGTTGTGAGGTCAGTGGTGGCTCAGTGCCTGCTAGGCCAGTGCTAGGTGCGTGGGTGCTGTTTGTGGTTGTGAGGTCCCTTGTGACTCAGTGCCTGCTAGGCCAGTGCTAGGTGCGTGGGTGCTGTTTGTGGTTGTGAGGTCAGTGGTGGCTCAGTGCCTGCTAGGCCAGTGCTAGGTGCGTAGCTGCTGGTTGTGGTTGTGAGGTCAGTGGTGGCTCAGTGCCTGCTAGGCCAGTGCTAGGTGCGTGGCTGCTGTTTGTGGTTGTGAGGTCAGTGGTGGCTCAGTGCCTGCTAGGCCAGTGCGAGGTGCGTGGCTGCTGTTTGTGGTTGTGAGGTCAGTGGTGGCTCAGTGCCTGCTAGGCCAGTGCTAGGTGCGTGGGTGCTGTTTGTGGTTGTGAGGTCACTTGTGGCTCAGTGCCTGCTAGGCCAGTGCTAGGTGCGTGGGTGCTGTTTGTGGTTGTGAGGTCAGTGGTGGCTCAGTGCCTGCTAGGCCAGTGCTAGGTGCGTGGGTGCTGTTTGTGGTTGTGAGGTCAGTGGTGGCTCAGTGCCTGCTAGGCCAGTGCTAGGTGTGTGGCTGCTGTTTTCAATTGTGAGGTCACTTGTGGCTCAGTGCCTGCTAGGCCAGTGCTAGGTGCGTGGCTGCTGTTTGTGGTTGTGAGGTCCCTTGTGACTCAGTGCCTGCTAGGCCAGTGCTAGGTGCATGGCTGCTGTTTGTGGTTGTGAGGTCAGTGGTGGCTCAGTGCCTGCTAGGCCAGTGCTAGGTGCGTGGCTGCTGGTTGTGGCTGTGAGGTCAGTGGTGGCTCAGTGCCTGCTAGGCCAGTGCTAGGTGCGTGGCTGCTGTTTGTGGTTGTGAGGTCAGTGGTGGCTCAGTGCCTGCTAGGCCAGTGCTAGGTGCGTGGGTGCTGTTTGTGGTTGTGAGGTCAGTGGTGGCTCAGTGCCTGCTAGGCCAGTGCTAGGTGCGTGGCTGCTGTTTGTGGTTGTGAGGTCAGTGGTGGCTCAGTGCCTGCTAGGCCAGTGCTAGGTGCGTGGGTGCTGTTTGTGGTTGTGAGGTCCCTTGTGACTCAGTGCCTGCTAGGCCAGTGCTAGGTGCGTGGGTGCTGTTTGTGGTTGTGAGGTCAGTGGTGGCTCAGTGCCTGCTAGGCCAGTGCTAGGTGCGTAGCTGCTGGTTGTGGTTGTGAGGTCAGTGGTGGCTCAGTGCCTGCTAGGCCAGTGCTAGGTGCGTGGCTGCTGTTTGTGGTTGTGAGGTCAGTGGTGGCTCAGTGCCTGCTAGGCCAGTGCGAGGTGCGTGGCTGCTGTTTGTGGTTGTGAGGTCTGTGGTGGCTCAGTGCCTGCTAGGCCAGTGCTAGGTGCGTGGGTGCTGTTTGTGGTTGTGAGGTCAGTGGTGGCTCAGTGCCTGCTAGGCCAGTGCTAGGTGCGTGGGTGCTGTTTGTGGTTGTGAGGTCACTTGTGGCTCAGTGCCTGCTAGGCCAGTGCTAGGTGCGTGGCTGCTGTTTTCAATTGTGAGGTCAGTGGTGGCTCAGTGCCTGCTAGGCCAGTGCTAGGTGCGTGGCTGCTGTTTGTGGTTGTGAGGTCCCTTGTGACTCAGTGCCTGCTAGGCCAGTGCTAGGTGCGTGGCTGCTGTTTGTGGTTGTGAGGTGAGTGGTGTCTCAGTGCCTGCTAGGCCAGTGCTAGGTGCGTGGCTGCTGGTTGTGGCTGTGAGGTCAGTGGTGGCTCAGTGCCTGCTAGGCCAGTTCTAGGTGCGTGGCTGCTGTTTGTGGTTGTGAGGTGAGTGGTGGCTCAGTGCCTGCTAGGCCAGTGCTAGGTGCGTGGCTGCTGTTTGTGGTTGTGAGGTCAGTGGTGGCTCAGTGCCTGCTGGGCCAGTGCTAGGTGCGTGGCTGCTGTTTGTGGTTGTGAGGTCAGTGGTGGCTCAGTGCCTGCTAGGCCAGTGCTAGGTGCGTGGCTGCTGTTTGTGGTTGTGAGGTCAGTGGTGGCTCAGTGCCTGCTGGGCCAGTGCTAGGTGCGTGGCTGCTGTTTGTGGTTGTGAGGTCAGTGGTGGCTCAGTGCCTGCTAGGCCAGTGCTAGGTGCGTGGGTGCTGTTTGTGGTTGTGAGGTCAGTGGTGGCTCAGTGCCTGCTAGGCCAGTGCTAGGTGCGTGGCTGCTGTTTGTGGTTGTGAGGTCAGTGGTGGCTCAGTGCTTGCTAGGCCAGTGCTAGGTGCGTGGCTGCTGTTTGTGGTTGTGAGGTCAGTGGTGGCTCTGTGCCTGCTAGGCCAGTGCTAGGTGCGTGGCTGCTGTTTGTGGTTGTGAGGTCAGTGGTGGCTCAGTGCCTGCTAGGCCAGTGCTAGGTGCGTGGGTGCTGTTTGTGGTTGTGAGGTCAGTGGTGGCTCAGTGCCTGCTAGGCCAGTGCTAGGTGCGTGGGTGCTGTTTGTGGTTGTGAGGTCAGTGGTGGCTCAGTGCCTGCTAGGCCAGTGCTAGGTGCGTGGCTGCTGTTTGTGGTTGTGAGGTCAGTGGTGGCTCAGTGCCTGCTAGGCCAGTGCTAGGTGCGTGGCTGCTGTTTGTGGTTGTGAGGTCAGTGGTGGCTCAGTGCCTGCTAGGCCAGTGCTAGGTGCGTGGCTGCTGTTTGTGGTTGTGAGGTCAGTGGTGGCTCAGTGCCTGCTAGGCCAGTGCTAGGTGCGTGGGTGCTGTTTGTGGTTGTGAGGTCAGTGGTGGCTCAGTGCCTGCTAGGCCAGTGCTAGGTGCGTGGGTGCTGTTTGTGGTTGTGAGGTCAGTGGTGGCTCAGTGCCTGCTAGGCCAGTGCTAGGTGCGTGGGTGCTGTTTGTGGTTGTGAGGTCAGTGGTGGCTCAGTGCCTGCTAGGCCAGTGCAAAGTGCGTAGGTGCTGTTTGTGGTTGTGAGGTCAGTGGTGGCTCAGTGCCTTCTAGGCCAGTGCTAGGTGTGTGGCTGCTGTTTTCAATTGTGAGGTCACTTGTGGCTCAGTGCCTGCTAGGCCAGTGCTAGGTGCGTGGCTGCTGTTTTCAATTGTGAGGTCAGTGGTGGCTCAGTGCCTGCTAGGCCAGTGCTAGGTGCGTGGCTGCTGTTTGTGGTTTTGAGGTCAGTGGTGGCTCAGTGCCTGCTAGGCCAGTGCTAGGTGCCTGGGTGCTGTTTTCAGTTGTGAGGTCACTTGTGGCTCAGTGCCTGCTAGGCCAGTTCTAGGTGCGTGGCTGCTGTTTGTGGTAGTGAGGTCAGTGGTGGCTCAGCGCCTGCTAGGCCAGTGCTAGGTGCGTGGCTGCTGTTTTCAATTGTGAGGTCACTTGTGGCTGAGTGCCTGCTAGGCCAGTGCTGGTGATGTGGGTGCAGTTTTTGTTTGTGATGTCACTTGTGGCTCAGTGCCTGATAGGCCAGTGCTGGTCCTGTGGGTGGAGTTTGTGCTTGTGATGTCACTTGTGGCTGAGTGCCTGCTAGGCCAGTGCTGGTCACATGGCTGCAGTTTGTGGTTGTGAGGTCACTTGTGGCTCAGTGCCTGCTAGGCCAGTGCTAGGTGCGTGGCTGCTGTTTGTGGTTGTGAGGTCAGTGGTGGCTCAGTGCCTGCTAGGCCAGTGCTAGGTGCGTGGCTGCTGTTTGTGGTTGTGAGGTCAGTGGTGGCTCAGTGCCTGCTAGGCCAGTGCTAGGTGCGTGGCTGCTGTTTGTGGTTGTGAGTTCACTTGTGGCTCAGTGCCTGCTAGGCCAGTGCTAGGTGCGTGGCTGCTGTTTGTGGTTGTGAGGTCCCTTGTGACTCAGTGCCTGCTAGGCCAGTGCTAGGTGCGTGGCTGCTGTTTGTGGTTGTGAGGTCAGTGGTGGCTCAGTGCCTGCTAGGCCAGTGCTAGGTGCGTGGCTGCTGGTTGTGGCTGTGAGGTCAGTGGTGGCTCAGGGCCTGCTAGGCCAGTTCTAGGTGCGTGGCTGCTGTTTGTGGTTGTGAGGTCAGTGGTGGCTCAGTGCCTGCTAGGCCAGTGCTAGGTGCGTGGGTGCTGTTTGTGGTTGTGAGGTCAGTGGTGGCTCAGTGCCTGCTGGGCCAGTGCGAGGTGCGTGGCTGCTGTTTGTGGTTGTGAGGTCAGTGGTGGCTCAGTGCCTGCTAGGCCAGTGCGAGGTGCGTGGCTGCTGTTTGTGGTTGTGAGGTCAGTGGTGGCTCAGTGCCTGCTAGGCCAGTGCTAGGTGCGTGGGTGCTGTTTGTGGTTGTGAGGTCAGTGGTGGCTCAGTGCCTGCTAGGCCAGTGCTAGGTGCGTGGCTGCTGTTTGTGGTTGTGAGGTCACTTGTGGCTCAGTGCCTGCTAGGCCAGTGCTAGGTGCGTGGCTGCTGTTTTCAATTGTGAGGTCAGTGGTGGCTCAGTGCCTGCTAGGCCAGTGCTAGGTGCGTGGCTGCTGTTTGTGGTTGTGAGGTCCCTTGTGACTCAGTGCCTGCTAGGCCAGTGCTAGGTGCGTGGCTGCTGTTTGTGGTTGTGAGGTGAGTGGTGTCTCAGTGCCTGCTAGGCCAGTGCTAGGTGCGTGGCTGCTGGTTGTGGCTGTGAGGTCAGTGGTGGCTCAGTGCCTGCTAGGCCAGTTCTAGGTGCGTGGCTGCTGTTTGTGGTTGTGAGGTCAGTGGTGGCTCAGTGCCTGCTAGGCCAGTGCTAGGTGCGTGGGTGCTGTTTGTGGTTGTGAGGTCAGTGGTGGCTCAGTGCCTGCTGGGCCAGTGCGAGGTGCGTGGGTGCTGTTTGTGGTTGTGAGGTCAGTGGTGGCTCAGTGCCTGCTAGGCCAGTGCGAGGTGCGTGGCTGCTGTTTGTGGTTGTGAGGTCAGTGGTGGCTCAGTGCCTGCTAGGCCAGTGCTAGGTGCGTGGGTGCTGTTTGTGGTTGTGAGGTCAGTGGTGGCTCAGTGCCTGCTAGGCCAGTGCTAGGTGCGTGGCTTCTGTTTGTGGTTGTGAGGTCACTTGTGGCTCAGTGCCTGCTAGGCCAGTGCTAGGTGCGTGGCTGCTGTTTTCAATTGTGAGGTCAGTGGTGGCTCAGTGCCTGCTAGGCCAGTGCTAGGTGCGTGGCTGCTGTTTGTGGTTGTGAGGTCCCTTGTGACTCAGTGCCTGCTAGGCCAGTGCTAGGTGCGTGGCTGCTGTTTGTGGTTGTGAGGTGAGTGGTGTCTCAGTGCCTGCTAGGCCAGTGCTAGGTGCGTGGCTGCTGGTTGTGGCTGTGAGGTCAGTGGTGGCTCAGTGCCTGCTAGGCCAGTTCTAGGTGCGTGGCTGCTGTTTGTGGTTGTGAGGTGAGTGGTGGCTCAGTGCCTGCTAGGCCAGTGCTAGGTGCGTGGCTGCTGTTTGTGGTTGTGAGGTCAGTGGTGGCTCAGTGCCTGCTGGGCCAGTGCTAGGTGCGTGGCTGCTGTTTGTGGTTGTGAGGTCAGTGGTGGCTCAGTGCCTGCTAGGCCAGTGCTAGGTGCGTGGGTGCTGTTTGTGGTTGTGAGGTCCCTTGTGACTCAGTGCCTGCTAGTCCAGTGCTAGGTGCGTGGCTGCTGTTTGTGGTTGTGAGGTCAGTGGTGGCTCAGTGCTTGCTAGGCCAGTGCTAGGTGCGTGGCTGCTGTTTGTGGTTGTGAGGTCAGTGGTGGCTCAGTGCCTGCTAGGCCAGTGCTAGGTGCGTGGGTGCTGTTTGTGGTTGTGAGGTCAGTGGTGGCTCAGTGCCTGCTAGGCCAGTGCTAGGTGCGTGGGTGCTGTTTGTGGTTGTGAGGTCAGTGGTGGCTCAGTGCCTGCTAGGCCAGTGCTAGGTGCGTGGTTGCTGTTTGTGGTTGTGAGGTCAGTGGTGGCTCACTGCCTTCTAGGCCAGTGCTAGGTGCGTGGCTGCTGTTTTCAATTGTGAGGTCACTTGTGGCTGAGTGCCTGCTAGGCCAGTGCTGGTGATGTGGGTGCAGTTTTTGTTTGTGATGTCACTTGTGGCTCAGTGCCTGATAGGCCAGTGCTGGTCCTGTGGGTGGAGTTTGTGCTTGTGATGTCACTTGTGGCTGAGTGCCTGCTAGGCCAGTGCTGGTCACATGGCTGCAGTTTGTGGTTGTGAGGTCACTTGTGGCTCAGTGCCTGCTAGGCCAGTGCTAGGTGCGTGGCTGCTGTTTGTGGTTGTGAGGTCAGTGGTGGCTCAGTGCCTGCTAGGCCAGTGCTAGGTGCGTGGCTGCTGTTTGTGGTTGTGAGGTCAGTGGTGGCTCAGTGCCTGCTAGGCCAGTGCTAGGTGCGTGGCTGCTGTTTGTGGTTGTGAGGTCACTTGTGGCTCAGTGCCTGCTAGGCCAGTGCTAGGTGCGTGGCTGCTGTTTGTGGTTGTGAGGTCAGTGGTGGCTCAGTGCCTGCTAGGCCAGTGCTAGGTGCGTGGCTGCTGTTTGTGGTTGTGAGGTCAGTGGTGGCTCAGTGCCTGCTAGGCCAGTGCTAGGTGCGTGGCTGCTGGTTGTGGCTGTGAGGTCAGTGGTGGCTCAGTGCCTGCTAGGCCAGTGCTAGGTGCGTGGCTGCTGTTTGTGGTTGTGAGGTCAGTGGTGGCTCAGTGCCTGCTGGGCCAGTGCTAGGTGCGTGGCTGCTGTTTGTGGTTGTGAGGTCAGTGGTGGCTCAGTGCCTGCTAGGCCAGTGCGAGGTGCGTGGCTGCTGTTTGTGGTTGTGAGGTCAGTGGTGGCTCAGTGCCTGCTAGGCCAGTGCTAGGTGCGTGGGTGCTGTTTGTGGTTGTGAGGTCAGTGGTGGCTCAGTGCCTGCTAGGCCAGTGCTAGGTGCGTGGCTTCTGTTTGTGGTTGTGAGGTCACTTGTGGCTCAGTGCCTGCTAGGCCAGTGCTAGGTGCGTGGCTGCTGTTTTCAATTGTGAGGTCAGTGGTGGCTCAGTGCCTGCTAGGCCAGTGCTAGGTGCGTGGCTGCTGTTTGTGGTTGTGAGGTCCCTTGTGACTCAGTGCCTGCTAGGCCAGTGCTAGGTGCGTGGCTGCTGTTTGTGGTTGTGAGGTGAGTGGTGTCTCAGTGCCTGCTAGGCCAGTGCTAGGTGCGTGGCTGCTGGTTGTGGCTGTGAGGTCAGTGGTGGCTCAGTGCCTGCTAGGCCAGTGCTAGGTGCGTGGGTGCTGTTTGTGGTTGTGAGGTCCCTTGTGACTCAGTGCCTGCTAGTCCAGTGCTAGGTGCGTGGCTGCTGTTTGTGGTTGTGAGGTCAGTGGTGGCTCAGTGCTTGCTAGGCCAGTGCTAGGTGCGTGGCTGCTGTTTGTGGTTGTGAGGTCAGTGGTGGCTCAGTGCCTGCTAGGCCAGTGCTAGGTGCGTGGCTGCTGTTTGTGGTTGTGAGGTCAGTGGTGGCTCAGTGCCTGCTAGGCCAGTGCTAGGTGCGTGGGTGCTGTTTGTGGTTGTGAGGTCAGTGGTGGCTCAGTGCCTGCTAGGCCAGTGCTAGGTGCGTGGGTGCTGTTTGTGGTTGTGAGGTCAGTGGTGGCTCAGTGCCTGCTAGGCCAGTGCTAGGTGCGTGGCTGCTGTTTGTGGTTGTGAGGTCAGTGGTGGCTCAGTGCCTGCTAGGCCAGTGCTAGGTGCGTGGCTGCTGTTTGTGGTTGTGAGGTCAGTGGTGGCTCAGTGCCTGCTAGGCCAGTGCTAGGTGCGTGGCTGCTGTTTGTGGTTGTGAGGTCAGTGGTGGCTCAGTGCCTGCTAGGCCAGTGCTAGGTGCGTGGGTGCTGTTTGTGGTTGTGAGGTCAGTGGTGGCTCAGTGCCTGCTAGGCCAGTGCTAGGTGCGTGGCTGCTGTTTGTGGTTGTGAGGTCAGTGGTGGCTCAGTGCCTGCTAGGCCAGTGCTAGGTGCGTGGGTGCTGTTTGTGGTTGTGAGGTCAGTGGTGGCTCAGTGCCTGCTAGGCCAGTGCTAGGTGCGTGTGTGCTGTTTGTGGTTGTGAGGTCAGTGGTGGCTCAGTGCCTGCTAGGCCAGTGCTAGGTGCGTGGCTGCTGTTTGTGGTTGTGAGGTCAGTGGTGGCTCAGTGCCTGCTAGGCCAGTGCTAGGTGCGTGGCTGCTGTTTGTGGTTGTGAGGTCAGTGGTGGCTCAGTGCCTGCTAGGCCAGTGCTAGGTGCGTGGCTGCTGTTTGTGGTTGTGAGGTCAGTGGTGGCTCAGTGCCTGCTAGGCCAGTGCTAGGTGCGTGGGTGCTGTTTGTGGTTGTGAGGTCAGTGGTGGCTCAGTGCCTGCTAGGCCAGTGCTAGGTGCGTGGCTGCTGTTTGTGGTTGTGAGGTCAGTGGTGGCTCAGTGCCTGCTAGGCCAGTGCTAGGTGCGTGGGTGCTGTTTGTGGTTGTGAGGTCAGTGGTGGCTCAGTGCCTGCTAGGCCAGTGCTAGGTGCGTGGGTGCTGTTTGTGGTTGTGAGGTCAGTGGTGGCTCAGTGCCTTCTAGGCCAGTGCTAGGTGTGTGGCTGCTGTTTTCAATTGTGAGGTCACTTGTGGCTCAGTGCCTGCTAGGCCAGTGCTAGGTGCGTGGCTGCTGTTTTCAATTGTGAGGTCAGTGGTGGCTCAGTGCCTGCTAGGCCAGTGCGAGGTGCATGGCTGCTGTTTTCAATGTGAGGTCAGTGGTGGCTCAGTGCCTGCTAGGCCAGTGCTAGGTGTGTGGCTGCTGCTTGTGGTTGTGAGGTCAGTGGTGGCTCAGTGCCTGCTAGGGCCGTGCTAGGTGCGTGGCTGCTGTTTTCAGTTGTGAGGTCACTTGTGGCTCAGTGCCTGCTAGGCCAGTGCTAGGTGCCTGGGTGCTGTTTTCAGTTGTGAGGTCACTTGTGGCTCAGTGCCTGCTAGGCCAGTGCTAGGTGCGTGGCTGCTGTTTGTGGTAGTGAGGTCAGTGGTGGCTCAGCGCCTGCTAGGCCAGTGCTAGGTGCGTGGCTGCTGTTTTCAATTGTGAGGTCACTTGTGGCTGAGTGCCTGCTAGGCCAGTGCTGGTGATGTGGGTGCAGTTTTTGTTTGTGATGTCACTTGTGGCTCAGTGCCTGATAGGCCAGTGCTGGTCCTGTGGGTGGAGTTTGTGCTTGTGATGTCACTTGTGGCTGAGTGCCTGCTAGGCCAGTGCTGGTCACATGGCTGCAGTTTGTGGTTGTGAGGTCACTTGTGGCTCAGTGCCTGCTAGGCCAGTGCTAGGTGCGTGGCTGCTGTTTGTGGTTGTGAGGTCAGTGGTGGCTCAGTGCCTGCTAGGCCAGTGCTAGGTGCGTGGGTGCTGTTTGTGGTTGTGAGGTCAGTGGTGGATCAGTGCCTGCTAGGCCAGTGCTAGGTGCGTGGCTGCTGTTTGTGGTTGTGAGGTCACTTGTGGCTCAGTGCCTGCTAGGCCAGTGCTAGGTGCGTGGCTGCTGTTTGTGGTTGTGAGGTCCCTTGTGACTCAGTGCCTGCTAGGCCAGTGCTAGGTGCGTGGCTGCTGGTTGTGGTTGTGAGGTCAGTGGTGGCTCAGTGCCTGCTAGGCCAGTGCTAGGTGCGTGGCTGCTGGTTGTGGCTGTGAGGTCAGTGGTGGCTCAGTGCCTGCTAGGCCAGTTCTAGGTGCGTGGCTGCTGTTTGTGGTTGTGAGGTGAGTGGTGGCTCAGTGCCTGCTAGGCCAGTGCTAGGTGCGTGGCTGCTGTTTGTGGTTGTGAGGTCAGTGGTGGCTCAGTGCCTGCTGGGCCAGTGCTAGGTGCGTGGCTGCTGTTTGTGGTTGTGAGGTCAGTGGTGGCTCAGTGCCTGCTAGGCCAGTGCTAGGTGCGTGGCTGCTGTTTGTGGTTGTGAGGTCAGTGGTGGCTCAGTGCCTGCTAGGCCAGTGCTAGGTGCGTGGCTGCTGTTTGTGGTTGTGAGGTCAGTGGTGGCTCAGTGCTTGCTAGGCCAGTGCTAGGTGCGTGGCTGCTGTTTGTGGTTGTGAGGTCAGTGGTGGCTCAGTGCCTGCTAGGCCAGTGCTAGGTGCGTGGCTGCTGTTTGTGGTTGTGAGGTCAGTGGTGGCTCAGTGCCTGCTAGGCCAGTGCTAGGTGCGTGGGTGCTGTTTGTGGTTGTGAGGTCAGTGGTGGCTCAGTGCCTGCTAGGCCAGTGCTAGGTGCGTGGGTGCTGTTTGTGGTTGTGAGGTCAGTGGTGGCTCAGTGCCTGCTAGGCCAGTGCTAGGTGCGTGGCTGCTGTTTGTGGTTGTGAGGTCAGTGGTGGCTCAGTGCCTGCTAGGCCAGTGCTAGGTGCGTGGCTGCTGTTTGTGGTTGTGAGGTCAGTGGTGGCTCAGTGCCTGCTAGGCCAGTGCTAGGTGCGTGGCTGCTGTTTGTGGTTGTGAGGTCAGTGGTGGCTCAGTGCCTGCTAGGCCAGTGCTAGGTGCGTGGGTGCTGTTTGTGGTTGTGAGGTCCCGTGTGACTCAGTGCCGGCTAGGCCAGTGCTAGGTGCGTGGCTGCTGTTTGTGGTTGTGAGGTCAGTGGTGGCTCAGTGCCTGCTAGGCCAGTGCTAGGTGCGTGGGTGCTGTTGGTGGTTGTGAGGTCAGTGGTGGCTCAGTGCCTGCTAGGCCAGTGCTAGGTGCGTGGCTGCTGTTTGTGGTTGTGAGGTCAGTGGTGGCTCAGTGCCTGCTAGGCCAGTGCTAGGTGCGTAGCTGCTGGTTGTGGTTGTGAGGTCAGTGGTGGCTCAGTGCCTGCTAGGCCAGTGCTAGGTGCGTGGCTGCTGTTTGTGGTTGTGAGGTCAGTGGTGGCTCAGTGCCTGCTAGGCCAGTGCGAGGTGCGTGGCTGCTGTTTGTGGTTGTGAGGTCAGTGGTGGCTCAGTGCCTGCTAGGCCAGTGCTAGGTGCGTGGGTGCTGTTTGTGGTTGTGAGGTCAGTGGTGGCTCAGTGCCTGCTAGGCCAGTGCTAGGTGCGTGGCTTCTGTTTGTGGTTGTGAGGTCACTTGTGGCTCAGTGCCTCCTAGGCCAGTGCTAGGTGCGTGGCTGCTGTTTTCAATTGTGAGGTCAGTGGTGGCTCAGTGCCTGCTAGGCCAGTGCTAGGTGCGTGGCTGCTGTTTGTGGTTGTGAGGTCCCTTGTGACTCAGTGCCTGCTAGGCCAGTGCTAGGTGCGTGGCTGCTGTTTGTGGTTGTGAGGTGAGTGGTGTCTCAGTGCCTGCTAGGCCAGTGCTAGGTGCGTGGCTGCTGGTTGTGGCTGTGAGGTCAGTGGTGGCTCAGTGCCTGCTAGGCCAGTTCTAGGTGCGTGGCTGCTGTTTGTGGTTGTGAGGTGAGTGGTGGCTCAGTGCCTGCTAGGCCAGTGCTAGGTGCGTGGCTGCTGTTTGTGGTTGTGAGGTCAGTGGTGGCTCAGTGCCTGCTGGGCCAGTGCTAGGTGCGTGGCTGCTGTTTGTGGTTGTGAGGTCAGTGGTGGCTCAGTGCCTGCTAGGCCAGTGCTAGGTGCGTGGGTGCTGTTTGTGGTTGTGAGGTCCCTTGTGACTCAGTGCCTGCTAGGCCAGTGCTAGGTGCGTGGCTGCTGTTTGTGGTTGTGAGGTCAGTGGTGGCTCAGTGCTTGCTAGGCCAGTGCTAGGTGCGTGGCTGCTGTTTGTGGTTGTGAGGTCAGTGGTGGCTCAGTGCCTGCTAGGCCAGTGCTAGGTGCGTGGCTGCTGTTTGTGGTTGTGAGGTCAGTGGTGGCTCAGTGCCTGCTAGGCCAGTGCGAGGTGCATGGGTGCTGTTTGTGGTTGTGAGGTCAGTGGTGGCTCAGTGCCTGCTAGGCCAGTGCTAGGTGCGTGGGTGCTGTTTGTGGTTGTGAGGTCAGTGGTGGCTCAGTGCCTGCTAGGCCAGTGCTAGGTGCGTGGCTGCTGTTTGTGGTTGTGAGGTCAGTGGTGGCTCAGTGCCTGCTAGGCCAGTGCTAGGTGCGTGGCTGCTGTTTGTGGTTGTGAGGTCAGTGGTGGCTCAGTGCCTGCTAGGCCAGTGCTAGGTGCGTGGCTGCTGTTTGTGGTTGTGAGGTCAGTGGTGGCTCAGTGCCTGCTAGGCCAGTGCTAGGTGCGTGGCTGCTGTTTGTGGTTGTGAGGTCAGTGGTGGCTCAGTGCCTGCTAGGCCAGTGCTAGGTGCGTGGCTGCTGTTTGTGGTTGTGAGGTCAGTGGTGGCTCAGTGCCTGCTAGGCCAGTGCTAGGTGCCTGGGTGCTGTTTTCAGTTGTGAGGTCACTTGTGGCTCAGTGCCTGCTAGGCCAGTGCTAGGTGCCTGGGTGCTGTTTGTGGTAGTGAGGTCAGTGGTGGCTCAGTGCCTGCTAGGCCAGTGCTAGGTGCGTGGCTGCTGTTTTCAATTGTGAGGTCACTTGTGGCTGAGTGCCTGCTAGGCCAGTGCTGGTGATGTGGGTGCAGTTTTTGTTTGTGATGTCACTTGTGGCTCAGTGCCTGATAGGCCAGTGCTGGTCCTGTGGGTGGAGTTTGTGCTTGTGATGTCACTTGTGGCTGAGTGCCTGCTAGGCCAGTGCTGGTCACATGGCTGCAGTTTGTGGTTGTGAGGTCACTTGTGGCTCAGTGCCTGCTAGGCCAGTGCTAGGTGCGTGGCTGCTGTTTGTGGTTGTGAGGTCAGTGGTGGCTCAGTGCCTGCTAGGCCAGTGCTAGGTGCGTGGCTGCTGTTTGTGGTTGTGAGGTCAGTGGTGGCTCAGTGCCTGCTAGGCCAGTGCTAGGTGCGTGGCTGCTGTTTGTGGTTGTGAGGTCACTTGTGGCTCAGTGCCTGCTAGGCCAGTGCTAGGTGCGTGGCTGCTGTTTGTGGTTGTGAGGTCCCTTGTGACTCAGTGCCTGCTAGGCCAGTGCTAGGTGCGTGGCTGCTGTTTGTGGTTGTGAGGTCAGTGGTGGCTCAGTGCCTGCTAGGCCAGTGCTAGGTGCGTGGCTGCTGGTTGTGGCTGTGAGGTCAGTGGTGGCTCAGTGCCTGCTAGGCCAGTTCTAGGTGCGTGGCTGCTGTTTGTGGTTGTGAGGTCAGTGGTGGCTCAGTGCCTGCTAGGCCAGTGCTAGGTGCGTGGGTGCTGTTTGTGGTTGTGAGGTCAGTGGTGGCTCAGTGCCTGCTAGGCCAGTGCTAGGTGCGTGGCTGCTGTTTGTGGTTGTGAGGTCAGTGGTGGCTCAGTGCCTGCTAGGCCAGTGCGAGGTGCGTGGCTGCTGTTTGTGGTTGTGAGGTCAGTGGTGGCTCAGTGCCTGCTAGGCCAGTGCTAGGTGCGTGGGTGCTGTTTGTGGTTGTGAGGTCAGTGGTGGCTCAGTGCCTGCTAGGCCAGTGCTAGGTGCGTGGGTGCTGTTTGTGGTTGTGAGGTCAGTGGTGGCTCAGTGCCTGCTAGGCCAGTACTAGGTGTGTGGGTGCTGTTTGTGGTTGTGAGGTCACTTTTGCCTCAGTGCCTGCTAGGCCAGTGCTAGGTGCCTGGGTGCTGTTTTCAGTTGTGAGGTCACTTGTGGCTCAGTGCCTGCTAGGCCAGTGCTAGGCGCGTGGCTGCTGTTTTCAATTGTGAGGTCACTTGTGGCTCAGTGCCTGCTAGGCCAGTGCTAGGTGCGTGGCTGCTGTTTGTGGTAGTGAGGTCAGTGGTGGCTCAGCGCCTGCTAGGCCAGTGCTAGGTGCGTGGCTGCTGTTTTCAATTGTGAGGTCACTTGTGGCTGAGTGCCTGCTAGGCCAGTGCTGGTGATGTGGGTGCAGTTTTTGTTTGTGATGTCACTTGTGGCTCAGTGCCTGATAGGCCAGTGCTGGTCCTGTGGGTGGAGTTTGTGCTTGTGATATCACTTGTGGCTCAGTGCCTGCTAGGCCAGTGCTAGGTGCGTGGCTGCTGTTGGTGGTTGTGAGGTCAGTGGTGGCTCAGTGCCTGCTAGGCCAGTGCTAGGTGCGTAGCTGCTGTTTGTGGTTGTGAGGTCCCTTGTGACTCAGTGCCTGCTAGGCCAGTGCTAGGTGCGTGGCTGCTGTTTGTGGTTGTGAGGTCAGTGGTGGCTCAGTGCCTGCTAGGCCAGTGCTAGGTGCGTGGGTGCTGTTTGTGGTTGTGAGGTCAGTGGTGGCTCAGTGCCTGCTAGGCCAGTGCGAGGTGCGTGGGTGCTGTTTGTGGTTGTGAGGTCAGTGGTGGCTCAGTGCCTGCTAGGCCAGTGCTAGGTGCGTGGCTGCTGTTTGTGGTTGTGAGGTCAGTGGTGGCTCAGTGCCTGCTAGGCCAGTGCGAGGTGCGTGGGTGCTGTTAGTGGTTGTGAGGTCAGTGGTGGCTCAGTGCCTGCTAGGCCAGTGCTAGGTGCGTGGCTGCTGGTTGTGGTTGTGAGGTCAGTGGTGGCTCAGTGCCTGCTAGGCCAGTGCTAGGTGCGTGGCTGCTGTTTTCAATTGTGAGGTCACTTGTGGCTCCGTGCATGCTAGGCCAGTGCTAGGTGCGTGGGTGCTGTTTGTGGTTGTGAGGTCAGTGGTGGCTTAGTGCCTGCTAGGCCAGTGCTAGGTGCGTGGCTGCTGTTTGTGGTTGTGAGGTCAGTGGTGGCTCAGTGCCTGCTAGGCCAGTTCTAGGTGCGTGGGTGCTGTTTGTGGTTGTGAGGTCAGTGGTGGCTCAGTGCCTGCTAGGCCAGTGCTAGGTGCGTGGGTGCTGTTTGTGGTTGTGAGGTCAGTGGTGGCTCAGTGCCTGCTAGGCCAGTGCTATGTGCGTGGCTGCTGTTTGTGGTTGTGAGGTCAGTGGTGGCTCAGTGCCTGCTAGGCCAGTGCTAGGTGCGTGGCTGCTGTTTGTGGTTGTGAGGTCAGTGGTGGCTCAGTGCCTGCTAGGCCAGTGCTAGGTGCGTGGGTGCTGTTTGTGGTTGTGAGGTCAGTGGTGGCTCAGTGCCTGCTAGGCCAGTGCTAGGTGTGTGGCTGCTGTTTTCAATTGTGAGGTCACTTGTGGCTCAGTGCCTGCTAGGCCAGTGCTAGGTGCGTGGCTGCTCTTTTCAATTGTGAGGTCAGTGGTGGCTCAGTGCCTGCTAGGCCAGTGCTAGGTGCATGGCTGCTGTTTTCAGTTGTGAGGTCACTTGTGGCTCAGTGCCTGCTAGGCCAGTGCTAGGTGCCTGGGTGCTGTTTTCAGTTGTGAGGTCACTTGTGGCTCAGTGCCTGCTAGGCCAGTGCTAGGTGCGTGGCTGCTGTTTGTGGTAGTGAGGTCAGTGGTGGCTCAGCGCCTGCTAGGCCAGTGCTAGGTGCGTGGCTGCTGTTTTCAATTGTGAGGTCACTTGTGGCTGAGTGCCTGCTAGGCCAGTGCTGGTGATGTGGGTGCAGTTTTTGTTTGTGATGTCACTTGTGGCTCAGTGCCTGATAGGCCAGTGCTGGTCCTGTGGGTGTAGTTTGTGCTTGTGATGTCACTTGTGGCTGAGTGCCTGCTAGGCCAGTGCTGGTCACATGGCTGCAGTTTGTGGTTGTGAGGTCACTTGTGGCTCAGTGCCTGCTAGGCCAGTGCTAGGTGCGTGGGTGCTGTTTGTGGTTGTGAGGTCAGTGGTGGCTCAGTGCCTGCTAGGCCAGTGCTAGGTGCGTGGCTGCTGTTTGTGGTTGTGAGGTCAGTGGTGGATCAGTGCCTGCTAGGCCAGTGCTAGGTGCGTGGGTGCTGTTTGTGGTTGTGAGGTCAGTGGTGGCTCAGTGCCTGCTAGGCCAGTGCTAGGTGCGTGGGTGCTGTTTGTGGTTGTGAGGTCAGTGGTGGCTCAGTGCCTGCTAGGCCAGTGCTAGGTGCGTGGGTGCTGTTTGTGGTTGTGAGGTCAGTGGTGGCTCAGTGCCTGCTAGGCCAGTGCTAGGTGCGTGGCTGCTGGTTGTGGCTGTGAGGTCAGTGGTGGCTCAGTGCCTGCTAGGCCAGTGCTAGGTGCGTGGGTGCTGTTTGTGGTTGTGAGGTCAGTGGTGGCTCAGTGCTTGCTAGGCCAGTGCTAGGTGCGTGGGTGCTGTTTGTGGTTGTGAGGTCAGTGGTGGCTCAGTGCCTGCTAGGCCAGTGCTAGGTGCGTGGCTGCTGTTTGTGGTTGTGAGGTCAGTGGTGGCTCCGTGCCTGCTAGGCCAGTGCTAGGTGCGTGGCTGCTGTTTTCAATTGTGAGGTCAGTGGTGGCTCAGTGCCTGCTAGGCCAGTGCTAGGTGCGTGGCTGCTGTTTGTGGTTGTGAGGTCAGCGGTGGCTCCGTGCCTGCTAGGCCAGTGCTAGGTGCGTGGGTGCTGTTTGTGGTTGTGAGGTCAGTGGTGGCTCCGTGCCTGCTAGGCCAGTGCTAGGTGCGTGGGTGCTGTTTGTGGTTGTGAGGTCCCTTGTGACTCAGTGCCTGCTAGGCCAGTGCTAGGTGCGTGGGTGCTGTTTGTGGTTGTGAGGTCAGTGGTGGCTCAGTGCCTGCTAGGCCAGTGCTAGGTGCGTGGGTGCTGTT
The DNA here is from genome assembly GCF_036417845.1 of Apteryx mantelli. Lineage (NCBI taxonomy): Eukaryota > Metazoa > Chordata > Aves > Apterygiformes > Apterygidae > Apteryx > Apteryx mantelli. The sequence goes on from NC_089988.1 coordinate 22,449,626, forward strand.
TGTGGTTGTGAGGTCAGTGGTGGCTCAGTGCTTGCTAGGCCAGTGCTAGGTGCGTGGGTGCTGTTTGTGGTTGTGAGGTCAGTGGTGGCTCAGTGCCTGCTAGGCCAGTGCTAGGTGCGTGGCTGCTGTTTGTGGTTGTGAGGTCAGTGGTGGCTCAGTGCCTGCTAGGCCAGTGCTAGGTGCGTGGGTGCTGTTTGTGGTTGTGAGGTCCCTTGTGACTCAGTGCCTGCTAGGCCAGTGCTAGGTGCGTGGCTGCTGTTTGTGGTTGTGAGGTCAGTGGTGGCTCAGTGCCTGCTAGGCCAGTGCTAGGTGCGTGGGTGCTGTTTGTGGTTGTGAGGTCAGTGGTGGCTCAGTGCCTGCTAGGCCAGTGCTAGGTGCGTGGGTGCTGTTTGTGGTTGTGAGGTCAGTGGTGGCTCAGTGCCTGCTAGGCCAGTGCTAGGTGCGTGGCTGCTGTTTGTGGTTGTGAGGTCAGTGGTGGCTCAGTGCCTGCTAGGCCAGTGCTAGGTGCGTGGCTGCTGTTTGTGGTTGTTAGGTCAGTGGTGGCTCAGAGCCTGCTAGGCCAGTGCTAGGTGCGAGGCTGCTGGTTGTGGTTGTGAGGTCAGTGGTGGCTCAGTGCCTGCTAGGCCAGTGCTAGGTGCGTGGGTGCTGTTGGTGGTTGTGAGGTCAGTGGTGGCTCAGTGCCTGCTAGGCCAGTGCTAGGTGCATGGCTGCTGTTTTCAATGTGAGGTCACTTGTGGCTCAGTGCCTGCTAGGCCAGTGCTAGGTGCCTGGGTGCTGTTTTCAGTTGTGAGGTCACTTGTGGCTCAGTGCCTGCTAGGCCAGTGCTAGGCGCGTGGCTGCTGTTTGTGGTAGTGAGGTCAGTGGTGGCTCAGTGCCTGCTAGGCCAGTGCTAGGTGCGTGGGTGCTGTTTGTGGTTGTGAGGTCAGTGGTGGCTCAGTGCCTGCTAGGCCAGTGCTAGGTGCGTGGCTGCTGTTTGTGGTTGTGAGGTCAGTGGTGGCTCAGTGCCTGCTAGGCCAGTGCTAGGTGCGTGGCTGCTGGTTGTGGCTGTGAGGTCAGTGGTGGCTCAGTGCCTGCTAGGCCAGTTCTAGGTGCGTGGGTGCTGTTTGTGGTTGTGAGGTCAGTGGTGGCTCAGTGCCTGCTAGGCCAGTGCTAGGTGCGTGGGTGCTGTTTGTGGTTGTGAGGTCAGTGGTGGCTCAGTGCCTGCTGGGCCAGTGCTAGGTGCGTGGGTGCTGTTTGTGGTTGTGAGGTCAGTGGTGGCTCAGTGCCTGCTAGGCCAGTGCTAGGTGCGTGGGTGCTGTTTGTGGTTGTGAGGTCCCTTGTGACTCAGTGCCTGCTAGGCCAGTGCTAGGTGCGTGGCTTCTGTTTGTGGTTGTGAGGTCACTTGTGGCTCAGTGCCTGCTAGGCCAGTGCTAGGTGCGTGGGTGCTGTTTGTGGTTGTGAGGTCCCTTGTGACTCAGTGCCTGCTAGGGCAGTGCTAGGTGCGTGGCTGCTGTTTGTGGTTGTGAGGTCAGTGGTGGCTCAGTGCTTGCTAGGCCAGTGCTAGGTGCGTGGGTGCTGTTTGTGGTTGTGAGGTCAGTGGTGGCTCAGTGCCTGCTAGGCCACTGCTAGGTGCGTGGCTGCTGTTTGTGGTAGTGAGGTCAGTGGTGGCTCAGCGCCTGCTAGGCCAGTGCTAGGTGCGTGGCTGCTGTTTTCAATTGTGAGGTCACTTGTGGCTGAGTGCCTGCTAGGCCAGTGCTGGTGATGTGGGTGCAGTTTTTGTTTGTGATGTCACTTGTGGCTCAGTGCCTGATAGGCCAGTGCTGGTCCTGTGGGTGGAGTTTGTGCTTGTGATGTCACTTGTGGCTGAGTGCCTGCTAGGCCAGTGCTGGTCACATGGCTGCAGTTTGTGGTTGTGAGGTCACTTGTGGCTCAGTGCCTGCTAGGCCAGTGCTAGGTGCGTGGCTGCTGTTTGTGGTTGTGAGGTCAGTGGTGGCTCAGTGCCTGCTAGGCCAGTGCTAGGTGCGTGGGTGCTGTTTGTGGTTGTGAGGTCAGTGGTGGATCAGTGCCTGCTAGGCCAGTGCTAGGTGCGTGGCTGCTGTTTGTGGTTGTGAGGTCACTTGTGGCTCAGTGCCTGCTAGGCCAGTGCTAGGTGCGTGGCTGCTGTTTGTGGTTGTGAGGTCCCTTGTGACTCAGTGCCTGCTAGGCCAGTGCTAGGTGCGTGGCTGCTGTTTGTGGTTGTGAGGTCAGTGGTGGCTCAGTGCCTGCTAGGCCAGTGCTAGGTGCGTGGCTGCTGGTTGTGGCTGTGAGGTCAGTGGTGGCTCAGTGCCTGCTAGGCCAGTTCTAGGTGCGTGGCTGCTGTTTGTGGTTGTGAGGTCAGTGGTGGCTCAGTGCCTGCTAGGCCAGTGCTAGGTGCGTGGGTGCTGTTTGTGGTTGTGAGGTCAGTGGTGGCTCAGTGCCTGCTGGGCCAGTGCTAGGTGCGTGGCTGCTGTTTGTGGTTGTGAGGTCAGTGGTGGCTCAGTGCCTGCTAGGCCAGTGCTAGGTGCGTGGGTGCTGTTTGTGGTTGTGAGGTCCCGTGTGACTCAGTGCCTGCTAGGCCAGTGCTAGGTGCGTGGCTGCTGTTTGTGGTTGTGAGGTCAGTGGTGGCTCAGTGCCTGCTAGGCCAGTGCTAGGTGCGTGGGTGCTGTTTGTGGTTGTGAGGTCAGTGGTGGCTCAGTGCCTGCTAGGCCAGTGCTAGGTGCGTGGCTGCTGTTTGTGGTTGTGAGGTCAGTGGTGGCTCAGTGCCTGCTAGGCCAGTGCTAGGTGCGTGGGTGCTGTTTGTGGTTGTGAGGTCCCTTGTGACTCAGTGCCTGCTAGGCCAGTGCTAGGTGCGTGGGTGCTGTTTGTGGTTGTGAGGTCAGTGGTGGCTCAGTGCCTGCTAGGCCAGTGCTAGGTGCGTAGCTGCTGGTTGTGGTTGTGAGGTCAGTGGTGGCTCAGTGCCTGCTAGGCCAGTGCTAGGTGCGTGGCTGCTGTTTGTGGTTGTGAGGTCAGTGGTGGCTCAGTGCCTGCTAGGCCAGTGCGAGGTGCGTGGCTGCTGTTTGTGGTTGTGAGGTCAGTGGTGGCTCAGTGCCTGCTAGGCCAGTGCTAGGTGCGTGGGTGCTGTTTGTGGATGTGAGGTCAGTGGTGGCTCAGTGCCTGCTAGGCCAGTGCTAGGTGCGTGGCTTCTGTTTGTGGTTGTGAGGTCACTTGTGGCTCAGTGCCTGCTAGGCCAGTGCTAGGTGCGTGGCTGCTGTTTTCAATTGTGAGGTCAGTGGTGGCTCAGTGCCTGCTAGGCCAGTGCTAGGTGCGTGGCTGCTGTTTGTGGTTGTGAGGTCCCTTGTGACTCAGTGCCTGCTAGGCCAGTGCTAGGTGCGTGGCTGCTGTTTGTGGTTGTGAGGTGAGTGGTGTCTCAGTGCCTGCTAGGCCAGTGCTAGGTGCGTGGCTGCTGGTTGTGGCTGTGAGGTCAGTGGTGGCTCAGTGCCTGCTAGGCCAGTTCTAGGTGCGTGGCTGCTGTTTGTGGTTGTGAGGTGAGTGGTGGCTCAGTGCCTGCTAGGCCAGTGCTAGGTGCGTGGCTGCTGTTTGTGGTTGTGAGGTCAGTGGTGGCTCAGTGCCTGCTGGGCCAGTGCTAGGTGCGTGGCTGCTGTTTGTGGTTGTGAGGTCAGTGGTGGCTCAGTGCCTGCTAGGCCAGTGCTAGGTGCGTGGGTGCTGTTTGTGGTTGTGAGGTCAGTGGTGGCTCAGTGCCTGCTAGGCCAGTGCTAGGTGCGTGGCTGCTGTTTGTGGTTGTGAGGTCAGTGGTGGCTCAGTGCTTGCTAGGCCAGTGCTAGGTGCGTGGCTGCTGTTTGTGGTTGTGAGGTCAGTGGTGGCTCAGTGCCTGCTAGGCCAGTGCTAGGTGCGTGGCTGCTGTTTGTGGTTGTGAGGTCAGTGGTGGCTCAGTGCCTGCTAGGCCAGTGCTAGGTGCGTGGCTGCTGTTTGTGGTTGTGAGGTCAGTGGTGGCTCAGTGCCTGCTAGGCCAGTGCTAGGTGCGTGGGTGCTGTTTGTGGTTGTGAGGTCAGTGGTGGCTCAGTGCCTGCTAGGCCAGTGCTAGGTGCGTGGGTGCTGTTTGTGGTTGTGAGGTCAGTGGTGGCTCAGTGCCTGCTAGGCCAGTGCTAGGTGCGTGGCTGCTGTTTGTGGTTGTGAGGTCAGTGGTGGCTCAGTGCCTGCTAGGCCAGTGCTAGGTGCGTGGCTGCTGTTTGTGGTTGTGAGGTCAGTGGTGGCTCAGTGCCTGCTAGGCCAGTGCTAGGTGCGTGGCTGCTGTTTGTGGTTGTGAGGTCAGTGGTGGCTCAGTGCCTGCTAGGCCAGTGCTAGGTGCGTGGGTGCTGTTTGTGGTTGTGAGGTCAGTGGTGGCTCAGTGCCTGCTAGGCCAGTGCTAGGTGCGTGGCTGCTGTTTGTGGTTGTGAGGTCACTTGTGGCTCAGTGCCTGCTAGGCCAGTGCTAGGTGCGTGGCTGCTGTTTGTGGTTGTGAGGTCAGTGGTGGCTCAGTGCCTGCTAGGCCAGTGCTAGGTGCGTGGGTGCTGTTTGTGGTTGTGAGGTCAGTGGTGGCTCAGTGCCTTCTAGGCCAGTGCTAGGTGTGTGGCTGCTGTTTTCAATTGTGAGGTCACTTGTGGCTCAGTGCCTGCTAGGCCAGTGCTAGGTGCGTGGCTGCTGTTTTCAATTGTGAGGTCAGTGGTGGCTCAGTGCCTGCTAGGCCAGTGCGAGGTGCATGGCTGCTGTTTTCAATGTGAGGTCAGTGGTGGCTCAGTGCCTGCTAGGCCAGTGCTAGGTGTGTGGCTGCTGCTTGTGGTTGTGAGGTCAGTGGTGGCTCAGTGCCTGCTAGGGCCGTGCTAGGTGCGTGGCTGCTGTTTTCAGTTGTGAGGTCACTTGTGGCTCAGTGCCTGCTAGGCCAGTGCTAGGTGCCTGGGTGCTGTTTTCAGTTGTGAGGTCACTTGTGGCTCAGTGCCTGCTAGGCCAGTGCTAGGTGCGTGGCTGCTGTTTGTGGTAGTGAGGTCAGTGGTGGCTCAGCGCCTGCTAGGCCAGTGCTAGGTGCGTGGCTGCTGTTTTCAATTGTGAGGTCACTTGTGGCTGAGTGCCTGCTAGGCCAGTGCTGGTCACATGGCTGCAGTTTGTGGTTGTGAGGTCAGTGGTGGCTCAGTGCCTGCTAGGCCAGTGCTAGGTGCGTGGCTGCTGTTTGTGGTTGTGAGGTCAGTGGTGGCTCAGTGCCTGCTAGGCCAGTGCTAGGTGCGTGGGTGCTGTTTGTGGTTGTGAGGTCAGTGGTGGATCAGTGCCTGCTAGGCCAGTGCTAGGTGCGTGGCTGCTGTTTGTGGTTGTGAGGTCACTTGTGGCTCAGTGCCTGCTAGGCCAGTGCTAGGTGCGTGGCTGCTGTTTGTGGTTGTGAGGTCCCTTGTGACTCAGTGCCTGCTAGGCCAGTGCTAGGTGCGTGGCTGCTGTTTGTGGTTGTGAGGTCAGTGGTGGCTCAGTGCCTGCTAGGCCAGTGCTAGGTGCGTGGCTGCTGGTTGTGGCTGTGAGGTCAGTGGTGGCTCAGTGCCTGCTAGGCCAGTGCTAGGTGCGTGGCTGCTGTTTGTGGTTGTGAGGTCAGTGGTGGCTCAGTGCCTGCTAGGCCAGTGCTAGGTGCGTGGGTGCTGTTTGTGGTTGTGAGGTCCCTTGTGACTCAGTGCCTGCTAGGCCAGTGCTAGGTGCGTGGGTGCTGTTTGTGGTTGTGAGGTCAGTGGTGGCTCAGTGCCTGCTAGGCCAGTGCTAGGTGCGTGGGTGCTGTTTGTGGTTGTGAGGTCCCTTGTGACTCAGTGCCTGCTAGGCCAGTGCTAGGTGCGTGGGTGCTGTTTGTGGTTGTGAGGTCAGTGGTGGCTCAGTGCCTGCTAGGCCAGTGCTAGGTGCGTGGCTGCTGGTTGTGGTTGTGAGGTCAGTGGTGGCTCAGTGCCTGCTAGGCCAGTGCTAGGTGCGTGGCTGCTGTTTGTGGTTGTGAGGTCAGTGGTGGCTCAGTGCCTGCTAGGCCAGTGCGAGGTGCGTGGCTGCTGTTTGTGGTTGTGAGGTCAGTGGTGGCTCAGTGCCTGCTAGGCCAGTGCTAGGTGCGTGGGTGCTGTTTGTGGTTGTGAGGTCACTTGTGGCTCAGTGCCTGCTAGGCCAGTGCTAGGTGCGTGGGTGCTGTTTGTGGTTGTGAGGTCAGTGGTGGCTCAGTGCCTGCTAGGCCAGTGCTAGGTGCGTGGGTGCTGTTTGTGGTTGTGAGGTCAGTGGTGGCTCAGTGCCTGCTAGGCCAGTGCTAGGTGTGTGGCTGCTGTTTTCAATTGTGAGGTCACTTGTGGCTCAGTGCCTGCTAGGCCAGTGCTAGGTGCGTGGCTGCTGTTTGTGGTTGTGAGGTCCCTTGTGACTCAGTGCCTGCTAGGCCAGTGCTAGGTGCATGGCTGCTGTTTGTGGTTGTGAGGTCAGTGGTGGCTCAGTGCCTGCTAGGCCAGTGCTAGGTGCGTGGCTGCTGGTTGTGGCTGTGAGGTCAGTGGTGGCTCAGTGCCTGCTAGGCCAGTGCTAGGTGCGTGGCTGCTGTTTGTGGTTGTGAGGTCAGTGGTGGCTCAGTGCCTGCTAGGCCAGTGCTAGGTGCGTGGGTGCTGTTTGTGGTTGTGAGGTCAGTGGTGGCTCAGTGCCTGCTAGGCCAGTGCTAGGTGCGTGGCTGCTGTTTGTGGTTGTGAGGTCAGTGGTGGCTCAGTGCCTGCTAGGCCAGTGCTAGGTGCGTGGGTGCTGTTTGTGGTTGTGAGGTCCCTTGTGACTCAGTGCCTGCTAGGCCAGTGCTAGGTGCGTGGGTGCTGTTTGTGGTTGTGAGGTCAGTGGTGGCTCAGTGCCTGCTAGGCCAGTGCTAGGTGCGTAGCTGCTGGTTGTGGTTGTGAGGTCAGTGGTGGCTCAGTGCCTGCTAGGCCAGTGCTAGGTGCGTGGCTGCTGTTTGTGGTTGTGAGGTCAGTGGTGGCTCAGTGCCTGCTAGGCCAGTGCGAGGTGCGTGGCTGCTGTTTGTGGTTGTGAGGTCTGTGGTGGCTCAGTGCCTGCTAGGCCAGTGCTAGGTGCGTGGGTGCTGTTTGTGGTTGTGAGGTCAGTGGTGGCTCAGTGCCTGCTAGGCCAGTGCTAGGTGCGTGGGTGCTGTTTGTGGTTGTGAGGTCACTTGTGGCTCAGTGCCTGCTAGGCCAGTGCTAGGTGCGTGGCTGCTGTTTTCAATTGTGAGGTCAGTGGTGGCTCAGTGCCTGCTAGGCCAGTGCTAGGTGCGTGGCTGCTGTTTGTGGTTGTGAGGTCCCTTGTGACTCAGTGCCTGCTAGGCCAGTGCTAGGTGCGTGGCTGCTGTTTGTGGTTGTGAGGTGAGTGGTGTCTCAGTGCCTGCTAGGCCAGTGCTAGGTGCGTGGCTGCTGGTTGTGGCTGTGAGGTCAGTGGTGGCTCAGTGCCTGCTAGGCCAGTTCTAGGTGCGTGGCTGCTGTTTGTGGTTGTGAGGTGAGTGGTGGCTCAGTGCCTGCTAGGCCAGTGCTAGGTGCGTGGCTGCTGTTTGTGGTTGTGAGGTCAGTGGTGGCTCAGTGCCTGCTGGGCCAGTGCTAGGTGCGTGGCTGCTGTTTGTGGTTGTGAGGTCAGTGGTGGCTCAGTGCCTGCTAGGCCAGTGCTAGGTGCGTGGCTGCTGTTTGTGGTTGTGAGGTCAGTGGTGGCTCAGTGCCTGCTGGGCCAGTGCTAGGTGCGTGGCTGCTGTTTGTGGTTGTGAGGTCAGTGGTGGCTCAGTGCCTGCTAGGCCAGTGCTAGGTGCGTGGGTGCTGTTTGTGGTTGTGAGGTCCCTTGTGACTCAGTGCCTGCTAGGCCAGTGCTAGGTGCGTGGCTGCTGTTTGTGGTTGTGAGGTCAGTGGTGGCTCAGTGCTTGCTAGGCCAGTGCTAGGTGCGTGGCTGCTGTTTGTGGTTGTGAGGTCAGTGGTGGCTCAGTGCCTGCTAGGCCAGTGCTAGGTGCGTGGGTGCTGTTTGTGGTTGTGAGGTCAGTGGTGGCTCAGTGCCTGCTAGGCCAGTGCTAGGTGCGTGGGTGCTGTTTGTGGTTGTGAGGTCAGTGGTGGCTCAGTGCCTGCTAGGCCAGTGCTAGGTGCGTGGGTGCTGTTTGTGGTTGTGAGGTCAGTGGTGGCTCAGTGCCTGCTAGGCCAGTGCAAAGTGCGTAGGTGCTGTTTGTGGTTGTGAGGTCAGTGGTGGCTCAGTGCCTTCTAGGCCAGTGCTAGGTGTGTGGCTGCTGTTTTCAATTGTGAGGTCACTTGTGGCTCAGTGCCTGCTAGGCCAGTGCTAGGTGCGTGGCTGCTGTTTTCAATTGTGAGGTCAGTGGTGGCTCAGTGCCTGCTAGGCCAGTGCTAGGTGCGTGGCTGCTGTTTGTGGTTTTGAGGTCAGTGGTGGCTCAGTGCCTGCTAGGCCAGTGCTAGGTGCCTGGGTGCTGTTTTCAGTTGTGAGGTCACTTGTGGCTCAGTGCCTGCTAGGCCAGTTCTAGGTGCGTGGCTGCTGTTTGTGGTAGTGAGGTCAGTGGTGGCTCAGCGCCTGCTAGGCCAGTGCTAGGTGCGTGGCTGCTGTTTTCAATTGTGAGGTCACTTGTGGCTGAGTGCCTGCTAGGCCAGTGCTGGTGATGTGGGTGCAGTTTTTGTTTGTGATGTCACTTGTGGCTCAGTGCCTGATAGGCCAGTGCTGGTCCTGTGGGTGGAGTTTGTGCTTGTGATGTCACTTGTGGCTGAGTGCCTGCTAGGCCAGTGCTGGTCACATGGCTGCAGTTTGTGGTTGTGAGGTCACTTGTGGCTCAGTGCCTGCTAGGCCAGTGCTAGGTGCGTGGCTGCTGTTTGTGGTTGTGAGGTCAGTGGTGGCTCAGTGCCTGCTAGGCCAGTGCTAGGTGCGTGGCTGCTGTTTGTGGTTGTGAGGTCAGTGGTGGCTCAGTGCCTGCTAGGCCAGTGCTAGGTGCGTGGCTGCTGTTTGTGGTTGTGAGTTCACTTGTGGCTCAGTGCCTGCTAGGCCAGTGCTAGGTGCGTGGCTGCTGTTTGTGGTTGTGAGGTCCCTTGTGACTCAGTGCCTGCTAGGCCAGTGCTAGGTGCGTGGCTGCTGTTTGTGGTTGTGAGGTCAGTGGTGGCTCAGTGCCTGCTAGGCCAGTGCTAGGTGCGTGGCTGCTGGTTGTGGCTGTGAGGTCAGTGGTGGCTCAGTGCCTGCTAGGCCAGTTCTAGGTGCGTGGCTGCTGTTTGTGGTTGTGAGGTCAGTGGTGGCTCAGTGCCTGCTAGGCCAGTGCTAGGTGCGTGGGTGCTGTTTGTGGTTGTGAGGTCAGTGGTGGCTCAGTGCCTGCTGGGCCAGTGCGAGGTGCGTGGCTGCTGTTTGTGGTTGTGAGGTCAGTGGTGGCTCAGTGCCTGCTAGGCCAGTGCGAGGTGCGTGGCTGCTGTTTGTGGTTGTGAGGTCAGTGGTGGCTCAGTGCCTGCTAGGCCAGTGCTAGGTGCGTGGGTGCTGTTTGTGGTTGTGAGGTCAGTGGTGGCTCAGTGCCTGCTAGGCCAGTGCTAGGTGCGTGGCTGCTGTTTGTGGTTGTGAGGTCACTTGTGGCTCAGTGCCTGCTAGGCCAGTGCTAGGTGCGTGGCTGCTGTTTTCAATTGTGAGGTCAGTGGTGGCTCAGTGCCTGCTAGGCCAGTGCTAGGTGCGTGGCTGCTGTTTGTGGTTGTGAGGTCCCTTGTGACTCAGTGCCTGCTAGGCCAGTGCTAGGTGCGTGGCTGCTGTTTGTGGTTGTGAGGTGAGTGGTGTCTCAGTGCCTGCTAGGCCAGTGCTAGGTGCGTGGCTGCTGGTTGTGGCTGTGAGGTCAGTGGTGGCTCAGTGCCTGCTAGGCCAGTTCTAGGTGCGTGGCTGCTGTTTGTGGTTGTGAGGTCAGTGGTGGCTCAGTGCCTGCTAGGCCAGTGCTAGGTGCGTGGGTGCTGTTTGTGGTTGTGAGGTCAGTGGTGGCTCAGTGCCTGCTGGGCCAGTGCGAGGTGCGTGGGTGCTGTTTGTGGTTGTGAGGTCAGTGGTGGCTCAGTGCCTGCTAGGCCAGTGCGAGGTGCGTGGCTGCTGTTTGTGGTTGTGAGGTCAGTGGTGGCTCAGTGCCTGCTAGGCCAGTGCTAGGTGCGTGGGTGCTGTTTGTGGTTGTGAGGTCAGTGGTGGCTCAGTGCCTGCTAGGCCAGTGCTAGGTGCGTGGCTTCTGTTTGTGGTTGTGAGGTCACTTGTGGCTCAGTGCCTGCTAGGCCAGTGCTAGGTGCGTGGCTGCTGTTTTCAATTGTGAGGTCAGTGGTGGCTCAGTGCCTGCTAGGCCAGTGCTAGGTGCGTGGCTGCTGTTTGTGGTTGTGAGGTCCCTTGTGACTCAGTGCCTGCTAGGCCAGTGCTAGGTGCGTGGCTGCTGTTTGTGGTTGTGAGGTGAGTGGTGTCTCAGTGCCTGCTAGGCCAGTGCTAGGTGCGTGGCTGCTGGTTGTGGCTGTGAGGTCAGTGGTGGCTCAGTGCCTGCTAGGCCAGTTCTAGGTGCGTGGCTGCTGTTTGTGGTTGTGAGGTGAGTGGTGGCTCAGTGCCTGCTAGGCCAGTGCTAGGTGCGTGGCTGCTGTTTGTGGTTGTGAGGTCAGTGGTGGCTCAGTGCCTGCTGGGCCAGTGCTAGGTGCGTGGCTGCTGTTTGTGGTTGTGAGGTCAGTGGTGGCTCAGTGCCTGCTAGGCCAGTGCTAGGTGCGTGGGTGCTGTTTGTGGTTGTGAGGTCCCTTGTGACTCAGTGCCTGCTAGTCCAGTGCTAGGTGCGTGGCTGCTGTTTGTGGTTGTGAGGTCAGTGGTGGCTCAGTGCTTGCTAGGCCAGTGCTAGGTGCGTGGCTGCTGTTTGTGGTTGTGAGGTCAGTGGTGGCTCAGTGCCTGCTAGGCCAGTGCTAGGTGCGTGGGTGCTGTTTGTGGTTGTGAGGTCAGTGGTGGCTCAGTGCCTGCTAGGCCAGTGCTAGGTGCGTGGGTGCTGTTTGTGGTTGTGAGGTCAGTGGTGGCTCAGTGCCTGCTAGGCCAGTGCTAGGTGCGTGGTTGCTGTTTGTGGTTGTGAGGTCAGTGGTGGCTCACTGCCTTCTAGGCCAGTGCTAGGTGCGTGGCTGCTGTTTTCAATTGTGAGGTCACTTGTGGCTGAGTGCCTGCTAGGCCAGTGCTGGTGATGTGGGTGCAGTTTTTGTTTGTGATGTCACTTGTGGCTCAGTGCCTGATAGGCCAGTGCTGGTCCTGTGGGTGGAGTTTGTGCTTGTGATGTCACTTGTGGCTGAGTGCCTGCTAGGCCAGTGCTGGTCACATGGCTGCAGTTTGTGGTTGTGAGGTCACTTGTGGCTCAGTGCCTGCTAGGCCAGTGCTAGGTGCGTGGCTGCTGTTTGTGGTTGTGAGGTCAGTGGTGGCTCAGTGCCTGCTAGGCCAGTGCTAGGTGCGTGGCTGCTGTTTGTGGTTGTGAGGTCAGTGGTGGCTCAGTGCCTGCTAGGCCAGTGCTAGGTGCGTGGCTGCTGTTTGTGGTTGTGAGGTCACTTGTGGCTCAGTGCCTGCTAGGCCAGTGCTAGGTGCGTGGCTGCTGTTTGTGGTTGTGAGGTCAGTGGTGGCTCAGTGCCTGCTAGGCCAGTGCTAGGTGCGTGGCTGCTGTTTGTGGTTGTGAGGTCAGTGGTGGCTCAGTGCCTGCTAGGCCAGTGCTAGGTGCGTGGCTGCTGGTTGTGGCTGTGAGGTCAGTGGTGGCTCAGTGCCTGCTAGGCCAGTGCTAGGTGCGTGGCTGCTGTTTGTGGTTGTGAGGTCAGTGGTGGCTCAGTGCCTGCTGGGCCAGTGCTAGGTGCGTGGCTGCTGTTTGTGGTTGTGAGGTCAGTGGTGGCTCAGTGCCTGCTAGGCCAGTGCGAGGTGCGTGGCTGCTGTTTGTGGTTGTGAGGTCAGTGGTGGCTCAGTGCCTGCTAGGCCAGTGCTAGGTGCGTGGGTGCTGTTTGTGGTTGTGAGGTCAGTGGTGGCTCAGTGCCTGCTAGGCCAGTGCTAGGTGCGTGGCTTCTGTTTGTGGTTGTGAGGTCACTTGTGGCTCAGTGCCTGCTAGGCCAGTGCTAGGTGCGTGGCTGCTGTTTTCAATTGTGAGGTCAGTGGTGGCTCAGTGCCTGCTAGGCCAGTGCTAGGTGCGTGGCTGCTGTTTGTGGTTGTGAGGTCCCTTGTGACTCAGTGCCTGCTAGGCCAGTGCTAGGTGCGTGGCTGCTGTTTGTGGTTGTGAGGTGAGTGGTGTCTCAGTGCCTGCTAGGCCAGTGCTAGGTGCGTGGCTGCTGGTTGTGGCTGTGAGGTCAGTGGTGGCTCAGTGCCTGCTAGGCCAGTGCTAGGTGCGTGGGTGCTGTTTGTGGTTGTGAGGTCCCTTGTGACTCAGTGCCTGCTAGTCCAGTGCTAGGTGCGTGGCTGCTGTTTGTGGTTGTGAGGTCAGTGGTGGCTCAGTGCTTGCTAGGCCAGTGCTAGGTGCGTGGCTGCTGTTTGTGGTTGTGAGGTCAGTGGTGGCTCAGTGCCTGCTAGGCCAGTGCTAGGTGCGTGGCTGCTGTTTGTGGTTGTGAGGTCAGTGGTGGCTCAGTGCCTGCTAGGCCAGTGCTAGGTGCGTGGGTGCTGTTTGTGGTTGTGAGGTCAGTGGTGGCTCAGTGCCTGCTAGGCCAGTGCTAGGTGCGTGGGTGCTGTTTGTGGTTGTGAGGTCAGTGGTGGCTCAGTGCCTGCTAGGCCAGTGCTAGGTGCGTGGCTGCTGTTTGTGGTTGTGAGGTCAGTGGTGGCTCAGTGCCTGCTAGGCCAGTGCTAGGTGCGTGGCTGCTGTTTGTGGTTGTGAGGTCAGTGGTGGCTCAGTGCCTGCTAGGCCAGTGCTAGGTGCGTGGCTGCTGTTTGTGGTTGTGAGGTCAGTGGTGGCTCAGTGCCTGCTAGGCCAGTGCTAGGTGCGTGGGTGCTGTTTGTGGTTGTGAGGTCAGTGGTGGCTCAGTGCCTGCTAGGCCAGTGCTAGGTGCGTGGCTGCTGTTTGTGGTTGTGAGGTCAGTGGTGGCTCAGTGCCTGCTAGGCCAGTGCTAGGTGCGTGGGTGCTGTTTGTGGTTGTGAGGTCAGTGGTGGCTCAGTGCCTGCTAGGCCAGTGCTAGGTGCGTGTGTGCTGTTTGTGGTTGTGAGGTCAGTGGTGGCTCAGTGCCTGCTAGGCCAGTGCTAGGTGCGTGGCTGCTGTTTGTGGTTGTGAGGTCAGTGGTGGCTCAGTGCCTGCTAGGCCAGTGCTAGGTGCGTGGCTGCTGTTTGTGGTTGTGAGGTCAGTGGTGGCTCAGTGCCTGCTAGGCCAGTGCTAGGTGCGTGGCTGCTGTTTGTGGTTGTGAGGTCAGTGGTGGCTCAGTGCCTGCTAGGCCAGTGCTAGGTGCGTGGGTGCTGTTTGTGGTTGTGAGGTCAGTGGTGGCTCAGTGCCTGCTAGGCCAGTGCTAGGTGCGTGGCTGCTGTTTGTGGTTGTGAGGTCAGTGGTGGCTCAGTGCCTGCTAGGCCAGTGCTAGGTGCGTGGGTGCTGTTTGTGGTTGTGAGGTCAGTGGTGGCTCAGTGCCTGCTAGGCCAGTGCTAGGTGCGTGGGTGCTGTTTGTGGTTGTGAGGTCAGTGGTGGCTCAGTGCCTTCTAGGCCAGTGCTAGGTGTGTGGCTGCTGTTTTCAATTGTGAGGTCACTTGTGGCTCAGTGCCTGCTAGGCCAGTGCTAGGTGCGTGGCTGCTGTTTTCAATTGTGAGGTCAGTGGTGGCTCAGTGCCTGCTAGGCCAGTGCGAGGTGCATGGCTGCTGTTTTCAATGTGAGGTCAGTGGTGGCTCAGTGCCTGCTAGGCCAGTGCTAGGTGTGTGGCTGCTGCTTGTGGTTGTGAGGTCAGTGGTGGCTCAGTGCCTGCTAGGGCCGTGCTAGGTGCGTGGCTGCTGTTTTCAGTTGTGAGGTCACTTGTGGCTCAGTGCCTGCTAGGCCAGTGCTAGGTGCCTGGGTGCTGTTTTCAGTTGTGAGGTCACTTGTGGCTCAGTGCCTGCTAGGCCAGTGCTAGGTGCGTGGCTGCTGTTTGTGGTAGTGAGGTCAGTGGTGGCTCAGCGCCTGCTAGGCCAGTGCTAGGTGCGTGGCTGCTGTTTTCAATTGTGAGGTCACTTGTGGCTGAGTGCCTGCTAGGCCAGTGCTGGTGATGTGGGTGCAGTTTTTGTTTGTGATGTCACTTGTGGCTCAGTGCCTGATAGGCCAGTGCTGGTCCTGTGGGTGGAGTTTGTGCTTGTGATGTCACTTGTGGCTGAGTGCCTGCTAGGCCAGTGCTGGTCACATGGCTGCAGTTTGTGGTTGTGAGGTCACTTGTGGCTCAGTGCCTGCTAGGCCAGTGCTAGGTGCGTGGCTGCTGTTTGTGGTTGTGAGGTCAGTGGTGGCTCAGTGCCTGCTAGGCCAGTGCTAGGTGCGTGGGTGCTGTTTGTGGTTGTGAGGTCAGTGGTGGATCAGTGCCTGCTAGGCCAGTGCTAGGTGCGTGGCTGCTGTTTGTGGTTGTGAGGTCACTTGTGGCTCAGTGCCTGCTAGGCCAGTGCTAGGTGCGTGGCTGCTGTTTGTGGTTGTGAGGTCCCTTGTGACTCAGTGCCTGCTAGGCCAGTGCTAGGTGCGTGGCTGCTGGTTGTGGTTGTGAGGTCAGTGGTGGCTCAGTGCCTGCTAGGCCAGTGCTAGGTGCGTGGCTGCTGGTTGTGGCTGTGAGGTCAGTGGTGGCTCAGTGCCTGCTAGGCCAGTTCTAGGTGCGTGGCTGCTGTTTGTGGTTGTGAGGTCAGTGGTGGCTCAGTGCCTGCTAGGCCAGTGCTAGGTGCGTGGGTGCTGTTTGTGGTTGTGAGGTCAGTGGTGGCTCAGTGCCTGCTGGGCCAGTGCTAGGTGCGTGGCTGCTGTTTGTGGTTGTGAGGTCAGTGGTGGCTCAGTGCCTGCTAGGCCAGTGCTAGGTGCGTGGGTGCTGTTTGTGGTTGTGAGGTCCCGTGTGACTCAGTGCCTGCTAGGCCAGTGCTAGGTGCGTGGCTGCTGTTTGTGGTTGTGAGGTCAGTGGTGTCTCAGTGCCTGCTAGGCCAGTGCTAGGTGCGTGGCTGCTGGTTGTGGCTGTGAGGTCAGTGGTGGCTCAGTGCCTGCTAGGCCAGTTCTAGGTGCGTGGCTGCTGTTTGTGGTTGTGAGGTGAGTGGTGGCTCAGTGCCTGCTAGGCCAGTGCTAGGTGCGTGGCTGCTGTTTGTGGTTGTGAGGTCAGTGGTGGCTCAGTGCCTGCTGGGCCAGTGCTAGGTGCGTGGCTGCTGTTTGTGGTTGTGAGGTCAGTGGTGGCTCAGTGCCTGCTAGGCCAGTGCTAGGTGCGTGGCTGCTGTTTGTGGTTGTGAGGTCAGTGGTGGCTCAGTGCCTGCTAGGCCAGTGCTAGGTGCGTGGCTGCTGTTTGTGGTTGTGAGGTCAGTGGTGGCTCAGTGCTTGCTAGGCCAGTGCTAGGTGCGTGGCTGCTGTTTGTGGTTGTGAGGTCAGTGGTGGCTCAGTGCCTGCTAGGCCAGTGCTAGGTGCGTGGCTGCTGTTTGTGGTTGTGAGGTCAGTGGTGGCTCAGTGCCTGCTAGGCCAGTGCTAGGTGCGTGGGTGCTGTTTGTGGTTGTGAGGTCAGTGGTGGCTCAGTGCCTGCTAGGCCAGTGCTAGGTGCGTGGGTGCTGTTTGTGGTTGTGAGGTCAGTGGTGGCTCAGTGCCTGCTAGGCCAGTGCTAGGTGCGTGGCTGCTGTTTGTGGTTGTGAGGTCAGTGGTGGCTCAGTGCCTGCTAGGCCAGTGCTAGGTGCGTGGCTGCTGTTTGTGGTTGTGAGGTCAGTGGTGGCTCAGTGCCTGCTAGGCCAGTGCTAGGTGCGTGGCTGCTGTTTGTGGTTGTGAGGTCAGTGGTGGCTCAGTGCCTGCTAGGCCAGTGCTAGGTGCGTGGGTGCTGTTTGTGGTTGTGAGGTCCCGTGTGACTCAGTGCCGGCTAGGCCAGTGCTAGGTGCGTGGCTGCTGTTTGTGGTTGTGAGGTCAGTGGTGGCTCAGTGCCTGCTAGGCCAGTGCTAGGTGCGTGGGTGCTGTTGGTGGTTGTGAGGTCAGTGGTGGCTCAGTGCCTGCTAGGCCAGTGCTAGGTGCGTGGCTGCTGTTTGTGGTTGTGAGGTCAGTGGTGGCTCAGTGCCTGCTAGGCCAGTGCTAGGTGCGTGGCTGCTGTTTGTGGTTGTGAGGTCAGTGGTGGCTCAGTGCCTGCTAGGCCAGTGCTAGGTGCGTGGGTGCTGTTTGTGGTTGTGAGGTCAGTGGTGGCTCAGTGCCTGCTAGGCCAGTGCTAGGTGCGTGGCTGCTGTTTGTGGTTGTGAGGTGAGTGGTGTCTCAGTGCCTGCTAGGCCAGTGCTAGGTGCGTGGCTGCTGGTTGTGGCTGTGAGGTCAGTGGTGGCTCAGTGCCTGCTAGGCCAGTTCTAGGTGCGTGGCTGCTGTTTGTGGTTGTGAGGTCAGTGGTGGCTCAGTGCCTGCTAGGCCAGTGCTAGGTGCGTGGGTGCTGTTTGTGGTTGTGAGGTCAGTGGTGGCTCAGTGCCTGCTGGGCCAGTGCGAGGTGCGTGGGTGCTGTTTGTGGTTGTGAGGTCAGTGGTGGCTCAGTGCCTGCTAGGCCAGTGCGAGGTGCGTGGCTGCTGTTTGTGGTTGTGAGGTCAGTGGTGGCTCAGTGCCTGCTAGGCCAGTGCTAGGTGCGTGGGTGCTGTTTGTGGTTGTGAGGTCAGTGGTGGCTCAGTGCCTGCTAGGCCAGTGCTAGGTGCGTGGCTTCTGTTTGTGGTTGTGAGGTCACTTGTGGCTCAGTGCCTGCTAGGCCAGTGCTAGGTGCGTGGCTGCTGTTTTCAATTGTGAGGTCAGTGGTGGCTCAGTGCCTGCTAGGCCAGTGCTAGGTGCGTGGCTGCTGTTTGTGGTTGTGAGGTCCCTTGTGACTCAGTGCCTGCTAGGCCAGTGCTAGGTGCGTGGCTGCTGTTTGTGGTTGTGAGGTGAGTGGTGTCTCAGTGCCTGCTAGGCCAGTGCTAGGTGCGTGGCTGCTGGTTGTGGCTGTGAGGTCAGTGGTGGCTCAGTGCCTGCTAGGCCAGTTCTAGGTGCGTGGCTGCTGTTTGTGGTTGTGAGGTGAGTGGTGGCTCAGTGCCTGCTAGGCCAGTGCTAGGTGCGTGGCTGCTGTTTGTGGTTGTGAGGTCAGTGGTGGCTCAGTGCCTGCTGGGCCAGTGCTAGGTGCGTGGCTGCTGTTTGTGGTTGTGAGGTCAGTGGTGGCTCAGTGCCTGCTAGGCCAGTGCTAGGTGCGTGGGTGCTGTTTGTGGTTGTGAGGTCCCTTGTGACTCAGTGCCTGCTAGTCCAGTGCTAGGTGCGTGGCTGCTGTTTGTGGTTGTGAGGTCAGTGGTGGCTCAGTGCTTGCTAGGCCAGTGCTAGGTGCGTGGCTGCTGTTTGTGGTTGTGAGGTCAGTGGTGGCTCAGTGCCTGCTAGGCCAGTGCTAGGTGCGTGGGTGCTGTTTGTGGTTGTGAGGTCAGTGGTGGCTCAGTGCCTGCTAGGCCAGTGCTAGGTGCGTGGGTGCTGTTTGTGGTTGTGAGGTCAGTGGTGGCTCAGTGCCTGCTAGGCCAGTGCTAGGTGCGTGGTTGCTGTTTGTGGTTGTGAGGTCAGTGGTGGCTCACTGCCTTCTAGGCCAGTGCTAGGTGCGTGGCTGCTGTTTTCAATTGTGAGGTCACTTGTGGCTGAGTGCCTGCTAGGCCAGTGCTGGTGATGTGGGTGCAGTTTTTGTTTGTGATGTCACTTGTGGCTCAGTGCCTGATAGGCCAGTGCTGGTCCTGTGGGTGGAGTTTGTGCTTGTGATGTCACTTGTGGCTGAGTGCCTGCTAGGCCAGTGCTGGTCACATGGCTGCAGTTTGTGGTTGTGAGGTCACTTGTGGCTCAGTGCCTGCTAGGCCAGTGCTAGGTGCGTGGCTGCTGTTTGTGGTTGTGAGGTCAGTGGTGGCTCAGTGCCTGCTAGGCCAGTGCTAGGTGCGTGGCTTCTGTTTGTGGTTGTGAGGTCACTTGTGGCTCAGTGCCTGCTAGGCCAGTGCTAGGTGCGTGGCTGCTGTTTTCAATTGTGAGGTCAGTGGTGGCTCAGTGCCTGCTAGGCCAGTGCTAGGTGCGTGGCTGCTGTTTGTGGTTGTGAGGTGAGTGGTGTCTCAGTGCCTGCTAGGCCAGTGCTAGGTGCGTGGCTGCTGGTTGTGGCTGTGAGGTCAGTGGTGGCTCAGTGCCTGCTAGGCCAGTGCTAGGTGCGTGGGTGCTGTTTGTGGTTGTGAGGTCCCTTGTGACTCAGTGCCTGCTAGTCCAGTGCTAGGTGCGTGGCTGCTGTTTGTGGTTGTGAGGTCAGTGGTGGCTCAGTGCTTGCTAGGCCAGTGCTAGGTGCGTGGCTGCTGTTTGTGGTTGTGAGGTCAGTGGTGGCTCAGTGCCTGCTAGGCCAGTGCTAGGTGCGTGGCTGCTGTTTGTGGTTGTGAGGTCAGTGGTGGCTCAGTGCCTGCTAGGCCAGTGCTAGGTGCGTGGGTGCTGTTTGTGGTTGTGAGGTCAGTGGTGGCTCAGTGCCTGCTAGGCCAGTGCTAGGTGCGTGGGTGCTGTTTGTGGTTGTGAGGTCAGTGGTGGCTCAGTGCCTGCTAGGCCAGTGCTAGGTGCGTGGCTGCTGTTTGTGGTTGTGAGGTCAGTGGTGGCTCAGTGCCTGCTAGGCCAGTGCTAGGTGCGTGGCTGCTGTTTGTGGTTGTGAGGTCAGTGGTGGCTCAGTGCCTGCTAGGCCAGTGCTAGGTGCGTGGCTGCTGTTTGTGGTTGTGAGGTCAGTGGTGGCTCAGTGCCTGCTAGGCCAGTGCTAGGTGCGTGGGTGCTGTTTGTGGTTGTGAGGTCAGTGGTGGCTCAGTGCCTGCTAGGCCAGTGCTAGGTGCGTGGCTGCTGTTTGTGGTTGTGAGGTCAGTGGTGGCTCAGTGCCTGCTAGGCCAGTGCTAGGTGCGTGGGTGCTGTTTGTGGTTGTGAGGTCAGTGGTGGCTCAGTGCCTGCTAGGCCAGTGCTAGGTGCGTGTGTGCTGTTTGTGGTTGTGAGGTCAGTGGTGGCTCAGTGCCTGCTAGGCCAGTGCTAGGTGCGTGGCTGCTGTTTGTGGTTGTGAGGTCAGTGGTGGCTCAGTGCCTGCTAGGCCAGTGCTAGGTGCGTGGCTGCTGTTTGTGGTTGTGAGGTCAGTGGTGGCTCAGTGCCTGCTAGGCCAGTGCTAGGTGCGTGGCTGCTGTTTGTGGTTGTGAGGTCAGTGGTGGCTCAGTGCCTGCTAGGCCAGTGCTAGGTGCGTGGGTGCTGTTTGTGGTTGTGAGGTCAGTGGTGGCTCAGTGCCTGCTAGGCCAGTGCTAGGTGCGTGGCTGCTGTTTGTGGTTGTGAGGTCAGTGGTGGCTCAGTGCCTGCTAGGCCAGTGCTAGGTGCGTGGGTGCTGTTTGTGGTTGTGAGGTCAGTGGTGGCTCAGTGCCTGCTAGGCCAGTGCTAGGTGCGTGGGTGCTGTTTGTGGTTGTGAGGTCAGTGGTGGCTCAGTGCCTTCTAGGCCAGTGCTAGGTGTGTGGCTGCTGTTTTCAATTGTGAGGTCACTTGTGGCTCAGTGCCTGCTAGGCCAGTGCTAGGTGCGTGGCTGCTGTTTTCAATTGTGAGGTCAGTGGTGGCTCAGTGCCTGCTAGGCCAGTGCGAGGTGCATGGCTGCTGTTTTCAATGTGAGGTCAGTGGTGGCTCAGTGCCTGCTAGGCCAGTGCTAGGTGTGTGGCTGCTGCTTGTGGTTGTGAGGTCAGTGGTGGCTCAGTGCCTGCTAGGGCCGTGCTAGGTGCGTGGCTGCTGTTTTCAGTTGTGAGGTCACTTGTGGCTCAGTGCCTGCTAGGCCAGTGCTAGGTGCCTGGGTGCTGTTTTCAGTTGTGAGGTCACTTGTGGCTCAGTGCCTGCTAGGCCAGTGCTAGGTGCGTGGCTGCTGTTTGTGGTAGTGAGGTCAGTGGTGGCTCAGCGCCTGCTAGGCCAGTGCTAGGTGCGTGGCTGCTGTTTTCAATTGTGAGGTCACTTGTGGCTGAGTGCCTGCTAGGCCAGTGCTGGTGATGTGGGTGCAGTTTTTGTTTGTGATGTCACTTGTGGCTCAGTGCCTGATAGGCCAGTGCTGGTCCTGTGGGTGGAGTTTGTGCTTGTGATGTCACTTGTGGCTGAGTGCCTGCTAGGCCAGTGCTGGTCACATGGCTGCAGTTTGTGGTTGTGAGGTCACTTGTGGCTCAGTGCCTGCTAGGCCAGTGCTAGGTGCGTGGCTGCTGTTTGTGGTTGTGAGGTCAGTGGTGGCTCAGTGCCTGCTAGGCCAGTGCTAGGTGCGTGGGTGCTGTTTGTGGTTGTGAGGTCAGTGGTGGATCAGTGCCTGCTAGGCCAGTGCTAGGTGCGTGGCTGCTGTTTGTGGTTGTGAGGTCACTTGTGGCTCAGTGCCTGCTAGGCCAGTGCTAGGTGCGTGGCTGCTGTTTGTGGTTGTGAGGTCCCTTGTGACTCAGTGCCTGCTAGGCCAGTGCTAGGTGCGTGGCTGCTGGTTGTGGTTGTGAGGTCAGTGGTGGCTCAGTGCCTGCTAGGCCAGTGCTAGGTGCGTGGCTGCTGGTTGTGGCTGTGAGGTCAGTGGTGGCTCAGTGCCTGCTAGGCCAGTTCTAGGTGCGTGGCTGCTGTTTGTGGTTGTGAGGTCAGTGGTGGCTCAGTGCCTGCTAGGCCAGTGCTAGGTGCGTGGGTGCTGTTTGTGGTTGTGAGGTCAGTGGTGGCTCAGTGCCTGCTGGGCCAGTGCTAGGTGCGTGGCTGCTGTTTGTGGTTGTGAGGTCAGTGGTGGCTCAGTGCCTGCTAGGCCAGTGCTAGGTGCGTGGGTGCTGTTTGTGGTTGTGAGGTCCCGTGTGACTCAGTGCCTGCTAGGCCAGTGCTAGGTGCGTGGCTGCTGTTTGTGGTTGTGAGGTCAGTGGTGTCTCAGTGCCTGCTAGGCCAGTGCTAGGTGCGTGGCTGCTGGTTGTGGCTGTGAGGTCAGTGGTGGCTCAGTGCCTGCTAGGCCAGTTCTAGGTGCGTGGCTGCTGTTTGTGGTTGTGAGGTGAGTGGTGGCTCAGTGCCTGCTAGGCCAGTGCTAGGTGCGTGGCTGCTGTTTGTGGTTGTGAGGTCAGTGGTGGCTCAGTGCCTGCTGGGCCAGTGCTAGGTGCGTGGCTGCTGTTTGTGGTTGTGAGGTCAGTGGTGGCTCAGTGCCTGCTAGGCCAGTGCTAGGTGCGTGGCTGCTGTTTGTGGTTGTGAGGTCAGTGGTGGCTCAGTGCCTGCTAGGCCAGTGCTAGGTGCGTGGCTGCTGTTTGTGGTTGTGAGGTCAGTGGTGGCTCAGTGCTTGCTAGGCCAGTGCTAGGTGCGTGGCTGCTGTTTGTGGTTGTGAGGTCAGTGGTGGCTCAGTGCCTGCTAGGCCAGTGCTAGGTGCGTGGCTGCTGTTTGTGGTTGTGAGGTCAGTGGTGGCTCAGTGCCTGCTAGGCCAGTGCTAGGTGCGTGGGTGCTGTTTGTGGTTGTGAGGTCAGTGGTGGCTCAGTGCCTGCTAGGCCAGTGCTAGGTGCGTGGGTGCTGTTTGTGGTTGTGAGGTCAGTGGTGGCTCAGTGCCTGCTAGGCCAGTGCTAGGTGCGTGGCTGCTGTTTGTGGTTGTGAGGTCAGTGGTGGCTCAGTGCCTGCTAGGCCAGTGCTAGGTGCGTGGCTGCTGTTTGTGGTTGTGAGGTCAGTGGTGGCTCAGTGCCTGCTAGGCCAGTGCTAGGTGCGTGGCTGCTGTTTGTGGTTGTGAGGTCAGTGGTGGCTCAGTGCCTGCTAGGCCAGTGCTAGGTGCGTGGGTGCTGTTTGTGGTTGTGAGGTCCCGTGTGACTCAGTGCCGGCTAGGCCAGTGCTAGGTGCGTGGCTGCTGTTTGTGGTTGTGAGGTCAGTGGTGGCTCAGTGCCTGCTAGGCCAGTGCTAGGTGCGTGGGTGCTGTTGGTGGTTGTGAGGTCAGTGGTGGCTCAGTGCCTGCTAGGCCAGTGCTAGGTGCGTGGCTGCTGTTTGTGGTTGTGAGGTCAGTGGTGGCTCAGTGCCTGCTAGGCCAGTGCTAGGTGCGTGGCTGCTGTTTGTGGTTGTGAGGTCAGTGGTGGCTCAGTGCCTGCTAGGCCAGTGCTAGGTGCGTGGGTGCTGTTTGTGGTTGTGAGGTCAGTGGTGGCTCAGTGCCTGCTAGGCCAGTGCTAGGTGCGTGGCTGCTGTTTGTGGTTGTGAGGTGAGTGGTGTCTCAGTGCCTGCTAGGCCAGTGCTAGGTGCGTGGCTGCTGGTTGTGGCTGTGAGGTCAGTGGTGGCTCAGTGCCTGCTAGGCCAGTTCTAGGTGCGTGGCTGCTGTTTGTGGTTGTGAGGTCAGTGGTGGCTCAGTGCCTGCTAGGCCAGTGCTAGGTGCGTGGGTGCTGTTTGTGGTTGTGAGGTCAGTGGTGGCTCAGTGCCTGCTGGGCCAGTGCGAGGTGCGTGGGTGCTGTTTGTGGTTGTGAGGTCAGTGGTGGCTCAGTGCCTGCTAGGCCAGTGCGAGGTGCGTGGCTGCTGTTTGTGGTTGTGAGGTCAGTGGTGGCTCAGTGCCTGCTAGGCCAGTGCTAGGTGCGTGGGTGCTGTTTGTGGTTGTGAGGTCAGTGGTGGCTCAGTGCCTGCTAGGCCAGTGCTAGGTGCGTGGCTTCTGTTTGTGGTTGTGAGGTCACTTGTGGCTCAGTGCCTGCTAGGCCAGTGCTAGGTGCGTGGCTGCTGTTTTCAATTGTGAGGTCAGTGGTGGCTCAGTGCCTGCTAGGCCAGTGCTAGGTGCGTGGCTGCTGTTTGTGGTTGTGAGGTCCCTTGTGACTCAGTGCCTGCTAGGCCAGTGCTAGGTGCGTGGCTGCTGTTTGTGGTTGTGAGGTGAGTGGTGTCTCAGTGCCTGCTAGGCCAGTGCTAGGTGCGTGGCTGCTGGTTGTGGCTGTGAGGTCAGTGGTGGCTCAGTGCCTGCTAGGCCAGTTCTAGGTGCGTGGCTGCTGTTTGTGGTTGTGAGGTGAGTGGTGGCTCAGTGCCTGCTAGGCCAGTGCTAGGTGCGTGGCTGCTGTTTGTGGTTGTGAGGTCAGTGGTGGCTCAGTGCCTGCTGGGCCAGTGCTAGGTGCGTGGCTGCTGTTTGTGGTTGTGAGGTCAGTGGTGGCTCAGTGCCTGCTAGGCCAGTGCTAGGTGCGTGGGTGCTGTTTGTGGTTGTGAGGTCCCTTGTGACTCAGTGCCTGCTAGTCCAGTGCTAGGTGCGTGGCTGCTGTTTGTGGTTGTGAGGTCAGTGGTGGCTCAGTGCTTGCTAGGCCAGTGCTAGGTGCGTGGCTGCTGTTTGTGGTTGTGAGGTCAGTGGTGGCTCAGTGCCTGCTAGGCCAGTGCTAGGTGCGTGGGTGCTGTTTGTGGTTGTGAGGTCAGTGGTGGCTCAGTGCCTGCTAGGCCAGTGCTAGGTGCGTGGGTGCTGTTTGTGGTTGTGAGGTCAGTGGTGGCTCAGTGCCTGCTAGGCCAGTGCTAGGTGCGTGGTTGCTGTTTGTGGTTGTGAGGTCAGTGGTGGCTCACTGCCTTCTAGGCCAGTGCTAGGTGCGTGGCTGCTGTTTTCAATTGTGAGGTCACTTGTGGCTGAGTGCCTGCTAGGCCAGTGCTGGTGATGTGGGTGCAGTTTTTGTTTGTGATGTCACTTGTGGCTCAGTGCCTGATAGGCCAGTGCTGGTCCTGTGGGTGGAGTTTGTGCTTGTGATGTCACTTGTGGCTGAGTGCCTGCTAGGCCAGTGCTGGTCACATGGCTGCAGTTTGTGGTTGTGAGGTCACTTGTGGCTCAGTGCCTGCTAGGCCAGTGCTAGGTGCGTGGCTGCTGTTTGTGGTTGTGAGGTCAGTGGTGGCTCAGTGCCTGCTAGGCCAGTGCTAGGTGCGTGGCTGCTGTTTGTGGTTGTGAGGTCAGTGGTGGCTCAGTGCCTGCTAGGCCAGTGCTAGGTGCGTGGCTGCTGTTTGTGGTTGTGAGGTCACTTGTGGCTCAGTGCCTGCTAGGCCAGTGCTAGGTGCGTGGCTGCTGTTTGTGGTTGTGAGGTCAGTGGTGGCTCAGTGCCTGCTAGGCCAGTGCTAGGTGCGTGGCTGCTGTTTGTGGTTGTGAGGTCAGTGGTGGCTCAGTGCCTGCTAGGCCAGTGCTAGGTGCGTGGCTGCTGGTTGTGGCTGTGAGGTCAGTGGTGGCTCAGTGCCTGCTAGGCCAGTGCTAGGTGCGTGGCTGCTGTTTGTGGTTGTGAGGTCAGTGGTGGCTCAGTGCCTGCTGGGCCAGTGCTAGGTGCGTGGCTGCTGTTTGTGGTTGTGAGGTCAGTGGTGGCTCAGTGCCTGCTAGGCCAGTGCGAGGTGCGTGGCTGCTGTTTGTGGTTGTGAGGTCAGTGGTGGCTCAGTGCCTGCTAGGCCAGTGCTAGGTGCGTGGGTGCTGTTTGTGGTTGTGAGGTCAGTGGTGGCTCAGTGCCTGCTAGGCCAGTGCTAGGTGCGTGGCTTCTGTTTGTGGTTGTGAGGTCACTTGTGGCTCAGTGCCTGCTAGGCCAGTGCTAGGTGCGTGGCTGCTGTTTTCAATTGTGAGGTCAGTGGTGGCTCAGTGCCTGCTAGGCCAGTGCTAGGTGCGTGGCTGCTGTTTGTGGTTGTGAGGTCCCTTGTGACTCAGTGCCTGCTAGGCCAGTGCTAGGTGCGTGGCTGCTGTTTGTGGTTGTGAGGTGAGTGGTGTCTCAGTGCCTGCTAGGCCAGTGCTAGGTGCGTGGCTGCTGGTTGTGGCTGTGAGGTCAGTGGTGGCTCAGTGCCTGCTAGGCCAGTGCTAGGTGCGTGGGTGCTGTTTGTGGTTGTGAGGTCCCTTGTGACTCAGTGCCTGCTAGTCCAGTGCTAGGTGCGTGGCTGCTGTTTGTGGTTGTGAGGTCAGTGGTGGCTCAGTGCCTGCTAGGCCAGTGCTAGGTGCGTGGCTGCTGTTTGTGGTTGTGAGGTCAGTGGTGGCTCAGTGCCTGCTAGGCCAGTGCTAGGTGCGTGGGTGCTGTTTGTGGTTGTGAGGTCAGTGGTGGCTCAGTGCCTGCTAGGCCAGTGCTAGGTGCGTGGGTGCTGTTTGTGGTTGTGAGGTCAGTGGTGGCTCAGTGCCTGCTAGGCCAGTGCTAGGTGCGTGGCTGCTGTTTGTGGTTGTGAGGTCAGTGGTGGCTCAGTGCCTGCTAGGCCAGTGCTAGGTGCGTGGCTGCTGTTTGTGGTTGTGAGGTCAGTGGTGGCTCAGTGCCTGCTAGGCCAGTGCTAGGTGCGTGGCTGCTGTTTGTGGTTGTGAGGTCAGTGGTGGCTCAGTGCCTGCTAGGCCAGTGCTAGGTGCGTGGGTGCTGTTTGTGGTTGTGAGGTCAGTGGTGGCTCAGTGCCTGCTAGGCCAGTGCTAGGTGCGTGGCTGCTGTTTGTGGTTGTGAGGTCAGTGGTGGCTCAGTGCCTGCTAGGCCAGTGCTAGGTGCGTGGGTGCTGTTTGTGGTTGTGAGGTCAGTGGTGGCTCAGTGCCTGCTAGGCCAGTGCTAGGTGCGTGTGTGCTGTTTGTGGTTGTGAGGTCAGTGGTGGCTCAGTGCCTGCTAGGCCAGTGCTAGGTGCGTGGCTGCTGTTTGTGGTTGTGAGGTCAGTGGTGGCTCAGTGCCTGCTAGGCCAGTGCTAGGTGCGTGGCTGCTGTTTGTGGTTGTGAGGTCAGTGGTGGCTCAGTGCCTGCTAGGCCAGTGCTAGGTGCGTGGCTGCTGTTTGTGGTTGTGAGGTCAGTGGTGGCTCAGTGCCTGCTAGGCCAGTGCTAGGTGCGTGGGTGCTGTTTGTGGTTGTGAGGTCAGTGGTGGCTCAGTGCCTGCTAGGCCAGTGCTAGGTGCGTGGCTGCTGTTTGTGGTTGTGAGGTCAGTGGTGGCTCAGTGCCTGCTAGGCCAGTGCTAGGTGCGTGGGTGCTGTTTGTGGTTGTGAGGTCAGTGGTGGCTCAGTGCCTGCTAGGCCAGTGCTAGGTGCGTGGGTGCTGTTTGTGGTTGTGAGGTCAGTGGTGGCTCAGTGCCTTCTAGGCCAGTGCTAGGTGTGTGGCTGCTGTTTTCAATTGTGAGGTCACTTGTGGCTCAGTGCCTGCTAGGCCAGTGCTAGGTGCGTGGCTGCTGTTTTCAATTGTGAGGTCAGTGGTGGCTCAGTGCCTGCTAGGCCAGTGCGAGGTGCATGGCTGCTGTTTTCAATGTGAGGTCAGTGGTGGCTCAGTGCCTGCTAGGCCAGTGCTAGGTGTGTGGCTGCTGCTTGTGGTTGTGAGGTCAGTGGTGGCTCAGTGCCTGCTAGGGCCGTGCTAGGTGCGTGGCTGCTGTTTTCAGTTGTGAGGTCACTTGTGGCTCAGTGCCTGCTAGGCCAGTGCTAGGTGCCTGGGTGCTGTTTTCAGTTGTGAGGTCACTTGTGGCTCAGTGCCTGCTAGGCCAGTGCTAGGTGCGTGGCTGCTGTTTGTGGTAGTGAGGTCAGTGGTGGCTCAGCGCCTGCTAGGCCAGTGCTAGGTGCGTGGCTGCTGTTTTCAATTGTGAGGTCACTTGTGGCTGAGTGCCTGCTAGGCCAGTGCTGGTGATGTGGGTGCAGTTTTTGTTTGTGATGTCACTTGTGGCTCAGTGCCTGATAGGCCAGTGCTGGTCCTGTGGGTGGAGTTTGTGCTTGTGATGTCACTTGTGGCTGAGTGCCTGCTAGGCCAGTGCTGGTCACATGGCTGCAGTTTGTGGTTGTGAGGTCACTTGTGGCTCAGTGCCTGCTAGGCCAGTGCTAGGTGCGTGGCTGCTGTTTGTGGTTGTGAGGTCAGTGGTGGCTCAGTGCCTGCTAGGCCAGTGCTAGGTGCGTGGGTGCTGTTTGTGGTTGTGAGGTCAGTGGTGGATCAGTGCCTGCTAGGCCAGTGCTAGGTGCGTGGCTGCTGTTTGTGGTTGTGAGGTCACTTGTGGCTCAGTGCCTGCTAGGCCAGTGCTAGGTGCGTGGCTGCTGTTTGTGGTTGTGAGGTCCCTTGTGACTCAGTGCCTGCTAGGCCAGTGCTAGGTGCGTGGCTGCTGGTTGTGGTTGTGAGGTCAGTGGTGGCTCAGTGCCTGCTAGGCCAGTGCTAGGTGCGTGGCTGCTGGTTGTGGCTGTGAGGTCAGTGGTGGCTCAGTGCCTGCTAGGCCAGTTCTAGGTGCGTGGCTGCTGTTTGTGGTTGTGAGGTCAGTGGTGGCTCAGTGCCTGCTAGGCCAGTGCTAGGTGCGTGGGTGCTGTTTGTGGTTGTGAGGTCAGTGGTGGCTCAGTGCCTGCTGGGCCAGTGCTAGGTGCGTGGCTGCTGTTTGTGGTTGTGAGGTCAGTGGTGGCTCAGTGCCTGCTAGGCCAGTGCTAGGTGCGTGGGTGCTGTTTGTGGTTGTGAGGTCCCGTGTGACTCAGTGCCTGCTAGGCCAGTGCTAGGTGCGTGGCTGCTGTTTGTGGTTGTGAGGTCAGTGGTGTCTCAGTGCCTGCTAGGCCAGTGCTAGGTGCGTGGCTGCTGGTTGTGGCTGTGAGGTCAGTGGTGGCTCAGTGCCTGCTAGGCCAGTTCTAGGTGCGTGGCTGCTGTTTGTGGTTGTGAGGTGAGTGGTGGCTCAGTGCCTGCTAGGCCAGTGCTAGGTGCGTGGCTGCTGTTTGTGGTTGTGAGGTCAGTGGTGGCTCAGTGCCTGCTGGGCCAGTGCTAGGTGCGTGGCTGCTGTTTGTGGTTGTGAGGTCAGTGGTGGCTCAGTGCCTGCTAGGCCAGTGCTAGGTGCGTGGCTGCTGTTTGTGGTTGTGAGGTCAGTGGTGGCTCAGTGCCTGCTAGGCCAGTGCTAGGTGCGTGGCTGCTGTTTGTGGTTGTGAGGTCAGTGGTGGCTCAGTGCTTGCTAGGCCAGTGCTAGGTGCGTGGCTGCTGTTTGTGGTTGTGAGGTCAGTGGTGGCTCAGTGCCTGCTAGGCCAGTGCTAGGTGCGTGGCTGCTGTTTGTGGTTGTGAGGTCAGTGGTGGCTCAGTGCCTGCTAGGCCAGTGCTAGGTGCGTGGGTGCTGTTTGTGGTTGTGAGGTCAGTGGTGGCTCAGTGCCTGCTAGGCCAGTGCTAGGTGCGTGGGTGCTGTTTGTGGTTGTGAGGTCAGTGGTGGCTCAGTGCCTGCTAGGCCAGTGCTAGGTGCGTGGCTGCTGTTTGTGGTTGTGAGGTCAGTGGTGGCTCAGTGCTTGCTAGGCCAGTGCTAGGTGCGTGGCTGCTGTTTGTGGTTGTGAGGTCAGTGGTGGCTCAGTGCCTGCTAGGCCAGTGCGAGGTGCGTGGCTGCTGTTTGTGGTTGTGAGGTCAGTGGTGGCTCAGTGCCTGCTAGGCCAGTGCTAGGTGCGTGGGTGCTGTTTGTGGTTGTGAGGTCAGTGGTGGCTCAGTGCCTGCTAGGCCAGTGCTAGGTGCGTGGCTTCTGTTTGTGGTTGTGAGGTCACTTGTGGCTCAGTGCCTCCTAGGCCAGTGCTAGGTGCGTGGCTGCTGTTTTCAATTGTGAGGTCAGTGGTGGCTCAGTGCCTGCTAGGCCAGTGCTAGGTGCGTGGCTGCTGTTTGTGGTTGTGAGGTCCCTTGTGACTCAGTGCCTGCTAGGCCAGTGCTAGGTGCGTGGCTGCTGTTTGTGGTTGTGAGGTGAGTGGTGTCTCAGTGCCTGCTAGGCCAGTGCTAGGTGCGTGGCTGCTGGTTGTGGCTGTGAGGTCAGTGGTGGCTCAGTGCCTGCTAGGCCAGTTCTAGGTGCGTGGCTGCTGTTTGTGGTTGTGAGGTGAGTGGTGGCTCAGTGCCTGCTAGGCCAGTGCTAGGTGCGTGGCTGCTGTTTGTGGTTGTGAGGTCAGTGGTGGCTCAGTGCCTGCTGGGCCAGTGCTAGGTGCGTGGCTGCTGTTTGTGGTTGTGAGGTCAGTGGTGGCTCAGTGCCTGCTAGGCCAGTGCTAGGTGCGTGGGTGCTGTTTGTGGTTGTGAGGTCCCTTGTGACTCAGTGCCTGCTAGGCCAGTGCTAGGTGCGTGGCTGCTGTTTGTGGTTGTGAGGTCAGTGGTGGCTCAGTGCTTGCTAGGCCAGTGCTAGGTGCGTGGCTGCTGTTTGTGGTTGTGAGGTCAGTGGTGGCTCAGTGCCTGCTAGGCCAGTGCTAGGTGCGTGGCTGCTGTTTGTGGTTGTGAGGTCAGTGGTGGCTCAGTGCCTGCTAGGCCAGTGCGAGGTGCATGGGTGCTGTTTGTGGTTGTGAGGTCAGTGGTGGCTCAGTGCCTGCTAGGCCAGTGCTAGGTGCGTGGGTGCTGTCTGTGGTTGTGAGGTCAGTGGTGGCTCAGTGCCTGCTAGGCCAGTGCTAGGTGCGTGGCTGCTGTTTGTGGTTGTGAGGTCAGTGGTGGCTCAGTGCCTGCTAGGCCAGTGCTAGGTGCGTGGCTGCTGTTTGTGGTTGTGAGGTCAGTGGTGGCTCAGTGCCTGCTAGGCCAGTGCTAGGTGCGTGGCTGCTGTTTGTGGTTGTGAGGTCAGTGGTGGCTCAGTGCCTGCTAGGCCAGTGCTAGGTGCGTGGCTGCTGTTTGTGGTTGTGAGGTCAGTGGTGGCTCAGTGCCTGCTAGGCCAGTGCTAGGTGCGTGGCTGCTGTTTGTGGTTGTGAGGTCAGTGGTGGCTCAGTGCCTGCTAGGGCAGTGCTAGGTGCGTGGCTGCTGTTTGTGGTTGTGAGGTCAGTGGTGGCTCAGTGCCTGCTAGGCCAGTGCTAGGTGCGTGGGTGCTGTTTGTGGTTGTGAGGTCAGTGGTGGCTCAGTGCCTTCTAGGCCAGTGCTAGGTGTGTGGCTGCTGTTTTCAATTGTGAGGTCACTTGTGGCTCAGTGCCTGCTAGGCCAGTGCTAGGTGCGTGGCTGCTCTTTTCAATTGTGAGGTCAGTGGTGGCTCAGTGCCTGCTAGGCCAGTGCTAGGTGCGTGGCTGCTGTTTGTGGTTGTGAGGTCAGTGGTGGCTCAGTGCCTGCTAGGCCAGTGCTAGGTGCCTGGGTGCTGTTTTCAGTTGTGAGGTCACTTGTGGCTCAGTGCCTGCTAGGCCAGTGCTAGGTGCCTGGGTGCTGTTTGTGGTAGTGAGGT
Source organism: Apteryx mantelli (assembly GCF_036417845.1). Lineage (NCBI taxonomy): Eukaryota > Metazoa > Chordata > Aves > Apterygiformes > Apterygidae > Apteryx > Apteryx mantelli. The sequence goes on from NC_089988.1 coordinate 22,479,665, forward strand.
CAGTGGTGGCTCAGTGCCTGCTAGGCCAGTGCTAGGTGCGTGGCTGCTGTTTTCAATTGTGAGGTCACTTGTGGCTGAGTGCCTGCTAGGCCAGTGCTGGTGATGTGGGTGCAGTTTTTGTTTGTGATGTCACTTGTGGCTCAGTGCCTGATAGGCCAGTGCTGGTCCTGTGGGTGGAGTTTGTGCTTGTGATGTCACTTGTGGCTGAGTGCCTGCTAGGCCAGTGCTGGTCACATGGCTGCAGTTTGTGGTTGTGAGGTCACTTGTGGCTCAGTGCCTGCTAGGCCAGTGCTAGGTGCGTGGCTGCTGTTTGTGGTTGTGAGGTCAGTGGTGGCTCAGTGCCTGCTAGGCCAGTGCTAGGTGCGTGGCTGCTGTTTGTGGTTGTGAGGTCAGTGGTGGCTCAGTGCCTGCTAGGCCAGTGCTAGGTGCGTGGCTGCTGTTTGTGGTTGTGAGGTCACTTGTGGCTCAGTGCCTGCTAGGCCAGTGCTAGGTGCGTGGCTGCTGTTTGTGGTTGTGAGGTCCCTTGTGACTCAGTGCCTGCTAGGCCAGTGCTAGGTGCGTGGCTGCTGTTTGTGGTTGTGAGGTCAGTGGTGGCTCAGTGCCTGCTAGGCCAGTGCTAGGTGCGTGGCTGCTGGTTGTGGCTGTGAGGTCAGTGGTGGCTCAGTGCCTGCTAGGCCAGTTCTAGGTGCGTGGCTGCTGTTTGTGGTTGTGAGGTCAGTGGTGGCTCAGTGCCTGCTAGGCCAGTGCTAGGTGCGTGGGTGCTGTTTGTGGTTGTGAGGTCAGTGGTGGCTCAGTGCCTGCTAGGCCAGTGCTAGGTGCGTGGCTGCTGTTTGTGGTTGTGAGGTCAGTGGTGGCTCAGTGCCTGCTAGGCCAGTGCGAGGTGCGTGGCTGCTGTTTGTGGTTGTGAGGTCAGTGGTGGCTCAGTGCCTGCTAGGCCAGTGCTAGGTGCGTGGGTGCTGTTTGTGGTTGTGAGGTCAGTGGTGGCTCAGTGCCTGCTAGGCCAGTGCTAGGTGCGTGGGTGCTGTTTGTGGTTGTGAGGTCAGTGGTGGCTCAGTGCCTGCTAGGCCAGTACTAGGTGTGTGGGTGCTGTTTGTGGTTGTGAGGTCACTTTTGCCTCAGTGCCTGCTAGGCCAGTGCTAGGTGCGTGGCTGCTGTTTGTGGTTGTGAGGTCAGTGGTGGCTCAGTGCCTGCTGGGCCAGTGCTAGGTGCGTGGCTGCTGTTTGTGGTTGTGAGGTCAGTGGTGGCTCAGTGCCTGCTAGGCCAGTGCTAGGTGCGTGGGTGCTGTTTGTGGTTGTGAGGTCCCTTGTGACTCAGTGCCTGCTAGTCCAGTGCTAGGTGCGTGGCTGCTGTTTGTGGTTGTGAGGTCAGTGGTGGCTCAGTGCTTGCTAGGCCAGTGCTAGGTGCGTGGCTGCTGTTTGTGGTTGTGAGGTCAGTGGTGGCTCAGTGCCTGCTAGGCCAGTGCTAGGTGCGTGGCTGCTGTTTGTGGTTGTGAGGTCAGTGGTGGCTCAGTGCCTGCTAGGCCAGTGCTAGGTGCGTGGGTGCTGTTTGTGGTTGTGAGGTCAGTGGTGGCTCAGTGCCTGCTAGGCCAGTGCTAGGTGCGTGGGTGCTGTTTGTGGTTGTGAGGTCAGTGGTGGCTCAGTGCCTGCTAGGCCAGTGCTAGGTGCGTGGCTGCTGTTTTCAATTGTGAGGTCACTTGTGGCTCAGTGCCTGCTAGGCCAGTGCTAGGTGCGTGGCTGCTCTTTTCAATTGTGAGGTCAGTGGTGGCTCAGTGCCTGCTAGGCCAGTGCTAGGTGCGTGGGTGCTGTTTGTGGTTGTGAGGTCAGTGGTGGCTCAGTGCCTGCTAGGCCAGTGCTAGGTGCCTGGGTGCTGTTTTCAGTTGTGAGGTCACTTGTGGCTCAGTGCCTGCTAGGCCAGTTCTAGGTGCGTGGCTGCTGTTTGTGGTAGTGAGGTCAGTGGTGGCTCAGCGCCTGCTAGGCCAGTGCTAGGTGCGTGGCTGCTGTTTTCAATTGTGAGGTCACTTGTGGCTGAGTGCCTGCTAGGCCAGTGCTGGTGATGTGGGTGCAGTTTTTGTTTGTGATGTCACTTGTGGCTCAGTGCCTGATAGGCCAGTGCTGGTCCTGTGGGTGGAGTTTGTGCTTGTGATGTCACTTGTGGCTGAGTGCCTGCTAGGCCAGTGCTGGTCACATGGCTGCAGTTTGTGGTTGTGAGGTCACTTGTGGCTCAGTGCCTGCTAGGCCAGTGCTAGGTGCGTGGCTGCTGTTTGTGGTTGTGAGGTCAGTGGTGGCTCAGTGCCTGCTAGGCCAGTGCTAGGTGCGTGGGTGCTGTTTGTGGTTGTGAGGTCAGTGGTGGCTCAGTGCCTGCTAGGCCAGTTCTAGGTGCGTGGCTGCTGTTTGTGGTTGTGAGGTCACTTGTGGCTCAGTGCCTGCTAGGCCAGTGCTAGGTGCGTGGCTGCTGTTTGTGGTTGTGAGGTCCCTTGTGACTCAGTGCCTGCTAGGCCAGTGCTAGGTGCGTGGCTGCTGTTTGTGGTTGTGAGGTCAGTGGTGGCTCAGTGCCTGCTAGGCCAGTGCTAGGTGCGTGGCTGCTGTTTGTGGTTGTGAGGTCAGTGGTGGCTCAGTGCCTGCTAGGCCAGTGCTAGGTGTGTGGCTGCTGTTTGTGGTTGTGAGGTCACTTGTGGCTCAGTGTCTGATAGGCCAGTGCTATGTGCGTGGCTGCTGTTTGTGGTTGTGAGGTCAGTGGTGGCTCAGTGCCTGCTAGGCCAGTGCTAGGTGTGTGGCTGCTGTTTGTGGTTGTGAGGTCAGTGGTGGCTCAGTGCCTGCTAGGCCAGTGCTAGGTGCGTGGCTGCTGTTGGTGGTTGTGAGGTCAGTGGTGGCTCAGTGCCTTCTAGGCCAGTGCTAGGTGCGTGGCTGCTGTTTGTGGTTGTGAGGTCAGTGGTGGCTCAGTGCCTGCTAGGCCAGTGCTAGGTGCGTGGGTGCTGTTTGTGGTTGTGAGGTCAGTGGTGGCTCAGTGCCTGCTAGGCCAGTGCTAGGTGCGTGGCTTCTGTTTGTGGTTGTGAGGTCAGTGGTGGCTCAGTGCCTGCTAGGCCAGTGCTAGGTGCGTGGCTGCTGTTTTCAATTGTGAGGTCAGTGGTGGCTCAGTGCCTGCTAGGCCAGTGCTGGTCACATGGCTGCAGTTTGTGGTTGTGAGGTCCCTTGTGACTCAGTGCCTGCTAGGCCAGTGCTAGGTGCGTGGCTGCTGTTTGTGGTTGTGAGGTGAGTGGTGGCTCAGTGCCTGCTAGGCCAGTGCTAGGTGCGTGGCTGCTGTTTGTGGTTGTGAGGTCAGTGGTGGCTCAGTGCCTGCTAGGCCAGTTCTAGGTGCGTGGCTGCTGTTTTCAATTGTGAGGTCAGTGGTGGCTCAGTGCCTGCTAGGCCAGTGCTAGGTGCGTGGCTGCTGTTTGTGGTTGTGAGGTCAGTGGTGGCTCAGTGCCTGCTAGGCCAGTGCTAGGTGCGTGGGTGCTGTTTGTGGTTGTGAGGTCCCTTGTGACTCAGTGCCTGCTAGGCCAGTGCTAGGTGCGTGGCTGCTGTTTGTGGTTGTGAGGTCAGTGGTGGCTCAGTGCTTGCTAGGCCAGTGCTAGGTGCGTGGCTGCTGTTTGTGGTTGTGAGGTCAGTGGTGGCTCAGTGCCTGCTAGGCCAGTGCTAGGTGCGTGGCTGCTGTTTGTGGTTGTGAGGTCAGTGGTGGCTCAGTGCCTGCTAGGCCAGTGCTAGGTGCGTGGGTGCTGTTTGTGGTTGTGAGGTCAGTGGTGGCTCAGTGCCTGCTAGGCCAGTGCTAGGTGCGTGGGTGCTGTTTGTGGTTGTGAGGTCAGTGGTGGCTCAGTGCCTGCTAGGCCAGTGCTAGGTGCGTGGGTGCTGTTTGTGGTTGTGAGGTCAGTGGTGGCTCAGTGCCTGCTAGGCCAGTGCTAGGTGCGTGGCTGCTGTTTGTGGTTGTGAGGTCAGTGGTGGCTCAGTGCCTGCTAGGCCAGTGCTAGGTGCGTGGGTGCTGTTTGTGGTTGTGAGGTCACTTGTTGCTCAGTGTCTGATAGGCCAGTGCTAGGTGCGTGGCTGCTGTTTGTGGTTGTGAGGTCAGTGGTGGCTCAGTGCCTGCTAGGCCAGTGCTAGGTGCGTGGGTGCTGTTTGTGGTTGTGAGGTCAGTGGTGGCTCAGTGCCTGCTAGGCCAGTGCTAGGTGCGTGGCTGCTGTTTGTGGTTGTGAGGTCAGTGGTGGCTCAGTGCCTGCTAGGCCAGTGCTAGGTGCGTGGGTGCTGTTTGTGGTTGTGAGGTCAGTGGTGGCTCAGTGCCTGCTAGGCCAGTGCTAGGTGTGTGGCTGCTGTTTTCAATTGTGAGGTCACTTGTGGCTCAGTGCCTGCTAGGCCAGTGCTAGGTGCGTGGCTGCTGTTTTCAATTGTGAGGTCAGTGGTGGCTCAGTGCCTGCTAGGCCAGTGCTAGGTGCATGGCTGCTGTTTTCAATGTGAGGTCAGTGGTGGCTCAGTGCCTGCTAGGCCAGTGCTAGGTGCCTGGGTGCTGTTTTCAGTTGTGAGGTCACTTGTGGCTCAGTGCCTGCTAGGCCAGTGCTAGGTGCGTGGCTGCTGTTTGTGGTAGTGAGGTCAGTGGTGGCTCAGCGCCTGCTAGGCCAGTGCTAGGTGCGTGGCTGCTGTTTTCAATTGTGAGGTCACTTGTGGCTGAGTGCCTGCTAGGCCAGTGCTGGTGATGTGGGTGCAGTTTTTGTTTGTGATGTCACTTGTGGCTCAGTGCCTGATAGGCCAGTGCTGGTCCTGTGGGTGGAGTATGTGCTTGTGATGTCACTTGTGGCTGAGTGCCTGCTAGGCCAGTGCTGGTCACATGGCTGCAGTTTGTGGTTGTGAGGTCACTTGTGGCTCAGTGCCTGCTAGGCCAGTGCTAGGTGCGTGGCTGCTGTTTGTGGTTGTGAGGTCAGTGGTGGCTCAGTGCCTGCTAGGCCAGTGCTAGGTGCGTGGGTGCTGTTTGTGGTTGTGAGGTCAGTGGTGGCTCAGTGCCTGCTAGGCCAGTGCTAGGTGCGTGGCTGCTGTTTGTGGTTGTGAGGTCACTTGTGGCTCAGTGCCTGCTAGGCCAGTGCTAGGTGCGTGGCTGCTGTTTTCAATTGTGAGGTCAGTGGTGGCTCAGTGCCTGCTAGGCCAGTGCTAGGTGCCTGGGTGCTGTTTGTGGTTGTGAGGTCAGTGGTGGCTCAGTGCCTGCTAGGCCAGTGCTAGGTGCGTGGCTGCTGTTTGTGGTTGTGAGGTCAGTGGTGGCTCAGTGCCTGCTAGGCCAGTGCTAGGTGCGTGGCTGCTGTTTGTGGTTGTGAGGTCAGTGGTGGCTCAGAGCCTGCTAGGCCAGGGCTAGGTGCGTGGCTGCTGTTTTCAGTTGTGAGGTCAGTGGTGGCTCAGTGCCTGCTAGGCCAGTGCTAGGTGCGTGGCTGCTGTTTGTGGTTGTGAGGTCACTTTTGCCTCAGTGCCTGCTAGGCCAGTGCTAGGTGCGTGGCTGCTGTTGGTGGCTGTGAGGTCAGTGGTGGCTCAGTGCCTGCTAGGCCAGTGCTAGGTGCGTGGCTGCTGTTTGTGTTTGTGAGGTCAGTGGTGGCTCAGTGCCTGCTAGGCCAGTGCTAGGTGCGTGGGTGCTGTTTGTGGTTGTGAGGTCAGTGGTGGCTCAGTGCCTGCTAGGCCAGTGCTATGTGCGTGGGTGCTGTTTGTGGTTGTGAGGTCAGTGGTGGCTCAGTGCCTGCTAGGCCAGTGCTAGGTGCGTGGCTGCTGTTGGTGGTTGTGAGGTCAGTGGTGGCTCAGTGCCTGCTAGGCCAGTGCTAGGTGCGTGGCTGCTGTTTGTGGTAGTGAGGTCAGTGGTGGCTCAGTGCCTGCTAGGCCAGTGCTAGGTGCGTGGCTGCTGTTTGTGGTTGTTAGGTCAGAGGTGGCTCAGAGCCTGCTAGGCCAGTGCTAGGTGTGAGGCTGCTGTTTGTGGTTGTGAGGTCAGTGGTGGCTCAGTGCCTGCTAGGCCAGTGCTAGGTGCGTGGCTGCTGTTGGTGGTTGTGAGGTCAGTGGTGGCTCAGTGCCTGCTAGGCCAGTGCTAGGTGCGTGGCTGCCGTTTGTGGTTGTTAGGTCAGAGGTGGCTCAGAGCCTGCTAGGCCAGTGCTAGGTGTGAGGCTGCTGTTTGTGGTTGTGAGGTCAGTGGTGGCTCAGTGCCTGCTAGGCCAGTGCTAGGTGCGTGGCTGCTGTTGGTGGTTGTGAGGTCAGTGGTGGCTCAGTGCCTGCTAGGCCAGTGCTAGGTGTGTGGCTGCTGTTTTCAATTGTGAGGTCAGTGGTGGCTCAGTGCCTGCTAGGCCAGTGCTAGGTGCGTGGCTGCTGTTTGTGGTTGTGAGGTCAGTGGTGGCTCAGTGCCTGCTAGGCCAGCGCTAGGTGCGTGGCTGCTGTTTGTGGTTGTTAGGTCAGTGGTGGCTCAGAGCCTGCTAGGCCAGTGCTAGGTGCGAGGCTGCTGTTTGTGGTTGTGAGGTCAGTGGTGGCTCAGTGCCTGCTAGGCCAGTGCTAGGTGCGTGGGTGCTTTTTGTGGTTGTGAGGTCAGTGGTGGCTCAGTGCCTGCTAGGCCAGTGCTAGGTGCGTGGCTGCTGTTTGTGGTTGTGAGGTCAGTGGTGGCTCAGTGCCTGCTAGGCCAGTGCTAGGTGCGTGGCTGCTGTTTGTGGTTGTTAGGTCAGAGGTGGCTCAGAGCCTGCTAGGCCAGTGCTAGGTGTGAGGCTGCTGTTTGTGGTTGTGAGGTCAGTGGTGGCTCAGTGCCTGCTAGGCCAGTGCTAGGTGCGTGGCTGCTGTTGGTGGTTGTGAGGTCAGTGGTGGCTCAGTGCCTGCTAGGCCAGTGCTAGGTGTGTGGCTGCTGTTTTCAATTGTGAGGTCAGTGGTGGCTCAGTGCCTGCTAGGCCAGTGCTAGGTGCGTGGCTGCTGTTTGTGGTTGTGAGGTCAGTGGTGGCTCAGTGCCTGCTAGGCCAGCGCTAGGTGCGTGGCTGCTGTTTGTGGTTGTTAGGTCAGTGGTGGCTCAGAGCCTGCTAGGCCAGTGCTAGGTGCGAGGCTGCTGTTTGTGGTTGTGAGGTCAGTGGTGTCTCAGTGCCTGCTAGGCCAGTGCTAGGTGCGTGGGTGCTGTTTGTGGTTGTGAGGTCAGTGGTGGCTCAGTGCCTGCTAGGCCAGTGCTAGGTGCGTGGCTGCTGTTGGTGGCTGTGAGGTCAGTGGTGGCTCAGAGCCTGCTAGGCCAGTGCTATGTGCGTGGCTGCTGTTTGTGGTTGTGAGGTCAGTGGTGGCTCAGTGCCTGCTAGGCCAGTGCTAGGTGCGTGGCTGCTGTTGGTGGTTGTGAGGTCAGTGGTGGCTCAGAGCCTGCTAGGCCAGTGCTAGGTGCGTGGCTGCTGTTTGTGGTTGTGAGGTCAGTGGTGGCTCAGTGCCTGCTAGGCCAGTGCTAGGTGCGTGGCTGCTGTTTGTGGTTGTGAGGTCAGTGGTGTCTCAGTGCCTGCTAGGCCAGTGCTAGGTGCGTGGCTGCTGTTGGTGGTTGTGAGGTCAGTGGTGGCTCAGTGCCTGCTAGGCCAGTGCTAGGTGCGTGGGTGCTGTTTTCAGTTGTGAGGTCAGTGGTGGCTCAGTGCCTGCTAGGCCAGTGCTAGGTGCGTGGCTGCTGTTTGTGGTTGTGAGGTCAGTGGTGGCTCAGTGCCTGCTAGGCCAGTGCTAGGTGCGTGGCTGCTGTTTGTGGTTGTGAGGTCAGTGGTGGCTCAGAGCCTGCTAGGCCAGGGCTAGGTGCGTGGCTGCTGTTTTCAGTTGTGAGGTCAGTGGTGGCTCAGTGCCTGCTAGGCCAGTGCTAGGTGCGTGGCTGCTGTTTTCAATTGTGAGGTCACTTTTGCCTCAGTGCCTGCTAGGCCAGTGCTAGGTGCGTGGCTGCTGTTGGTGGCTGTGAGGTCAGTGGTGGCTCAGTGCCTGCTAGGCCAGTGCTAGGTGCGTGGCTGCTGTTTGTGGTTGTGAGGTCAGTGGTGGCTCAGTGCCTGCTAGGCCAGCGCTAGGTGCGTGGCTGCTGTTTGTGGTTGTTAGGTCAGTGGTGGCTCAGAGCCTGCTAGGCCAGTGCTAGGTGCGAGGCTGCTGTTTGTGGTTGTGAGGTCAGTGGTGGCTCAGTGCCTGCTAGGCCAGTGCTAGGTGCGTGGGTGCTTTTTGTGGTTGTGAGGTCAGTGGTGGCTCAGTGCCTGCTAGGCCAGTGCTAGGTGCGTGGCTGCTGTTTGTGGTTGTGAGGTCAGTGGTGGCTCAGTGCCTGCTAGGCCAGTGCTAGGTGCGTGGCTGCTGTTTGTGGTTGTTAGGTCAGAGGTGGCTCAGAGCCTGCTAGGCCAGTGCTAGGTGTGAGGCTGCTGTTTGTGGTTGTGAGGTCAGTGGTGGCTCAGTGCCTGCTAGGCCAGTGCTAGGTGCGTGGCTGCTGTTGGTGGTTGTGAGGTCAGTGGTGGCTCAGTGCCTGCTAGGCCAGTGCTAGGTGCGTGGCTGCTGTTTGTGGTTGTGAGGTCAGTGGTGGCTCAGTGCCTGCTAGGCCAGTGCTAGGTGCGTGGCTGCTGTTTTCAATTGTGAGGTCAGTGGTGGCTCAGTGCCTGCTAGGCCAGTGCTAGGTGCGTGGCTGCTGTTTGTGGTTGTGAGGTCCCTTGTGACTCAGTGCCTGCTAGGCCAGTGCTAGGTGCGTGGCTGCTGTTTGTGGTTGTGAGGTCAGTGGTGGCTCAGTGCCTGCTAGGCCAGTGCTAGGTGCGTGGCTGCTGTTTGTGGTTGTGAGTTCACTTGTGGCTCAGTGCCTGCTAGGCCAGTGCTAGGTGCGTGGCTGCTGTTTGTGGTTGTGAGGTCCCTTGTGACTCAGTGCCTGCTAGGCCAGTGCTAGGTGCGTGGCTGCTGTTTGTGGTTGTGAGGTCAGTGGTGGCTCAGTGCCTGCTAGGCCAGTGCTAGGTGCGTGGCTGCTGGTTGTGGCTGTGAGGTCAGTGGTGGCTCAGTGCCTGCTAGGCCAGTTCTAGGTGCGTGGCTGCTGTTTGTGGTTGTGAGGTCAGTGGTGGCTCAGTGCCTGCTAGGCCAGTGCTAGGTGCGTGGGTGCTGTTTGTGGTTGTGAGGTCAGTGGTGGCTCAGTGCCTGCTGGGCCAGTGCGAGGTGCGTGGCTGCTGTTTGTGGTTGTGAGGTCAGTGGTGGCTCAGTGCCTGCTAGGCCAGTGCGAGGTGCGTGGCTGCTGTTTGTGGTTGTGAGGTCAGTGGTGGCTCAGTGCCTGCTAGGCCAGTGCTAGGTGTGTGGCTGCTGTTTTCAATTGTGAGGTCACTTGTGGCTCAGTGCCTGCTAGGCCAGTGCTAGGTGCGTGGCTGCTGTTTTCAATTGTGAGGTCAGTGGTGGCTCAGTGCCTGCTAGGCCAGTGCTAGGTGCATGGCTGCTGTTTTCAATGTGAGGTCAGTGGTGGCTCAGTGCCTGCTAGGCCAGTGCTAGGTGCCTGGGTGCTGTTTTCAGTTGTGAGGTCACTTGTGGCTCAGTGCCTGCTAGGCCAGTGCTAGGTGCGTGGCTGCTGTTTGTGGTAGTGAGGTCAGTGGTGGCTCAGCGCCTGCTAGGCCAGTGCTAGGTGCGTGGCTGCTGTTTTCAATTGTGAGGTCACTTGTGGCTGAGTGCCTGCTAGGCCAGTGCTGGTGATGTGGGTGCAGTTTTTGTTTGTGATGTCACTTGTGGCTCAGTGCCTGATAGGCCAGTGCTGGTCCTGTGGGTGGAGTATGTGCTTGTGATGTCACTTGTGGCTGAGTGCCTGCTAGGCCAGTGCTGGTCACATGGCTGCAGTTTGTGGTTGTGAGGTCACTTGTGGCTCAGTGCCTGCTAGGCCAGTGCTAGGTGCGTGGCTGCTGTTTGTGGTTGTGAGGTCAGTGGTGGCTCAGTGCCTGCTAGGCCAGTGCGAGGTGCGTGGCTGCTGTTTGTGGTTGTGAGGTCAGTGGTGGCTCAGTGCCTGCTAGGCCAGTGCTAGGTGCGTGGGTGCTGTTTGTGGTTGTGAGGTCCCTTGTGACTCAGTGCCTGCTAGTCCAGTGCTAGGTGCGTGGCTGCTGTTTGTGGTTGTGAGGTCAGTGGTGGCTCAGTGCTTGCTAGGCCAGTGCTAGGTGCGTGGCTGCTGTTTGTGGTTGTGAGGTCAGTGGTGGCTCAGTGCCTGCTAGGCCAGTGCTAGGTGCGTGGGTGCTGTTTGTGGTTGTGAGGTCAGTGGTGGCTCAGTGCCTGCTAGGCCAGTGCTAGGTGCGTGGCTGCTGTTTGTGGTTGTGAGGTCACTTGTGGCTCAGTGCCTGCTAGGCCAGTGCTAGGTGCGTGGCTGCTGTTTTCAATTGTGAGGTCAGTGGTGGCTCAGTGCCTGCTAGGCCAGTGCTAGGTGCCTGGGTGCTGTTTGTGGTTGTGAGGTCAGTGGTGGCTCAGTGCCTGCTAGGCCAGTGCTAGGTGCGTGGCTGCTGTTTGTGGTTGTGAGGTCAGTGGTGGCTCAGTGCCTGCTAGGCCAGTGCTAGGTGCGTGGCTGCTGTTTGTGGTTGTGAGGTCAGTGGTGGCTCAGAGCCTGCTAGGCCAGGGCTAGGTGCGTGGCTGCTGTTTTCAGTTGTGAGGTCAGTGGTGGCTCAGTGCCTGCTAGGCCAGTGCTAGGTGCGTGGCTGCTGTTTGTGGTTGTGAGGTCACTTTTGCCTCAGTGCCTGCTAGGCCAGTGCTAGGTGCGTGGCTGCTGTTGGTGGCTGTGAGGTCAGTGGTGGCTCAGTGCCTGCTAGGCCAGTGCTAGGTGCGTGGCTGCTGTTTGTGTTTGTGAGGTCAGTGGTGGCTCAGTGCCTGCTAGGCCAGTGCTAGGTGCGTGGGTGCTGTTTGTGGTTGTGAGGTCAGTGGTGGCTCAGTGCCTGCTAGGCCAGTGCTATGTGCGTGGGTGCTGTTTGTGGTTGTGAGGTCAGTGGTGGCTCAGTGCCTGCTAGGCCAGTGCTAGGTGCGTGGCTGCTGTTGGTGGTTGTGAGGTCAGTGGTGGCTCAGTGCCTGCTAGGCCAGTGCTAGGTGCGTGGCTGCTGTTTGTGGTAGTGAGGTCAGTGGTGGCTCAGTGCCTGCTAGGCCAGTGCTAGGTGCGTGGCTGCTGTTTGTGGTTGTTAGGTCAGAGGTGGCTCAGTGCCTGCTAGGCCAGTGCTAGGTGTGAGGCTGCTGTTTGTGGTTGTGAGGTCAGTGGTGGCTCAGTGCCTGCTAGGCCAGTGCTAGGTGCGTGGCTGCTGTTGGTGGTTGTGAGGTCAGTGGTGGCTCAGTGCCTGCTAGGCCAGTGCTAGGTGCGTGGCTGCCGTTTGTGGTTGTTAGGTCAGAGGTGGCTCAGAGCCTGCTAGGCCAGTGCTAGGTGTGAGGCTGCTGTTTGTGGTTGTGAGGTCAGTGGTGGCTCAGTGCCTGCTAGGCCAGTGCTAGGTGCGTGGCTGCTGTTGGTGGTTGTGAGGTCAGTGGTGGCTCAGTGCCTGCTAGGCCAGTGCTAGGTGTGTGGCTGCTGTTTTCAATTGTGAGGTCAGTGGTGGCTCAGTGCCTGCTAGGCCAGTGCTAGGTGCGTGGCTGCTGTTTGTGGTTGTGAGGTCAGTGGTGGCTCAGTGCCTGCTAGGCCAGCGCTAGGTGCGTGGCTGCTGTTTGTGGTTGTTAGGTCAGTGGTGGCTCAGAGCCTGCTAGGCCAGTGCTAGGTGCGAGGCTGCTGTTTGTGGTTGTGAGGTCAGTGGTGGCTCAGTGCCTGCTAGGCCAGTGCTAGGTGCGTGGGTGCTTTTTGTGGTTGTGAGGTCAGTGGTGGCTCAGTGCCTGCTAGGCCAGTGCTAGGTGCGTGGCTGCTGTTTGTGGTTGTGAGGTCAGTGGTGGCTCAGTGCCTGCTAGGCCAGTGCTAGGTGCGTGGCTGCTGTTTGTGGTTGTTAGGTCAGAGGTGGCTCAGAGCCTGCTAGGCCAGTGCTAGGTGTGAGGCTGCTGTTTGTGGTTGTGAGGTCAGTGGTGGCTCAGTGCCTGCTAGGCCAGTGCTAGGTGCGTGGCTGCTGTTGGTGGTTGTGAGGTCAGTGGTGGCTCAGTGCCTGCTAGGCCAGTGCTAGGTGTGTGGCTGCTGTTTTCAATTGTGAGGTCAGTGGTGGCTCAGTGCCTGCTAGGCCAGTGCTAGGTGCGTGGCTGCTGTTTGTGGTTGTGAGGTCAGTGGTGGCTCAGTGCCTGCTAGGCCAGCGCTAGGTGCGTGGCTGCTGTTTGTGGTTGTTAGGTCAGTGGTGGCTCAGAGCCTGCTAGGCCAGTGCTAGGTGCGAGGCTGCTGTTTGTGGTTGTGAGGTCAGTGGTGTCTCAGTGCCTGCTAGGCCAGTGCTAGGTGCGTGGGTGCTGTTTGTGGTTGTGAGGTCAGTGGTGGCTCAGTGCCTGCTAGGCCAGTGCTAGGTGCGTGGCTGCTGTTGGTGGCTGTGAGGTCAGTGGTGGCTCAGAGCCTGCTAGGCCAGTGCTATGTGCGTGGCTGCTGTTTGTGGTTGTGAGGTCAGTGGTGGCTCAGTGCCTGCTAGGCCAGTGCTAGGTGCGTGGCTGCTGTTGGTGGTTGTGAGGTCAGTGGTGGCTCAGAGCCTGCTAGGCCAGTGCTAGGTGCGTGGCTGCTGTTTGTGGTTGTGAGGTCAGTGGTGGCTCAGTGCCTGCTAGGCCAGTGCTAGGTGCGTGGCTGCTGTTTGTGGTTGTGAGGTCAGTGGTGTCTCAGTGCCTGCTAGGCCAGTGCTAGGTGCGTGGCTGCTGTTGGTGGTTGTGAGGTCAGTGGTGGCTCAGTGCCTGCTAGGCCAGTGCTAGGTGCGTGGGTGCTGTTTTCAGTTGTGAGGTCAGTGGTGGCTCAGTGCCTGCTAGGCCAGTGCTAGGTGCGTGGCTGCTGTTTGTGGTTGTGAGGTCAGTGGTGGCTCAGTGCCTGCTAGGCCAGTGCTAGGTGCGTGGCTGCTGTTTGTGGTTGTGAGGTCAGTGGTGGCTCAGAGCCTGCTAGGCCAGGGCTAGGTGCGTGGCTGCTGTTTTCAGTTGTGAGGTCAGTGGTGGCTCAGTGCCTGCTAGGCCAGTGCTAGGTGCGTGGCTGCTGTTTTCAATTGTGAGGTCACTTTTGCCTCAGTGCCTGCTAGGCCAGTGCTAGGTGCGTGGCTGCTGTTGGTGGCTGTGAGGTCAGTGGTGGCTCAGTGCCTGCTAGGCCAGTGCTAGGTGCGTGGCTGCTGTTTGTGGTTGTGAGGTCAGTGGTGGCTCAGTGCCTGCTAGGCCAGCGCTAGGTGCGTGGCTGCTGTTTGTGGTTGTTAGGTCAGTGGTGGCTCAGAGCCTGCTAGGCCAGTGCTAGGTGCGAGGCTGCTGTTTGTGGTTGTGAGGTCAGTGGTGGCTCAGTGCCTGCTAGGCCAGTGCTAGGTGCGTGGGTGCTTTTTGTGGTTGTGAGGTCAGTGGTGGCTCAGTGCCTGCTAGGCCAGTGCTAGGTGCGTGGCTGCTGTTTGTGGTTGTGAGGTCAGTGGTGGCTCAGTGCCTGCTAGGCCAGTGCTAGGTGCGTGGCTGCTGTTTGTGGTTGTTAGGTCAGAGGTGGCTCAGAGCCTGCTAGGCCAGTGCTAGGTGTGAGGCTGCTGTTTGTGGTTGTGAGGTCAGTGGTGGCTCAGTGCCTGCTAGGCCAGTGCTAGGTGCGTGGCTGCTGTTGGTGGTTGTGAGGTCAGTGGTGGCTCAGTGCCTGCTAGGCCAGTGCTAGGTGCGTGGCTGCTGTTTGTGGTTGTGAGGTCAGTGGTGGCTCAGTGCCTGCTAGGCCAGTGCTAGGTGCGTGGCTGCTGTTTTCAATTGTGAGGTCAGTGGTGGCTCAGTGCCTGCTAGGCCAGTGCTAGGTGCGTGGCTGCTGTTTGTGGTTGTGAGGTCCCTTGTGACTCAGTGCCTGCTAGGCCAGTGCTAGGTGCGTGGCTGCTGTTTGTGGTTGTGAGGTCAGTGGTGGCTCAGTGCCTGCTAGGCCAGTGCTAGGTGCGTGGCTGCTGTTTGTGGTTGTGAGTTCACTTGTGGCTCAGTGCCTGCTAGGCCAGTGCTAGGTGCGTGGCTGCTGTTTGTGGTTGTGAGGTCCCTTGTGACTCAGTGCCTGCTAGGCCAGTGCTAGGTGCGTGGCTGCTGTTTGTGGTTGTGAGGTCAGTGGTGGCTCAGTGCCTGCTAGGCCAGTGCTAGGTGCGTGGCTGCTGGTTGTGGCTGTGAGGTCAGTGGTGGCTCAGTGCCTGCTAGGCCAGTTCTAGGTGCGTGGCTGCTGTTTGTGGTTGTGAGGTCAGTGGTGGCTCAGTGCCTGCTAGGCCAGTGCTAGGTGCGTGGGTGCTGTTTGTGGTTGTGAGGTCAGTGGTGGCTCAGTGCCTGCTGGGCCAGTGCGAGGTGCGTGGCTGCTGTTTGTGGTTGTGAGGTCAGTGGTGGCTCAGTGCCTGCTAGGCCAGTGCGAGGTGCGTGGCTGCTGTTTGTGGTTGTGAGGTCAGTGGTGGCTCAGTGCCTGCTAGGCCAGTGCTAGGTGCGTGGGTGCTGTTTGTGGTTGTGAGGTCAGTGGTGGCTCAGTGCCTGCTAGGCCAGTGCTAGGTGCGTGGCTTCTGTTTGTGGTTGTGAGGTCACTTGTGGCTCAGTGCCTGCTAGGCCAGTGCTAGGTGCGTGGCTGCTGTTTTCAATTGTGAGGTCAGTGGTGGCTCAGTGCCTGCTAGGCCAGTGCTAGGTGCGTGGCTGCTGTTTGTGGTTGTGAGGTGAGTGGTGTCTCAGTGCCTGCTAGGCCAGTGCTAGGTGCGTGGCTGCTGGTTGTGGCTGTGAGGTCAGTGGTGGCTCAGTGCCTGCTAGGCCAGTTCTAGGTGCGTGGCTGCTGTTTGTGGTTGTGAGGTCAGTGGTGGCTCAGTGCCTGCTAGGCCAGTGCTAGGTGCGTGGGTGCTGTTTGTGGTTGTGAGGTCAGTGGTGGCTCAGTGCCTGCTGGGCCAGTGCGAGGTGCGTGGGTGCTGTTTGTGGTTGTGAGGTCAGTGGTGGCTCAGTGCCTGCTAGGCCAGTGCGAGGTGCGTGGCTGCTGTTTGTGGTTGTGAGGTCAGTGGTGGCTCAGTGCCTGCTAGGCCAGTGCTAGGTGCGTGGGTGCTGTTTGTGGTTGTGAGGTCAGTGGTGGCTCAGTGCCTGCTAGGCCAGTGCTAGGTGCGTGGCTTCTGTTTGTGGTTGTGAGGTCACTTGTGGCTCAGTGCCTGCTAGGCCAGTGCTAGGTGCGTGGCTGCTGTTTTCAATTGTGAGGTCAGTGGTGGCTCAGTGCCTGCTAGGCCAGTGCTAGGTGCGTGGCTGCTGTTTGTGGTTGTGAGGTCCCTTGTGACTCAGTGCCTGCTAGGCCAGTGCTAGGTGCGTGGCTGCTGTTTGTGGTTGTGAGGTGAGTGGTGTCTCAGTGCCTGCTAGGCCAGTGCTAGGTGCGTGGCTGCTGGTTGTGGCTGTGAGGTCAGTGGTGGCTCAGTGCCTGCTAGGCCAGTTCTAGGTGCGTGGCTGCTGTTTGTGGTTGTGAGGTGAGTGGTGGCTCAGTGCCTGCTAGGCCAGTGCTAGGTGCGTGGCTGCTGTTTGTGGTTGTGAGGTCAGTGGTGGCTCAGTGCCTGCTGGGCCAGTGCTAGGTGCGTGGCTGCTGTTTGTGGTTGTGAGGTCAGTGGTGGCTCAGTGCCTGCTAGGCCAGTGCTAGGTGCGTGGGTGCTGTTTGTGGTTGTGAGGTCCCTTGTGACTCAGTGCCTGCTAGTCCAGTGCTAGGTGCGTGGCTGCTGTTTGTGGTTGTGAGGTCAGTGGTGGCTCAGTGCTTGCTAGGCCAGTGCTAGGTGCGTGGCTGCTGTTTGTGGTTGTGAGGTCAGTGGTGGCTCAGTGCCTGCTAGGCCAGTGCTAGGTGCGTGGGTGCTGTTTGTGGTTGTGAGGTCAGTGGTGGCTCAGTGCCTGCTAGGCCAGTGCTAGGTGCGTGGGTGCTGTTTGTGGTTGTGAGGTCAGTGGTGGCTCAGTGCCTGCTAGGCCAGTGCTAGGTGCGTGGTTGCTGTTTGTGGTTGTGAGGTCAGTGGTGGCTCACTGCCTTCTAGGCCAGTGCTAGGTGCGTGGCTGCTGTTTTCAATTGTGAGGTCACTTGTGGCTGAGTGCCTGCTAGGCCAGTGCTGGTGATGTGGGTGCAGTTTTTGTTTGTGATGTCACTTGTGGCTCAGTGCCTGATAGGCCAGTGCTGGTCCTGTGGGTGGAGTTTGTGCTTGTGATGTCACTTGTGGCTGAGTGCCTGCTAGGCCAGTGCTGGTCACATGGCTGCAGTTTGTGGTTGTGAGGTCACTTGTGGCTCAGTGCCTGCTAGGCCAGTGCTAGGTGCGTGGCTGCTGTTTGTGGTTGTGAGGTCAGTGGTGGCTCAGTGCCTGCTAGGCCAGTGCTAGGTGCGTGGCTGCTGTTTGTGGTTGTGAGGTCAGTGGTGGCTCAGTGCCTGCTAGGCCAGTGCTAGGTGCGTGGCTGCTGTTTGTGGTTGTGAGGTCACTTGTGGCTCAGTGCCTGCTAGGCCAGTGCTAGGTGCGTGGCTGCTGTTTGTGGTTGTGAGGTCAGTGGTGGCTCAGTGCCTGCTAGGCCAGTGCTAGGTGCGTGGCTGCTGTTTGTGGTTGTGAGGTCAGTGGTGGCTCAGTGCCTGCTAGGCCAGTGCTAGGTGCGTGGCTGCTGGTTGTGGCTGTGAGGTCAGTGGTGGCTCAGTGCCTGCTAGGCCAGTGCTAGGTGCGTGGCTGCTGTTTGTGGTTGTGAGGTCAGTGGTGGCTCAGTGCCTGCTGGGCCAGTGCTAGGTGCGTGGCTGCTGTTTGTGGTTGTGAGGTCAGTGGTGGCTCAGTGCCTGCTAGGCCAGTGCGAGGTGCGTGGCTGCTGTTTGTGGTTGTGAGGTCAGTGGTGGCTCAGTGCCTGCTAGGCCAGTGCTAGGTGCGTGGGTGCTGTTTGTGGTTGTGAGGTCAGTGGTGGCTCAGTGCCTGCTAGGCCAGTGCTAGGTGCGTGGCTTCTGTTTGTGGTTGTGAGGTCACTTGTGGCTCAGTGCCTGCTAGGCCAGTGCTAGGTGCGTGGCTGCTGTTTTCAATTGTGAGGTCAGTGGTGGCTCAGTGCCTGCTAGGCCAGTGCTAGGTGCGTGGCTGCTGTTTGTGGTTGTGAGGTCCCTTGTGACTCAGTGCCTGCTAGGCCAGTGCTAGGTGCGTGGCTGCTGTTTGTGGTTGTGAGGTGAGTGGTGTCTCAGTGCCTGCTAGGCCAGTGCTAGGTGCGTGGCTGCTGGTTGTGGCTGTGAGGTCAGTGGTGGCTCAGTGCCTGCTAGGCCAGTGCTAGGTGCGTGGGTGCTGTTTGTGGTTGTGAGGTCCCTTGTGACTCAGTGCCTGCTAGTCCAGTGCTAGGTGCGTGGCTGCTGTTTGTGGTTGTGAGGTCAGTGGTGGCTCAGTGCTTGCTAGGCCAGTGCTAGGTGCGTGGCTGCTGTTTGTGGTTGTGAGGTCAGTGGTGGCTCAGTGCCTGCTAGGCCAGTGCTAGGTGCGTGGCTGCTGTTTGTGGTTGTGAGGTCAGTGGTGGCTCAGTGCCTGCTAGGCCAGTGCTAGGTGCGTGGGTGCTGTTTGTGGTTGTGAGGTCAGTGGTGGCTCAGTGCCTGCTAGGCCAGTGCTAGGTGCGTGGGTGCTGTTTGTGGTTGTGAGGTCAGTGGTGGCTCAGTGCCTGCTAGGCCAGTGCTAGGTGCGTGGCTGCTGTTTGTGGTTGTGAGGTCAGTGGTGGCTCAGTGCCTGCTAGGCCAGTGCTAGGTGCGTGGCTGCTGTTTGTGGTTGTGAGGTCAGTGGTGGCTCAGTGCCTGCTAGGCCAGTGCTAGGTGCGTGGCTGCTGTTTGTGGTTGTGAGGTCAGTGGTGGCTCAGTGCCTGCTAGGCCAGTGCTAGGTGCGTGGGTGCTGTTTGTGGTTGTGAGGTCAGTGGTGGCTCAGTGCCTGCTAGGCCAGTGCTAGGTGCGTGGCTGCTGTTTGTGGTTGTGAGGTCAGTGGTGGCTCAGTGCCTGCTAGGCCAGTGCTAGGTGCGTGGGTGCTGTTTGTGGTTGTGAGGTCAGTGGTGGCTCAGTGCCTGCTAGGCCAGTGCTAGGTGCGTGTGTGCTGTTTGTGGTTGTGAGGTCAGTGGTGGCTCAGTGCCTGCTAGGCCAGTGCTAGGTGCGTGGCTGCTGTTTGTGGTTGTGAGGTCAGTGGTGGCTCAGTGCCTGCTAGGCCAGTGCTAGGTGCGTGGCTGCTGTTTGTGGTTGTGAGGTCAGTGGTGGCTCAGTGCCTGCTAGGCCAGTGCTAGGTGCGTGGCTGCTGTTTGTGGTTGTGAGGTCAGTGGTGGCTCAGTGCCTGCTAGGCCAGTGCTAGGTGCGTGGGTGCTGTTTGTGGTTGTGAGGTCAGTGGTGGCTCAGTGCCTGCTAGGCCAGTGCTAGGTGCGTGGCTGCTGTTTGTGGTTGTGAGGTCAGTGGTGGCTCAGTGCCTGCTAGGCCAGTGCTAGGTGCGTGGGTGCTGTTTGTGGTTGTGAGGTCAGTGGTGGCTCAGTGCCTGCTAGGCCAGTGCTAGGTGCGTGGGTGCTGTTTGTGGTTGTGAGGTCAGTGGTGGCTCAGTGCCTTCTAGGCCAGTGCTAGGTGTGTGGCTGCTGTTTTCAATTGTGAGGTCACTTGTGGCTCAGTGCCTGCTAGGCCAGTGCTAGGTGCGTGGCTGCTGTTTTCAATTGTGAGGTCAGTGGTGGCTCAGTGCCTGCTAGGCCAGTGCGAGGTGCATGGCTGCTGTTTTCAATGTGAGGTCAGTGGTGGCTCAGTGCCTGCTAGGCCAGTGCTAGGTGTGTGGCTGCTGCTTGTGGTTGTGAGGTCAGTGGTGGCTCAGTGCCTGCTAGGGCCGTGCTAGGTGCGTGGCTGCTGTTTTCAGTTGTGAGGTCACTTGTGGCTCAGTGCCTGCTAGGCCAGTGCTAGGTGCCTGGGTGCTGTTTTCAGTTGTGAGGTCACTTGTGGCTCAGTGCCTGCTAGGCCAGTGCTAGGTGCGTGGCTGCTGTTTGTGGTAGTGAGGTCAGTGGTGGCTCAGCGCCTGCTAGGCCAGTGCTAGGTGCGTGGCTGCTGTTTTCAATTGTGAGGTCACTTGTGGCTGAGTGCCTGCTAGGCCAGTGCTGGTGATGTGGGTGCAGTTTTTGTTTGTGATGTCACTTGTGGCTCAGTGCCTGATAGGCCAGTGCTGGTCCTGTGGGTGGAGTTTGTGCTTGTGATGTCACTTGTGGCTGAGTGCCTGCTAGGCCAGTGCTGGTCACATGGCTGCAGTTTGTGGTTGTGAGGTCACTTGTGGCTCAGTGCCTGCTAGGCCAGTGCGAGGTGCGTGGCTGCTGTTTGTGGTTGTGAGGTCAGTGGTGGCTCAGTGCCTGCTAGGCCAGTGCTAGGTGCGTGGGTGCTGTTTGTGGTTGTGAGGTCAGTGGTGGATCAGTGCCTGCTAGGCCAGTGCTAGGTGCGTGGCTGCTGTTTGTGGTTGTGAGGTCACTTGTGGCTCAGTGCCTGCTAGGCCAGTGCTAGGTGCGTGGCTGCTGTTTGTGGTTGTGAGGTCCCTTGTGACTCAGTGCCTGCTAGGCCAGTGCTAGGTGCGTGGCTGCTGGTTGTGGTTGTGAGGTCAGTGGTGGCTCAGTGCCTGCTAGGCCAGTGCTAGGTGCGTGGCTGCTGGTTGTGGCTGTGAGGTCAGTGGTGGCTCAGTGCCTGCTAGGCCAGTTCTAGGTGCGTGGCTGCTGTTTGTGGTTGTGAGGTCAGTGGTGGCTCAGTGCCTGCTAGGCCAGTGCTAGGTGCGTGGGTGCTGTTTGTGGTTGTGAGGTCAGTGGTGGCTCAGTGCCTGCTGGGCCAGTGCTAGGTGCGTGGCTGCTGTTTGTGGTTGTGAGGTCAGTGGTGGCTCAGTGCCTGCTAGGCCAGTGCTAGGTGCGTGGGTGCTGTTTGTGGTTGTGAGGTCCCGTGTGACTCAGTGCCTGCTAGGCCAGTGCTAGGTGCGTGGCTGCTGTTTGTGGTTGTGAGGTCAGTGGTGTCTCAGTGCCTGCTAGGCCAGTGCTAGGTGCGTGGCTGCTGGTTGTGGCTGTGAGGTCAGTGGTGGCTCAGTGCCTGCTAGGCCAGTTCTAGGTGCGTGGCTGCTGTTTGTGGTTGTGAGGTGAGTGGTGGCTCAGTGCCTGCTAGGCCAGTGCTAGGTGCGTGGCTGCTGTTTGTGGTTGTGAGGTCAGTGGTGGCTCAGTGCCTGCTGGGCCAGTGCTAGGTGCGTGGCTGCTGTTTGTGGTTGTGAGGTCAGTGGTGGCTCAGTGCCTGCTAGGCCAGTGCTAGGTGCGTGGCTGCTGTTTGTGGTTGTGAGGTCAGTGGTGGCTCAGTGCCTGCTAGGCCAGTGCTAGGTGCGTGGCTGCTGTTTGTGGTTGTGAGGTCAGTGGTGGCTCAGTGCTTGCTAGGCCAGTGCTAGGTGCGTGGCTGCTGTTTGTGGTTGTGAGGTCAGTGGTGGCTCAGTGCCTGCTAGGCCAGTGCTAGGTGCGTGGCTGCTGTTTGTGGTTGTGAGGTCAGTGGTGGCTCAGTGCCTGCTAGGCCAGTGCTAGGTGCGTGGGTGCTGTTTGTGGTTGTGAGGTCAGTGGTGGCTCAGTGCCTGCTAGGCCAGTGCTAGGTGCGTGGGTGCTGTTTGTGGTTGTGAGGTCAGTGGTGGCTCAGTGCCTGCTAGGCCAGTGCTAGGTGCGTGGCTGCTGTTTGTGGTTGTGAGGTCAGTGGTGGCTCAGTGCCTGCTAGGCCAGTGCTAGGTGCGTGGCTGCTGTTTGTGGTTGTGAGGTCAGTGGTGGCTCAGTGCCTGCTAGGCCAGTGCTAGGTGCGTGGCTGCTGTTTGTGGTTGTGAGGTCAGTGGTGGCTCAGTGCCTGCTAGGCCAGTGCTAGGTGCGTGGGTGCTGTTTGTGGTTGTGAGGTCCCGTGTGACTCAGTGCCGGCTAGGCCAGTGCTAGGTGCGTGGCTGCTGTTTGTGGTTGTGAGGTCAGTGGTGGCTCAGTGCCTGCTAGGCCAGTGCTAGGTGCGTGGGTGCTGTTGGTGGTTGTGAGGTCAGTGGTGGCTCAGTGCCTGCTAGGCCAGTGCTAGGTGCGTGGCTGCTGTTTGTGGTTGTGAGGTCAGTGGTGGCTCAGTGCCTGCTAGGCCAGTGCTAGGTGCGTAGCTGCTGGTTGTGGTTGTGAGGTCAGTGGTGGCTCAGTGCCTGCTAGGCCAGTGCTAGGTGCGTGGCTGCTGTTTGTGGTTGTGAGGTCAGTGGTGGCTCAGTGCCTGCTAGGCCAGTGCGAGGTGCGTGGCTGCTGTTTGTGGTTGTGAGGTCAGTGGTGGCTCAGTGCCTGCTAGGCCAGTGCTAGGTGCGTGGGTGCTGTTTGTGGTTGTGAGGTCCCTTGTGACTCAGTGCCTGCTAGGCCAGTGCTAGGTGCGTGGCTGCTGTTTGTGGTTGTGAGGTCACTTGTGGCTCAGTGCCTCCTAGGCCAGTGCTAGGTGCGTGGCTGCTGTTTTCAATTGTGAGGTCAGTGGTGGCTCAGTGCCTGCTAGGCCAGTGCTAGGTGCGTGGCTGCTGTTTGTGGTTGTGAGGTCCCTTGTGACTCAGTGCCTGCTAGGCCAGTGCTAGGTGCGTGGCTGCTGTTTGTGGTTGTGAGGTGAGTGGTGTCTCAGTGCCTGCTAGGCCAGTGCTAGGTGCGTGGCTGCTGGTTGTGGCTGTGAGGTCAGTGGTGGCTCAGTGCCTGCTAGGCCAGTTCTAGGTGCGTGGCTGCTGTTTGTGGTTGTGAGGTGAGTGGTGGCTCAGTGCCTGCTAGGCCAGTGCTAGGTGCGTGGCTGCTGTTTGTGGTTGTGAGGTCAGTGGTGGCTCAGTGCCTGCTGGGCCAGTGCTAGGTGCGTGGCTGCTGTTTGTGGTTGTGAGGTCAGTGGTGGCTCAGTGCCTGCTAGGCCAGTGCTAGGTGCGTGGGTGCTGTTTGTGGTTGTGAGGTCCCTTGTGACTCAGTGCCTGCTAGGCCAGTGCTAGGTGCGTGGCTGCTGTTTGTGGTTGTGAGGTCAGTGGTGGCTCAGTGCTTGCTAGGCCAGTGCTAGGTGCGTGGCTGCTGTTTGTGGTTGTGAGGTCAGTGGTGGCTCAGTGCCTGCTAGGCCAGTGCTAGGTGCGTGGCTGCTGTTTGTGGTTGTGAGGTCAGTGGTGGCTCAGTGCCTGCTAGGCCAGTGCGAGGTGCATGGGTGCTGTTTGTGGTTGTGAGGTCAGTGGTGGCTCAGTGCCTGCTAGGCCAGTGCTAGGTGCGTGGGTGCTGTTTGTGGTTGTGAGGTCAGTGGTGGCTCAGTGCCTGCTAGGCCAGTGCTAGGTGCGTGGCTGCTGTTTGTGGTTGTGAGGTCAGTGGTGGCTCAGTGCCTGCTAGGCCAGTGCTAGGTGCGTGGCTGCTGTTTGTGGTTGTGAGGTCAGTGGTGGCTCAGTGCCTGCTAGGCCAGTGCTAGGTGCGTGGCTGCTGTTTGTGGTTGTGAGGTCAGTGGTGGCTCAGTGCCTGCTAGGCCAGTGCTAGGTGCGTGGCTGCTGTTTGTGGTTGTGAGGTCAGTGGTGGCTCAGTGCCTGCTAGGCCAGTGCTAGGTGCGTGGCTGCTGTTTGTGGTTGTGAGGTCAGTGGTGGCTCAGTGCCTGCTAGGGCAGTGCTAGGTGCGTGGCTGCTGTTTGTGGTTGTGAGGTCAGTGGTGGCTCAGTGCCTGCTAGGCCAGTGCTAGGTGCGTGGGTGCTGTTTGTGGTTGTGAGGTCAGTGGTGGCTCAGTGCCTTCTAGGCCAGTGCTAGGTGTGTGGCTGCTGTTTTCAATTGTGAGGTCACTTGTGGCTCAGTGCCTGCTAGGCCAGTGCTAGGTGCGTGGCTGCTCTTTTCAATTGTGAGGTCAGTGGTGGCTCAGTGCCTGCTAGGCCAGTGCTAGGTGCGTGGCTGCTGTTTGTGGTTGTGAGGTCAGTGGTGGCTCAGTGCCTGCTAGGCCAGTGCTAGGTGCCTGGGTGCTGTTTTCAGTTGTGAGGTCACTTGTGGCTCAGTGCCTGCTAGGCCAGTGCTAGGTGCCTGGGTGCTGTTTGTGGTAGTGAGGTCAGTGGTGGCTCAGTGCCTGCTAGGCCAGTGCTAGGTGCGTGGCTGCTGTTTTCAATTGTGAGGTCACTTGTGGCTGAGTGCCTGCTAGGCCAGTGCTGGTGATGTGGGTGCAGTTTTTGTTTGTGATGTCACTTGTGGCTCAGTGCCTGATAGGCCAGTGCTGGTCCTGTGGGTGGAGTTTGTGCTTGTGATGTCACTTGTGGCTGAGTGCCTGCTAGGCCAGTGCTGGTCACATGGCTGCAGTTTGTGGTTGTGAGGTCACTTGTGGCTCAGTGCCTGCTAGGCCAGTGCTAGGTGCGTGGCTGCTGTTTGTGGTTGTGAGGTCAGTGGTGGCTCAGTGCCTGCTAGGCCAGTGCT
Source organism: Apteryx mantelli (assembly GCF_036417845.1). NCBI lineage: Eukaryota > Metazoa > Chordata > Aves > Apterygiformes > Apterygidae > Apteryx > Apteryx mantelli. Next base: position 22,503,030 of record NC_089988.1, read on the forward strand.
AGGTGCGTGGCTGCTGTTTGTGGTTGTGAGGTCAGTGGTGGCTCAGTGCCTGCTAGGCCAGTGCTAGGTGCGTGGCTGCTGTTTGTGGTTGTGAGGTCACTTGTGGCTCAGTGCCTGCTAGGCCAGTGCTAGGTGCGTGGCTGCTGTTTGTGGTTGTGAGGTCCCTTGTGACTCAGTGCCTGCTAGGCCAGTGCTAGGTGCGTGGCTGCTGTTTGTGGTTGTGAGGTCAGTGGTGGCTCAGTGCCTGCTAGGCCAGTGCTAGGTGCGTGGCTGCTGGTTGTGGCTGTGAGGTCAGTGGTGGCTCAGTGCCTGCTAGGCCAGTTCTAGGTGCGTGGCTGCTGTTTGTGGTTGTGAGGTCAGTGGTGGCTCAGTGCCTGCTAGGCCAGTGCTAGGTGCGTGGGTGCTGTTTGTGGTTGTGAGGTCAGTGGTGGCTCAGTGCCTGCTAGGCCAGTGCTAGGTGCGAGGCTGCTGTTTGTGGTTGTGAGGTCAGTGGTGGCTCAGTGCCTGCTAGGCCAGTGCGAGGTGCGTGGCTGCTGTTTGTGGTTGTGAGGTCAGTGGTGGCTCAGTGCCTGCTAGGCCAGTGCTAGGTGCGTGGGTGCTGTTTGTGGTTGTGAGGTCAGTGGTGGCTCAGTGCCTGCTAGGCCAGTGCTAGGTGCGTGGGTGCTGTTTGTGGTTGTGAGGTCAGTGGTGGCTCAGTGCCTGCTAGGCCAGTACTAGGTGTGTGGGTGCTGTTTGTGGTTGTGAGGTCACTTTTGCCTCAGTGCCTGCTAGGCCAGTGCTAGGTGCGTGGCTGCTGTTTGTGGTTGTGAGGTCAGTGGTGGCTCAGTGCCTGCTGGGCCAGTGCTAGGTGCGTGGCTGCTGTTTGTGGTTGTGAGGTCAGTGGTGGCTCAGTGCCTGCTAGGCCAGTGCTAGGTGCGTGGGTGCTGTTTGTGGTTGTGAGGTCCCTTGTGACTCAGTGCCTGCTAGTCCAGTGCTAGGTGCGTGGCTGCTGTTTGTGGTTGTGAGGTCAGTGGTGGCTCAGTGCTTGCTAGGCCAGTGCTAGGTGCGTGGCTGCTGTTTGTGGTTGTGAGGTCAGTGGTGGCTCAGTGCCTGCTAGGCCAGTGCTAGGTGCGTGGCTGCTGTTTGTGGTTGTGAGGTCAGTGGTGGCTCAGTGCCTGCTAGGCCAGTGCTAGGTGCGTGGGTGCTGTTTGTGGTTGTGAGGTCAGTGGTGGCTCAGTGCCTGCTAGGCCAGTGCTAGGTGCGTGGGTGCTGTTTGTGGTTGTGAGGTCAGTGGTGGCTCAGTGCCTGCTAGGCCAGTGCTAGGTGCGTGGCTGCTGTTTTCAATTGTGAGGTCACTTGTGGCTCAGTGCCTGCTAGGCCAGTGCTAGGTGCGTGGCTGCTCTTTTCAATTGTGAGGTCAGTGGTGGCTCAGTGCCTGCTAGGCCAGTGCTAGGTGCGTGGGTGCTGTTTGTGGTTGTGAGGTCAGTGGTGGCTCAGTGCCTGCTAGGCCAGTGCTAGGTGCCTGGGTGCTGTTTTCAGTTGTGAGGTCACTTGTGGCTCAGTGCCTGCTAGGCCAGTTCTAGGTGCGTGGCTGCTGTTTGTGGTAGTGAGGTCAGTGGTGGCTCAGCGCCTGCTAGGCCAGTGCTAGGTGCGTGGCTGCTGTTTTCAATTGTGAGGTCACTTGTGGCTGAGTGCCTGCTAGGCCAGTGCTGGTGATGTGGGTGCAGTTTTTGTTTGTGATGTCACTTGTGGCTCAGTGCCTGATAGGCCAGTGCTGGTCCTGTGGGTGGAGTTTGTGCTTGTGATGTCACTTGTGGCTGAGTGCCTGCTAGGCCAGTGCTGGTCACATGGCTGCAGTTTGTGGTTGTGAGGTCACTTGTGGCTCAGTGCCTGCTAGGCCAGTGCTAGGTGCGTGGCTGCTGTTTGTGGTTGTGAGGTCAGTGGTGGCTCAGTGCCTGCTAGGCCAGTGCTAGGTGCGTGGGTGCTGTTTGTGGTTGTGAGGTCAGTGGTGGCTCAGTGCCTGCTAGGCCAGTTCTAGGTGCGTGGCTGCTGTTTGTGGTTGTGAGGTCACTTGTGGCTCAGTGCCTGCTAGGCCAGTGCTAGGTGCGTGGCTGCTGTTTGTGGTTGTGAGGTCCCTTGTGACTCAGTGCCTGCTAGGCCAGTGCTAGGTGCGTGGCTGCTGTTTGTGGTTGTGAGGTCAGTGGTGGCTCAGTGCCTGCTAGGCCAGTGCTAGGTGCGTGGCTGCTGTTTGTGGTTGTGAGGTCAGTGGTGGCTCAGTGCCTGCTAGGCCAGTGCTAGGTGTGTGGCTGCTGTTTGTGGTTGTGAGGTCACTTGTGGCTCAGTGTCTGATAGGCCAGTGCTATGTGCGTGGCTGCTGTTTGTGGTTGTGAGGTCAGTGGTGGCTCAGTGCCTGCTAGGCCAGTGCTAGGTGTGTGGCTGCTGTTTGTGGTTGTGAGGTCAGTGGTGGCTCAGTGCCTGCTAGGCCAGTGCTAGGTGCGTGGCTGCTGTTGGTGGTTGTGAGGTCAGTGGTGGCTCAGTGCCTGCTAGGCCAGTGCTAGGTGCGTGGGTGCTGTTTGTGGTTGTGAGGTCAGTGGTGGCTCAGTGCCTGCTAGGCCAGTGCTAGGTGCGTGGGTGCTGTTTGTGGTTGTGAGGTCAGTGGTGGCTCAGTGCCTGCTAGGCCAGTGCTAGGTGCGTGGCTTCTGTTTGTGGTTGTGAGGTCACTTGTGGCTCAGTGCCTGCTAGGCCAGTGCTAGGTGCGTGGCTGCTGTTTTCAATTGTGAGGTCAGTGGTGGCTCAGTGCCTGCTAGGCCAGTGCTGGTCACATGGCTGCAGTTTGTGGTTGTGAGGTCCCTTGTGACTCAGTGCCTGCTAGGCCAGTGCTAGGTGCGTGGCTGCTGTTTGTGGTTGTGAGGTGAGTGGTGTCTCAGTGCCTGCTAGGCCAGTGCTAGGTGCGTGGCTGCTGTTTGTGGTTGTGAGGTCAGTGGTGGCTCAGTGCCTGCTAGGCCAGTTCTAGGTGCGTGGCTGCTGTTTTCAATTGTGAGGTCAGTGGTGGCTCAGTGCCTGCTAGGCCAGTGCTAGGTGCGTGGCTGCTGTTTGTGGTTGTGAGGTCAGTGGTGGCTCAGTGCCTGCTAGGCCAGTGCTAGGTGCGTGGGTGCTGTTTGTGGTTGTGAGGTCCCTTGTGACTCAGTGCCTGCTAGGCCAGTGCTAGGTGCGTGGCTGCTGTTTGTGGTTGTGAGGTCAGTGGTGGCTCAGTGCTTGCTAGGCCAGTGCTAGGTGCGTGGCTGCTGTTTGTGGTTGTGAGGTCAGTGGTGGCTCAGTGCCTGCTAGGCCAGTGCTAGGTGCGTGGCTGCTGTTTGTGGTTGTGAGGTCAGTGGTGGCTCAGTGCCTGCTAGGCCAGTGCTAGGTGCGTGGGTGCTGTTTGTGGTTGTGAGGTCAGTGGTGGCTCAGTGCCTGCTAGGCCAGTGCTAGGTGCGTGGGTGCTGTTTGTGGTTGTGAGGTCAGTGGTGGCTCAGTGCCTGCTAGGCCAGTGCTAGGTGCGTGGGTGCTGTTTGTGGTTGTGAGGTCAGTGGTGGCTCAGTGCCTGCTAGGCCAGTGCTAGGTGCGTGGCTGCTGTTTGTGGTTGTGAGGTCAGTGGTGGCTCAGTGCCTGCTAGGCCAGTGCTAGGTGCGTGGGTGCTGTTTGTGGTTGTGAGGTCACTTGTTGCTCAGTGTCTGATAGGCCAGTGCTAGGTGCGTGGCTGCTGTTTGTGGTTGTGAGGTCAGTGGTGGCTCAGTGCCTGCTAGGCCAGTGCTAGGTGCGTGGGTGCTGTTTGTGGTTGTGAGGTCAGTGGTGGCTCAGTGCCTGCTAGGCCAGTGCTAGGTGCGTGGCTGCTGTTTGTGGTTGTGAGGTCAGTGGTGGCTCAGTGCCTGCTAGGCCAGTGCTAGGTGCGTGGGTGCTGTTTGTGGTTGTGAGGTCAGTGGTGGCTCAGTGCCTGCTAGGCCAGTGCTAGGTGTGTGGCTGCTGTTTTCAATTGTGAGGTCACTTGTGGCTCAGTGCCTGCTAGGCCAGTGCTAGGTGCGTGGCTGCTGTTTTCAATTGTGAGGTCAGTGGTGGCTCAGTGCCTGCTAGGCCAGTGCTAGGTGCATGGCTGCTGTTTTCAATGTGAGGTCAGTGGTGGCTCAGTGCCTGCTAGGCCAGTGCTAGGTGCCTGGGTGCTGTTTTCAGTTGTGAGGTCACTTGTGGCTCAGTGCCTGCTAGGCCAGTGCTAGGTGCGTGGCTGCTGTTTGTGGTAGTGAGGTCAGTGGTGGCTCAGCGCCTGCTAGGCCAGTGCTAGGTGCGTGGCTGCTGTTTTCAATTGTGAGGTCACTTGTGGCTGAGTGCCTGCTAGGCCAGTGCTGGTGATGTGGGTGCAGTTTTTGTTTGTGATGTCACTTGTGGCTCAGTGCCTGATAGGCCAGTGCTGGTCCTGTGGGTGGAGTATGTGCTTGTGATGTCACTTGTGGCTGAGTGCCTGCTAGGCCAGTGCTGGTCACATGGCTGCAGTTTGTGGTTGTGAGGTCACTTGTGGCTCAGTGCCTGCTAGGCCAGTGCTAGGTGCGTGGCTGCTGTTTGTGGTTGTGAGGTCAGTGGTGGCTCAGTGCCTGCTAGGCCAGTGCTAGGTGCGTGGGTGCTGTTTGTGGTTGTGAGGTCAGTGGTGGCTCAGTGCCTGCTAGGCCAGTGCTAGGTGCGTGGCTGCTGTTTGTGGTTGTGAGGTCACTTGTGGCTCAGTGCCTGCTAGGCCAGTGCTAGGTGCGTGGCTGCTGTTTTCAATTGTGAGGTCAGTGGTGGCTCAGTGCCTGCTAGGCCAGTGCTAGGTGCCTGGGTGCTGTTTGTGGTTGTGAGGTCAGTGGTGGCTCAGTGCCTGCTAGGCCAGTGCTAGGTGCGTGGCTGCTGTTTGTGGTTGTGAGGTCAGTGGTGGCTCAGTGCCTGCTAGGCCAGTGCTAGGTGCGTGGCTGCTGTTTGTGGTTGTGAGGTCAGTGGTGGCTCAGAGCCTGCTAGGCCAGGGCTAGGTGCGTGGCTGCTGTTTTCAGTTGTGAGGTCAGTGGTGGCTCAGTGCCTGCTAGGCCAGTGCTAGGTGCGTGGCTGCTGTTTGTGGTTGTGAGGTCACTTTTGCCTCAGTGCCTGCTAGGCCAGTGCTAGGTGCGTGGCTGCTGTTGGTGGCTGTGAGGTCAGTGGTGGCTCAGTGCCTGCTAGGCCAGTGCTAGGTGCGTGGCTGCTGTTTGTGTTTGTGAGGTCAGTGGTGGCTCAGTGCCTGCTAGGCCAGTGCTAGGTGCGTGGGTGCTGTTTGTGGTTGTGAGGTCAGTGGTGGCTCAGTGCCTGCTAGGCCAGTGCTATGTGCGTGGGTGCTGTTTGTGGTTGTGAGGTCAGTGGTGGCTCAGTGCCTGCTAGGCCAGTGCTAGGTGCGTGGCTGCTGTTGGTGGTTGTGAGGTCAGTGGTGGCTCAGTGCCTGCTAGGCCAGTGCTAGGTGCGTGGCTGCTGTTTGTGGTAGTGAGGTCAGTGGTGGCTCAGTGCCTGCTAGGCCAGTGCTAGGTGCGTGGCTGCTGTTTGTGGTTGTTAGGTCAGAGGTGGCTCAGAGCCTGCTAGGCCAGTGCTAGGTGTGAGGCTGCTGTTTGTGGTTGTGAGGTCAGTGGTGGCTCAGTGCCTGCTAGGCCAGTGCTAGGTGCGTGGCTGCTGTTGGTGGTTGTGAGGTCAGTGGTGGCTCAGTGCCTGCTAGGCCAGTGCTAGGTGCGTGGCTGCCGTTTGTGGTTGTTAGGTCAGAGGTGGCTCAGAGCCTGCTAGGCCAGTGCTAGGTGTGAGGCTGCTGTTTGTGGTTGTGAGGTCAGTGGTGGCTCAGTGCCTGCTAGGCCAGTGCTAGGTGCGTGGCTGCTGTTGGTGGTTGTGAGGTCAGTGGTGGCTCAGTGCCTGCTAGGCCAGTGCTAGGTGTGTGGCTGCTGTTTTCAATTGTGAGGTCAGTGGTGGCTCAGTGCCTGCTAGGCCAGTGCTAGGTGCGTGGCTGCTGTTTGTGGTTGTGAGGTCAGTGGTGGCTCAGTGCCTGCTAGGCCAGCGCTAGGTGCGTGGCTGCTGTTTGTGGTTGTTAGGTCAGTGGTGGCTCAGAGCCTGCTAGGCCAGTGCTAGGTGCGAGGCTGCTGTTTGTGGTTGTGAGGTCAGTGGTGGCTCAGTGCCTGCTAGGCCAGTGCTAGGTGCGTGGGTGCTTTTTGTGGTTGTGAGGTCAGTGGTGGCTCAGTGCCTGCTAGGCCAGTGCTAGGTGCGTGGCTGCTGTTTGTGGTTGTGAGGTCAGTGGTGGCTCAGTGCCTGCTAGGCCAGTGCTAGGTGCGTGGCTGCTGTTTGTGGTTGTTAGGTCAGAGGTGGCTCAGAGCCTGCTAGGCCAGTGCTAGGTGTGAGGCTGCTGTTTGTGGTTGTGAGGTCAGTGGTGGCTCAGTGCCTGCTAGGCCAGTGCTAGGTGCGTGGCTGCTGTTGGTGGTTGTGAGGTCAGTGGTGGCTCAGTGCCTGCTAGGCCAGTGCTAGGTGTGTGGCTGCTGTTTTCAATTGTGAGGTCAGTGGTGGCTCAGTGCCTGCTAGGCCAGTGCTAGGTGCGTGGCTGCTGTTTGTGGTTGTGAGGTCAGTGGTGGCTCAGTGCCTGCTAGGCCAGCGCTAGGTGCGTGGCTGCTGTTTGTGGTTGTTAGGTCAGTGGTGGCTCAGAGCCTGCTAGGCCAGTGCTAGGTGCGAGGCTGCTGTTTGTGGTTGTGAGGTCAGTGGTGTCTCAGTGCCTGCTAGGCCAGTGCTAGGTGCGTGGGTGCTGTTTGTGGTTGTGAGGTCAGTGGTGGCTCAGTGCCTGCTAGGCCAGTGCTAGGTGCGTGGCTGCTGTTGGTGGCTGTGAGGTCAGTGGTGGCTCAGAGCCTGCTAGGCCAGTGCTATGTGCGTGGCTGCTGTTTGTGGTTGTGAGGTCAGTGGTGGCTCAGTGCCTGCTAGGCCAGTGCTAGGTGCGTGGCTGCTGTTGGTGGTTGTGAGGTCAGTGGTGGCTCAGAGCCTGCTAGGCCAGTGCTAGGTGCGTGGCTGCTGTTTGTGGTTGTGAGGTCAGTGGTGGCTCAGTGCCTGCTAGGCCAGTGCTAGGTGCGTGGCTGCTGTTTGTGGTTGTGAGGTCAGTGGTGTCTCAGTGCCTGCTAGGCCAGTGCTAGGTGCGTGGCTGCTGTTGGTGGTTGTGAGGTCAGTGGTGGCTCAGTGCCTGCTAGGCCAGTGCTAGGTGCGTGGGTGCTGTTTTCAGTTGTGAGGTCAGTGGTGGCTCAGTGCCTGCTAGGCCAGTGCTAGGTGCGTGGCTGCTGTTTGTGGTTGTGAGGTCAGTGGTGGCTCAGTGCCTGCTAGGCCAGTGCTAGGTGCGTGGCTGCTGTTTGTGGTTGTGAGGTCAGTGGTGGCTCAGAGCCTGCTAGGCCAGGGCTAGGTGCGTGGCTGCTGTTTTCAGTTGTGAGGTCAGTGGTGGCTCAGTGCCTGCTAGGCCAGTGCTAGGTGCGTGGCTGCTGTTTTCAATTGTGAGGTCACTTTTGCCTCAGTGCCTGCTAGGCCAGTGCTAGGTGCGTGGCTGCTGTTGGTGGCTGTGAGGTCAGTGGTGGCTCAGTGCCTGCTAGGCCAGTGCTAGGTGCGTGGCTGCTGTTTGTGGTTGTGAGGTCAGTGGTGGCTCAGTGCCTGCTAGGCCAGCGCTAGGTGCGTGGCTGCTGTTTGTGGTTGTTAGGTCAGTGGTGGCTCAGAGCCTGCTAGGCCAGTGCTAGGTGCGAGGCTGCTGTTTGTGGTTGTGAGGTCAGTGGTGGCTCAGTGCCTGCTAGGCCAGTGCTAGGTGCGTGGGTGCTTTTTGTGGTTGTGAGGTCAGTGGTGGCTCAGTGCCTGCTAGGCCAGTGCTAGGTGCGTGGCTGCTGTTTGTGGTTGTTAGGTCAGAGGTGGCTCAGAGCCTGCTAGGCCAGTGCTAGGTGTGAGGCTGCTGTTTGTGGTTGTGAGGTCAGTGGTGGCTCAGTGCCTGCTAGGCCAGTGCTAGGTGCGTGGCTGCTGTTGGTGGTTGTGAGGTCAGTGGTGGCTCAGTGCCTGCTAGGCCAGTGCTAGGTGCGTGGCTGCTGTTTGTGGTTGTGAGGTCAGTGGTGGCTCAGTGCCTGCTAGGCCAGTGCTAGGTGCGTGGCTGCTGTTTGTGGTTGTGAGGTCAGTGGTGGCTCAGTGCCTGCTAGGCCAGCGCTAGGTGCGTGGCTGCTGTTTGTGGTTGTTAGGTCAGTGGTGGCTCAGAGCCTGCTAGGCCAGTGCTAGGTGCGAGGCTGCTGTTTGTGGTTGTGAGGTCAGTGGTGGCTCAGTGCCTGCTAGGCCAGTGCTAGGTGCGTGGGTGCTGTTTGTGGTTGTGAGGTCAGTGGTGGCTCAGTGCCTGCTAGGCCAGTGCTAGGTGCGTGGCTGCTGTTGGTGGCTGTGAGGTCAGTGGTGGCTCAGAGCCTGCTAGGCCAGTGCTATGTGCGTGGCTGCTGTTTGTGGTTGTGAGGTCAGTGGTGGCTCAGTGCCTGCTAGGCCAGTGCTAGGTGTGTGGGTGCTGTTTGTGGTTGTGAGGTCAGTGGTGGCTCAGAGCCTGCTAGGCCAGTGCTAGGTGCGTGGCTGCTGTTTGTGGTTGTGAGGTCAGTGGTGGCTCAGTGCCTGCTAGGCCAGTGCTAGGTGCGTGGCTGCTGTTTGTGGTTGTGAGGTCAGTGGTGTCTCAGTGCCTGCTAGGCCAGTGCTAGGTGCGTGGCTGCTGTTGGTGGTTGTGAGGTCAGTGGTGGCTCAGTGCCTGCTAGGCCAGTGCTAGGTGCGTGGGTGCTGTTTTCAGTTGTGAGGTCAGTGGTGGCTCAGTGCCTGCTAGGCCAGTGCTAGGTGCGTGGCTGCTGTTTGTGGTTGTGAGGTCAGTGGTGGCTCAGTGCCTGCTAGGCCAGTGCTAGGTGCGTGGCTGCTGTTTGTGGTTGTGAGGTCAGTGGTGGCTCAGAGCCTGCTAGGCCAGGGCTAGGTGCGTGGCTGCTGTTTTCAGTTGTGAGGTCAGTGGTGGCTCAGTGCCTGCTAGGCCAGTGCTAGGTGCGTGGCTGCTGTTTTCAATTGTGAGGTCACTTTTGCCTCAGTGCCTGCTAGGCCAGTGCTAGGTGCGTGGCTGCTGTTGGTGGCTGTGAGGTCAGTGGTGGCTCAGTGCCTGCTAGGCCAGTGCTAGGTGCGTGGCTGCTGTTGGTGGTTGTGAGGTCAGTGGTGGCTCAGTGCTTGCTAGGCCAGTGCTAGGTGCGTGGCTGCTGTTTGTGGTTGTGAGGTCAGTGGTGGCTCAGTGCCTGCTAGGCCAGTGCTAGGTGCGTGGCTGCTGTTTGTGGTTGTGAGGTCAGTGGTGGCTCAGTGCCTGCTAGGCCAGTGCTAGGTGCGTGGCTGCTGTTTGTGGTTGTTAGGTCAGTGGTGGCTCAGAGCCTGCTAGGCCAGTGCTAGGTGTGAGGCTGCTGTTTGTGGTTGTGAGGTCAGTGGTGGCTCAGTGCCTGCTAGGCCAGTGCTAGGTGCGTGGCTGCTGTTGGTGGTTGTGAGGTCAGTGGTGGCTCAGTGCCTGCTAGGCCAGTGCTAGGTGTGTGGCTGCTGTTTTCAATTGTGAGGTCAGTGGTGGCTCAGTGCCTGCTAGGCCAGTGCTAGGTGCGTGGCTGCTGTTTGTGGTTGTGAGGTCAGTGGTGGCTCAGTGCCTGCTAGGCCAGCGCTAGGTGCGTGGCTGCTGTTTGTGGTTGTTAGGTCAGTGGTGGCTCAGAGCCTGCTAGGCCAGTGCTAGGTGCGAGGCTGCTGTTTGTGGTTGTGAGGTCAGTGGTGGCTCAGTGCCTGCTAGGCCAGTGCTAGGTGCGTGGGTGCTGTTTGTGGTTGTGAGGTCAGTGGTGGCTCAGTGCCTGCTAGGCCAGTGCTAGGTGCGTGGCTGCTGTTGGTGGCTGTGAGGTCAGTGGTGGCTCAGAGCCTGCTAGGCCAGTGCTATGTGCGTGGCTGCTGTTTGTGGTTGTGAGGTCAGTGGTGGCTCAGTGCTTGCTAGGCCAGTGCTAGGTGCGTGGGTGCTGTTTGTGGTTGTGAGGTCAGTGGTGGCTCAGTGCCTGCTAGGCCAGTGCTAGGTGCGTGGGTGCTGTTTGTGGTTGTGAGGTCAGTGGTGGCTCAGTGCCTGCTAGGCCAGTGCTAGGTGCGTGGGTGCTGTTTGTGGTTGTGAGGTCAGTGGTGGCTCAGTGCCTGCTAGGCCAGTGCTAGGTGCGTGGCTGCTGTTTGTGGTTGTGAGGTCAGTGGTGGCTCAGTGCCTGCTAGGCCAGTGCTAGGTGCGTGGCTGCTGTTGGTGGTTGTGAGGTCAGTGGTGGCTCAGTGCCTGCTAAGCCAGTGCTAGGTGCGTGGCTGCTGTTTGTGGTTGTGAGGTCAGTGGTGGCTCAGTGCCTGCTAGGCCAGTGCTAGGTGCGTGGGTGCTGTTTGTGGTTGTGAGGTCAGTGGTGGCTCAGTGCCTGCTAGGCCAGTGCTAGGTGCGTGGCTGCTGTTTGTGGTTGTGAGGTCAGTGGTGGCTCAGTGCCTGCTAGGCCAGTGCTAGGTGCGTGGCTGCTGTTTGTGGTTGTGAGGTCAGTGGTGGCTCAGTGCCTGCTAGGCCAGTGCTAGGTGCGTGGCTGCTGTTTGTGGTTGTGAGGTCAGTGGTGTCTCAGTGCCTGCTAGGCCAGTGCTAGGTGCGTGGCTGCTGTTGGTGGTTGTGAGGTCAGTGGTGGCTCAGTGCCTGCTAGGCCAGTGCTAGGTGCGTGGGTGCTGTTTTCAGTTGTGAGGTCAGTGGTGGCTCAGTGCCTGCTAGGCCAGTGCTAGGTGCGTGGCTGCTGTTTGTGGTTGTGAGGTCAGTGGTGGCTCAGTGCCTGCTAGGCCAGTGCTAGGTGCGTGGCTGCTGTTTGTGGTTGTGAGGTCAGTGGTGGCTCAGAGCCTGCTAGGCCAGGGCTAGGTGCGTGGCTGCTGTTTTCAGTTGTGAGGTCAGTGGTGGCTCAGTGCCTGCTAGGCCAGTGCTAGGTGCGTGGCTGCTGTTTTCAATTGTGAGGTCACTTTTGCCTCAGTGCCTGCTAGGCCAGTGCTAGGTGCGTGGCTGCTGTTGGTGGCTGTGAGGTCAGTGGTGGCTCAGTGCCTGCTAGGCCAGTGCTAGGTGCGTGGCTGCTGTTGGTGGTTGTGAGGTCAGTGGTGGCTCAGTGCTTGCTAGGCCAGTGCTAGGTGCGTGGCTGCTGTTTGTGGTTGTGAGGTCAGTGGTGGCTCAGTGCCTGCTAGGCCAGTGCTAGGTGCGTGGCTGCTGTTTGTGGTTGTGAGGTCAGTGGTGGCTCAGTGCCTGCTAGGCCAGTGCTAGGTGCGTGGCTGCTGTTTGTGGTTGTTAGGTCAGTGGTGGCTCAGAGCCTGCTAGGCCAGTGCTAGGTGTGAGGCTGCTGTTTGTGGTTGTGAGGTCAGTGGTGGCTCAGTGCCTGCTAGGCCAGTGCTAGGTGCGTGGCTGCTGTTGGTGGTTGTGAGGTCAGTGGTGGCTCAGTGCCTGCTAGGCCAGTGCTAGGTGTGTGGCTGCTGTTTTCAATTGTGAGGTCAGTGGTGGCTCAGTGCCTGCTAGGCCAGTGCTAGGTGCGTGGCTGCTGTTTGTGGTTGTGAGGTCAGTGGTGGCTCAGTGCCTGCTAGGCCAGCGCTAGGTGCGTGGCTGCTGTTTGTGGTTGTTAGGTCAGTGGTGGCTCAGAGCCTGCTAGGCCAGTGCTAGGTGCGAGGCTGCTGTTTGTGGTTGTGAGGTCAGTGGTGGCTCAGTGCCTGCTAGGCCAGTGCTAGGTGCGTGGGTGCTGTTTGTGGTTGTGAGGTCAGTGGTGGCTCAGTGCCTGCTAGGCCAGTGCTAGGTGCGTGGCTGCTGTTGGTGGCTGTGAGGTCAGTGGTGGCTCAGAGCCTGCTAGGCCAGTGCTATGTGCGTGGCTGCTGTTTGTGGTTGTGAGGTCAGTGGTGGCTCAGTGCTTGCTAGGCCAGTGCTAGGTGCGTGGGTGCTGTTTGTGGTTGTGAGGTCAGTGGTGGCTCAGTGCCTGCTAGGCCAGTGCTAGGTGCGTGGGTGCTGTTTGTGGTTGTGAGGTCAGTGGTGGCTCAGTGCCTGCTAGGCCAGTGCTAGGTGCGTGGGTGCTGTTTGTGGTTGTGAGGTCAGTGGTGGCTCAGTGCCTGCTAGGCCAGTGCTAGGTGCGTGGCTGCTGTTTGTGGTTGTGAGGTCAGTGGTGGCTCAGTGCCTGCTAGGCCAGTGCTAGGTGCGTGGCTGCTGTTGGTGGTTGTGAGGTCAGTGGTGGCTCAGTGCCTGCTAAGCCAGTGCTAGGTGCGTGGCTGCTGTTTGTGGTTGTGAGGTCAGTGGTGGCTCAGTGCCTGCTAGGCCAGTGCTAGGTGCGTGGGTGCTGTTTGTGGTTGTGAGGTCAGTGGTGGCTCAGTGCCTGCTAGGCCAGTGCTAGGTGCGTGGCTGCTGTTTGTGGTTGTGAGGTCAGTGGTGGCTCAGTGCCTGCTAGGCCAGTGCTAGGTGCGTGGCTGCTGTTTGTGGTTGTGAGGTCAGTGGTGGCTCAGTGCCTGCTAGGCCAGTGCTAGGTGCGTGGGTGCTGTTTGTGGTTGTGAGGTCAGTGGTGGCTCAGTGCCTGCTAGGCCAGTGCTAGGTGTGTGGCTGCTGTTTTCAATTGTGAGGTCAGTGGTGGCTCAGTGCCTGCTAGGCCAGTGCTAGGTGCGTGGGTGCTGTTTTCAATTGTGAGGTCAGTGGTGGCTCAGTGCCTGCTAGGCCAGTGCTAGGTGCGTGGGTGCTGTTTTCAATTGTGAGGTCAGTGGTGGCTCAGTGCCTGCTAGGCCAGTGCTAGGTGCGTGGCTGCTGTTTGTGGTTGTGAGGTCAGTGGTGGCTCAGTGCCTGCTAGGCCAGTGCTAGGTGCGTGGCTGCTGTTTGTGGTAGTGAGGTCAGTGGTGGCTCAGTGCCTGCTAGGCCAGTGCTAGGTGCGTGGGTGCTGTTTTCAGTTGTGAGGTCAGTGGTGGCTCAGTGCCTGCTAGGCCAGTGCTAGGTGCGTGGCTGCTGTTTGTGGTTGTTAGGTCAGTGGTGGCTCAGAGCCTGCTAGGCCAGTGCTAGGTGCGAGGCTGCTGTTTGTGGTTGTGAGGTCAGTGGTGGCTCAGTGCCTGCTAGGCCAGTGCTAGGTGCGTGGGTGCTGTTTGTGGTTGTGAGGTCAGTGGTGGCTCAGTGCCTGCTAGGCCAGTGCTAGGTGCGTGGCTGCTGTTGGTGGCTGTGAGGTCAGTGGTGGCTCAGAGCCTGCTAGGCCAGTGCTATGTGCGTGGCTGCTGTTTGTGGTTGTGAGGTCAGTGGTGGCTCAGTGCCTGCTAGGCCAGTGCTAGGTGCGTGGCTGCTGTTGGTGGTTGTGAGGTCAGTGGTGGCTCAGAGCCTGCTAGGCCAGTGCTAGGTGCGTGGCTGCTGTTTGTGGTTGTGAGGTCAGTGGTGGCTCAGTGCCTGCTAGGCCAGTGCTAGGTGCGTGGCTGCTGTTTGTGGTTGTGAGGTCAGTGGTGTCTCAGTGCCTGCTAGGCCAGTGCTAGGTGCGTGGCTGCTGTTGGTGGTTGTGAGGTCAGTGGTGGCTCAGTGCCTGCTAGGCCAGTGCTAGGTGCGTGGGTGCTGTTTTCAGTTGTGAGGTCAGTGGTGGCTCAGTGCCTGCTAGGCCAGTGCTAGGTGCGTGGCTGCTGTTTGTGGTTGTGAGGTCAGTGGTGGCTCAGTGCCTGCTAGGCCAGTGCTAGGTGCGTGGCTGCTGTTTGTGGTTGTGAGGTCAGTGGTGGCTCAGAGCCTGCTAGGCCAGGGCTAGGTGCGTGGCTGCTGTTTTCAGTTGTGAGGTCAGTGGTGGCTCAGTGCCTGCTAGGCCAGTGCTAGGTGCGTGGCTGCTGTTTTCAATTGTGAGGTCACTTTTGCCTCAGTGCCTGCTAGGCCAGTGCTAGGTGCGTGGCTGCTGTTGGTGGCTGTGAGGTCAGTGGTGGCTCAGTGCCTGCTAGGCCAGTGCTAGGTGCGTGGCTGCTGTTGGTGGTTGTGAGGTCAGTGGTGGCTCAGTGCCTGCTAGGCCAGTGCTAGGTGCGTGGCTGCTGTTTGTGGTTGTGAGGTCAGTGGTGGCTCAGTGCCTGCTAGGCCAGTGCTAGGTGCGTGGGTGCTGTTTGTGGTTGTGAGGTCCCTTGTGACTCAGTGCCTGCTAGGCCAGTGCTAGGTGCGTGGGTGCTGTTGGTGGTTGTGAGGTCAGTGGTGGCTCAGTGCCTGCTAGGCCAGTGCTAGGTGCGTGGCTGCTGTTTGTGGTAGTGAGGTCAGTGGTGGCTCAGTGCCTGCTAGGCCAGTGCTAGGTGCGTGGCTGCTGTTTGTGGTTGTGAGGTCAGTGGTGGCTCAGTGCCTGCTAGGCCAGTGCTAGGTGCGTGGCTGCTGTTTGTGGTTGTTAGGTCAGTGGTGGCTCAGAGCCTGCTAGGCCAGTGCTAGGTGTGAGGCTGCTGTTTGTGGTTGTGAGGTCAGTGGTGGCTCAGTGCCTGCTAGGCCAGTGCTAGGTGCGTGGCTGCTGTTGGTGGTTGTGAGGTCAGTGGTGGCTCAGTGCCTGCTAGGCCAGTGCTAGGTGTGTGGCTGCTGTTTTCAATTGTGAGGTCAGTGGTGGCTCAGTGCCTGCTAGGCCAGTGCTAGGTGCGTGGCTGCTGTTTGTGGTTGTGAGGTCAGTGGTGGCTCAGTGCCTGCTAGGCCAGCGCTAGGTGCGTGGCTGCTGTTTGTGGTTGTTAGGTCAGTGGTGGCTCAGAGCCTGCTAGGCCAGTGCTAGGTGCGAGGCTGCTGTTTGTGGTTGTGAGGTCAGTGGTGGCTCAGTGCCTGCTAGGCCAGTGCTAGGTGCGTGGGTGCTGTTTGTGGTTGTGAGGTCAGTGGTGGCTCAGTGCCTGCTAGGCCAGTGCTAGGTGCGTGGCTGCTGTTGGTGGCTGTGAGGTCAGTGGTGGCTCAGAGCCTGCTAGGCCAGTGCTATGTGCGTGGCTGCTGTTTGTGGTTGTGAGGTCAGTGGTGGCTCAGTGCTTGCTAGGCCAGTGCTAGGTGCGTGGGTGCTGTTTGTGGTTGTGAGGTCAGTGGTGGCTCAGTGCCTGCTAGGCCAGTGCTAGGTGCGTGGGTGCTGTTTGTGGTTGTGAGGTCAGTGGTGGCTCAGTGCCTGCTAGGCCAGTGCTAGGTGCGTGGGTGCTGTTTGTGGTTGTGAGGTCAGTGGTGGCTCAGTGCCTGCTAGGCCAGTGCTAGGTGCGTGGCTGCTGTTTGTGGTTGTGAGGTCAGTGGTGGCTCAGTGCCTGCTAGGCCAGTGCTAGGTGCGTGGCTGCTGTTGGTGGTTGTGAGGTCAGTGGTGGCTCAGTGCCTGCTAAGCCAGTGCTAGGTGCGTGGCTGCTGTTTGTGGTTGTGAGGTCAGTGGTGGCTCAGTGCCTGCTAGGCCAGTGCTAGGTGCGTGGGTGCTGTTTGTGGTTGTGAGGTCAGTGGTGGCTCAGTGCCTGCTAGGCCAGTGCTAGGTGCGTGGCTGCTGTTTGTGGTTGTGAGGTCAGTGGTGGCTCAGTGCCTGCTAGGCCAGTGCTAGGTGCGTGGCTGCTGTTTGTGGTTGTGAGGTCAGTGGTGGCTCAGTGCCTGCTAGGCCAGTGCTAGGTGCGTGGGTGCTGTTTGTGGTTGTGAGGTCAGTGGTGGCTCAGTGCCTGCTAGGCCAGTGCTAGGTGTGTGGCTGCTGTTTTCAATTGTGAGGTCAGTGGTGGCTCAGTGCCTGCTAGGCCAGTGCTAGGTGCGTGGGTGCTGTTTTCAATTGTGAGGTCAGTGGTGGCTCAGTGCCTGCTAGGCCAGTGCTAGGTGCGTGGGTGCTGTTTGTGGTTGTGAGGTCAGTGGTGGCTCAGTGCCTGCTAGGCCAGTGCTAGGTGCGTGGCTGCTGTTTGTGGTTGTGAGGTCAGTGGTGGCTCAGTGCCTGCTAGGCCAGTGCTAGGTGCGTGGCTGCTGTTTGTGGTAGTGAGGTCAGTGGTGGCTCAGTGCCTGCTAGGCCAGTGCTAGGTGCGTGGGTGCTGTTTTCAGTTGTGAGGTCAGTGGTGGCTCAGTGCCTGCTAGGCCAGTGCTAGGTGCGTGGGTGCTGTTGGTGGTTGTGAGGTCAGTGGTGGCTCAGTGCCTGCTAGGCCAGTGCTAGGTGCGTGGCTGCTGTTTTCAGTTGTGAGGTCACTTTTGCCTCAGTGCCTGCTAGGCCAGTGCTAGGTGCGTTGCTGCTGTTTGTGGTTTTGAGGTCAGTGGTGGCTCAGTGCCTGCTAGGCCAGTGCTAGGTGCGTGGGTGCTGTTTGTGGTTGTGAGGTCAGTGGTGGCTCAGTGCCTGCTAGGCCAGTGCTAGGTGCGTGGCTGCTGTTTGTGGTTGTGAGGTCAGTGGTGGCTCAGTGCCTGCTAGGCCAGTGCTAGGTGCGTGGGTGCTGTTTGTGGTTGTGAGGTCAGTGGTGGCTCAGTGCCTGCTAGGCCAGTGCTAGGTGTGTGGCTGCTGTTTTCAATTGTGAGGTCAGTGGTGGCTCAGTGCCTGCTAGGCCAGTGCTAGGTGTGTGGCTGCTGTTTTCAATTGTGAGGTCAGTGGTGGCTCAGTGCCTGCTAGGCCAGTGGTAGGTGCGTGGCTGCTGTTTGTGGTTGTGAGGTCAGTGGTGGCTCAGTGCCTGCTAGGCCCGTGCTAGGTGCGTGGCCGCTGTTGGTGGTTGTGATGACAGTGGTGGCTCAGTGCCTGACAGGCCAGTGCTAGGCGCATGGCTGAAATTTGTTGTTGTGAGGTCAGTGGTGGCTCAGTGCCTGCTAGGCCAGTGCTAGGTGCGTGGGTGCTGTTTGTGGTTGTGAGGTCAGTGGTGGCTCAGTGCCTGCTAGGCCAGTGCTAGGTGCGTGGCTGCTCTTTGTGGTTGTGAGGTCAGTGGTGGCTCAGTGCCTGCTAGGCCAGTGCTAGGTGCGTGGCTGCTGTTTGTGGCTGTGAGGTCAGTGGTGGCTCAGTGCCTGCTAGGCCAGTGCTAGGTGCGTGGGTGCTGTTTGTGGCTGTGAGGTCAGTGGTGGCTCAGTGCCTGCTAGGCCAGTGCTAGGTGCGTGGCTGCTGTTTGTGGTTGTGAGGTCAGTGGTGGCTCAGTGCCTGCTAGGCCAGTGCTAGGTGCGTGGGTGCTGTTTGTGGTTGTGAGGTCAGTGGTGGCTCAGTGCCTGCTAGGCCAGTGCTAGGTGCGAGGCTGCTGTTTGTGGTTGTGAGGTCAGTGGTGGCTCAGTGCCTGCTAGGCCAGCGCTAGGTGCGTGGGTGCTGTTTGTGGTTGTGAGGTCAGTGGTGGCTCAGTGCCTGACAGGCCAGTGCTAGGCGCATGGCTGCAATTTGTTGTTGTGAGGTCAGTGGTGGCTCAGTGCCTGCTAGGCCAGTGCTAGGTGCGTGGCTGCTGTTTGTGGTTGTGAGGTCAGTGATGACTCAGTGCCTGCTAGGCCAGTGCTAGGTGCGTGGCTGCTGTTTGTGGTTGGGAGGTCACTTGTCGCTCAGTGCCTGCTAGGCCAGTGCTAGGTGCGTGGCTTCTGTTTGTGGTTGTGAGGTCAGTGGTGGCTGAGTGCCTGCTAGGCCAGTGCTAGGTGCGTGTGTGCTGTTTGTGGTTGTGCGGTCACTTGTGTCTCAGTGCCTGCTTGGCCAGTGCTAGGTGCGTGGGTGCTGTTTTCAATTGTGAGGTCAGTGGTGGCTCAGTGCCTGCTAGGCCAGTGCTAGGTGCGTGGGTGCTGTTTGTGGTTGTGAGGTCAGTGGTGGCTCAGTGCCTGCTAGGCCAGTGCTAGGTGCGTGGCTGCTGTTTGTGGTTGTGAGGTCAGTGGTGGCTCAGTGCCTGCTAGGCCAGTGCTAGGTGCGTGGCTGCTGTTTGTGGTAGTGAGGTCAGTGGTGGCTCAGTGCCTGCTAGGCCAGTGCTAGGTGCGTGGGTGCTGTTTTCAGTTGTGAGGTCAGTGGTGGCTCAGTGCCTGCTAGGCCAGTGCTAGGTGCGTGGGTGCTGTTGGTGGTTGTGAGGTCAGTGGTGGCTCAGTGCCTGCTAGGCCAGTGCTAGGTGCGTGGCTGCTGTTTTCAGTTGTGAGGTCACTTTTGCCTCAGTGCCTGCTAGGCCAGTGCTAGGTGCGTGGGTGCTGTTTGTGGTTTTGAGGTCAGTGGTGGCTCAGTGCCTGCTAGGCCAGTGCTAGGTGCGTGGGTGCTGTTTGTGGTTGTGAGGTCAGTGGTGGCTCAGTGCCTGCTAGGCCAGTGCTAGGTGCGTGGCTGCTGTTTGTGGTTGTGAGGTCAGTGGTGGCTCAGTGCCTGCTAGGCCAGTGCTAGGTGCGTGGCTGCTGTTTGTGGTTTTGAGGTCAGTGGTGGCTCAGTGCCTGCTAGGCCAGTGCTAGGTGCGTGGGTGCTGTTTGTGGTTGTGAGGTCAGTGGTGGCTCAGTGCCTGCTAGGCCAGTGCTAGGTGCGTGGGTGCTGTTGGTGGTTGTGAGGTCAGTGGTGGCTCAGTGCCTGCTAGGCCAGTGCTAGGTGCGTGGGTGCTGTTTGTGGTTGTGAGGTCAGTGGTGGCTCAGTGCCTGCTAGGCCAGTGCTAGGTGCGTGGGTGCTGTTTGTGGTTGTGAGGTCAGTGGTGGCTCAGTGCCTGCTAGGCCAGTGCTAGGTGCGTGGCTGCTGTTTGTGGTTGTGAGGTCAGTGGTGGCTCAGTGCCTGCTAGGCCAGTGCTAGGTGCGTGGGTGCTGTTTGTGGTTGTGAGGTCAGTGGTGGCTCAGTGCCTGCTAGGCCAGTGCTAGGTGCGTGGGTGCTGTTTGTGGTTGTGAGGTCAGTGGTGGCTCAGTGCCTGCTAGGCCAGTGCTAGGTGCGTGGCTGCTGTTTGTGGTAGTGAGGTCAGTGGTGGCTCAGAGCCTGCTAGGCTAGTGCTAGGTACGTGAGTGCTGTTTTCAGTTGTGAGGTCAGTGGTGGCTCAGTGCCTGCTAGGCCAGTGCTAGGTGCGTGGGTGCTGTTTTCAGTTGTGAGGTCAGTGGTGGCTCAGTGCCTGCTAGGCCAGTGCTAGGTGCGTGTGTGCTGTTTGTGGTTGTGCGGTCAGTGGTGGCTCAGTGCCTGCTTGGCCAGTGCTAGGTGCGTGGCTGCTGTTTGTGGTTGTGAGGTCAGTGGTGGCTCCGTGCCTGCTAGGCCAGTGCTATGTGCGTGGCTGCTGTTTGTGGTTGTGAGGTCAGTGGTGGCTCAGTGCCTGCTAGGCCAGTGCTAGGTGCGTGGGTGCTGTTTGTGGTTGTGAGGTCAGTGGTGGCTCAGTGCCTGCTAGGCCAGTGCTAGGTGCGTGGCTGCTGTTTGTGGTTGTGAGGTCAGTGGTGGCTCAGTGCCTGCTAGGCCAGTGCTAGGTGCGAGGCTGCTGTTTGTGGTTGTGAGGTCAGTGGTGGCTCAGTGCCTGCTAGGCCAGTGCTAGGTGCGTGGGTGCTGTTTGTGGTTGTGAGGTCAGTGGTGGCTCAGTGCCTGCTAGGCCAGTGCTAGGTGCGTGGGTGCTGTTTGTGGTTGTGAGGTCAGTGGTGGCTCAGTGCCTGCTAGGCCAGTGCTAGGTGTGTGGCTGCTGTTTTCAATTGTGAGGTCAGTGGTGGCTCAGTGCCTGCTAGGCCAGTGCTAGGTGTGTGGCTGCTGTTTTCAATTGTGAGGTCAGTGGTGGCTCAGTGCCTGCTAGGCCAGTGGTAGGTGCGTGGCTGCTGTTTGTGGTTGTGAGGTCAGTGGTGGCTCAGTGCCTGCTAGGCCAGTGCTAGGTGCGTGGGTGCTGTTTGTGGTTGTGAGGTCAGTGGTGGTTCCGTGCCTGCTAGGCCAGCGCTAGGTGCGTGGGTGCTGTTTGTGGTTGTGAGGTCAGTGGTGGCTCAGTGCCTGCTAGGCCAGCGCTAGGTGCGTGGCTGCTGTTTGTGGTTGTGAGGTCAGTGGTGGCTCAGTGCCTGCTAGGCCAGTGCTAGGTGCGTGGCTACTGTTTGTGGTTGTGAGGTCAGTGGTGGCTCAGTGCCTGCTAGGCCAGTGCTAGGTGCGTGGGTGCTGTTTGTGGTTGTGAGGTCAGTGGTGTCTCAGTGCCTGCTAGGCCAGTGCTAGGTGCGTGGCTGCTGTTGGTGGTTGTGAGGTCAGTGGTGGCTCAGTCCCTGCTAGGCCAGTGCTAGGTGCGTGGGTGCTGTTTGTGGTTGTGAGGTCAGTGGTGGCTCAGTGCCTGCTAGGCCAGTGCTAGGTGCGTGGGTGCTGTTGGTGGTTGTGAGGTCAGTGGTGGCTCAGTGCCTGCTAGGCCAGTGCTAGGTGTGTGGCTGCTGTTTTCAATTGTGAGGTCAGTGGTGGCTCAGTGCCTGCTAGGCCCGTGCTAGGTGCGTGGCCGCTGTTGGTGGTTGTGAGGTCAGTGGTGGCTCAGTGCCTGCTAGGCCAGTGCTAGGTGCGTGGGTGCCGTTTGTGGTTGTGAGGTCAGTGGTGGCTCAGTGCCTGCTAGGCCAGTGCTAGGTGCGTGGGTGCCGTTTGTGGTTGTGAGGTCAGTGTTGGCTCAGTGCCTGCTAGGCCAGTGCTAGGTGCGTGGGTGCTGTTTGTGGTTGTGAGGTCAGTGGTGGCTCAGTGCCTGCTAGGCCAGTGCTAGGTGCGTGGCTGCTGTTTGTGGTTGTGAGGTCAGTGGTGGCTCAGTGCCTGCTAGGCCAGTGCTAGGTGCGTGGCTGCTGTTTGTGGTTGTGAGGTCAGTGGTGGCTCAGTGCCTGCTAGGCCAGTGCTAGGTGCGAGGCTGCTGTTTGTGGTTGTGAGGTCAGTGGTGGCTCAGTGCCTGCTAGGCCAGCGCTAGGTGCGTGGGTGCTGTTTGTGGTTGTGAGGTCAGTGGTGGCTCAGTGCCTGACAGGCCAGTGCTAGGCGCATGGCTGCAATTTGTTGTTGTGAGGTCAGTGGTGGCTCAGTGCCTGCTAGGCCAGTGCTAGGTGCGTGGCTGCTGTTTGTGGTTGTGAGGTCAGTGATGACTCAGTGCCTGCTAGGCCAGTGCTAGGTGCGTGGCTGCTGTTTGTGGTTGGGAGGTCACTTGTCGCTCAGTGCCTGCTAGGCCAGTGCTAGGTGCGTGGCTTCTGTTTGTGGTTGTGAGGTCAGTGGTGGCTGAGTGCCTGCTAGGCCAGTGCTAGGTGCGTGTGTGCTGTTTGTGGTTGTGCGGTCAGTGGTGGCTCAGTGCCTGCTTGGCCAGTGCTAGGTGCGTGGGTGCTGTTTTCAATTGTGAGGTCAGTGGTGGCTCAGTGCCTGCTAGGCCAGTGCTAGGTGCGTGGGTGCTGTTTTCAATTGTGAGGTCAGTGGTGGCTCAGTGCCTGCTAGGCCAGTGCTAGGTGCGTGGCTGCTGTTTGTGGTTGTGAGGTCAGTGGTGGCTCAGTGCCTGCTAGGCCAGTGCTAGGTGCGTGGCTGCTGTTTGTGGTAGTGAGGTCAGTGGTGGCTCAGTGCCTGCTAGGCCAGTGCTAGGTGCGTGGCTGCTGTTTTCAGTTGTGAGGTCACTTTTGCCTCAGTGCCTGCTAGGCCAGTGCTAGGTGCGTGGGTGCTGTTTGTGGTTTTGAGGTCAGTGGTGGCTCAGTGCCTGCTAGGCCAGTGCTAGGTGCGTGGGTGCTGTTTGTGGTTGTGAGGTCAGTGGTGGCTCAGTGCCTGCTAGGCCAGTGCTAGGTGCGTGGCTGCTGTTTGTGGTTGTGAGGTCAGTGGTGGCTCAGTGCCTGCTAGGCCAGTGCTAGGTGCGTGGCTGCTGTTTGTGGTTGTGAGGTCAGTGGTGGCTCAGTGCCTGCTAGGCCAGTGCTAGGTGTGTGGCTGCTGTTTTCAATTGTGAGGTCAGTGGTGGCTCAGTGCCTGCTAGGCCAGTGCTAGGTGTGTGGCTGCTGTTTTCAATTGTGAGGTCAGTGGTGGCTCAGTGCCTGCTAGGCCAGTGCTAGGTGCGTGGCTGCTGTTTGTGGTTGTGAGGTCAGTGGTGGCTCAGTGCCTGCTAGGCCCGTGCTAGGTGCGTGGCCGCTGTTGGTGGTTGTGATGACAGTGGTGGCTCAGTGCCTGACAGGCCAGTGCTAGGCGCATGGCTGAAATTTGTTGTTGTGAGGTCAGTGGTGGCTCAGTGCCTGCTAGGCCAGTGCTAGGTGCGTGGCTGCTGTTTGTGGTTGTGAGTTCAGTGGTGGCTCAGTGCCTGCTAGGCCAGTGCTAGGTGCGTGGCTGCTCTTTGTGGTTGTGAGGTCAGTGGTGGCTCAGTGCCTGCTAGGCCAGTGCTAGGTGCGTGGCTGCTGTTTGTGGCTGTGAGGTCAGTGGTGGCTCAGTGCCTGCTAGGCCAGTGCTAGGTGCGTGGCTGCTGTTTGTGGCTGTGAGGTCAGTGGTGGCTCAGTGCCTGCTAGGCCAGTGCTAGGTGCGTGGCTGCTGTTTGTGGTTGTGAGGTCAGTGGTGGCTCAGTGCCTGCTAAGCCAGTGCTAGGTGCGTGGCTGCTGTTTGTGGTTGTGAGGTCAGTGGTGGCTCAGTGCCTGCTAGGCCAGTGCTAGGTGCGAGGCTGCTGTTTGTGGTTGTGAGGTCAGTGGTGGCTCAGTGCCTGCTAGGCCAGCGCTAGGTGCGTGGGTGCTGTTTGTGGTTG
This sequence comes from Apteryx mantelli, assembly GCF_036417845.1. Lineage (NCBI taxonomy): Eukaryota > Metazoa > Chordata > Aves > Apterygiformes > Apterygidae > Apteryx > Apteryx mantelli. Next base: position 22,525,545 of record NC_089988.1, read on the forward strand.
TGAGGTCAGTGGTGGCTCAGTGCCTGACAGGCCAGTGCTAGGCGCATGGCTGCAATTTGTTGTTGTGAGGTCAGTGGTGGCTCAGTGCCTGCTAGGCCAGTGCTAGGTGCGTGGCTGCTGTTTGTGGTTGTGAGGTCAGTGATGACTCAGTGCCTGCTAGGCCAGTGCTAGGTGCGTGGCTGCTGTTTGTGGTTGTGAGGTCAGTGGTGGCTCAGTGCCTGCTAGGCCAGTGCTAGGTGCGTGGCTGCTGTTTGTGGTTGTGAGGTCAGTGGTGGCTCAGTGCCTGCTAGGCCAGTGCTAGGTGCGTGGGTGCTGTTTGTGGTTGTGAGGTCAGTGGTGGCTCAGTGCCTGCTAGGCCAGTGCTAGGTGCGTGGGTGCTGTTTTCAGTTGTGAGGTCAGTGGTGGCTCAGTGCCTGCTAGGCCAGTGCTAGGTGCGTGGGTGCTGTTTGTGGTTGTGAGGTCAGTGGTGGCTCAGTGCCTGCTAGGCCAGTGCTAGGTGCGTGGCTGCTGTTTGTGGCTGTGAGGTCAGTGGTGGCTCAGTGCCTGCTAGGCCAGTGCTAGGTGCGTGGCTGCTGTTTGTGGTTGTGAGGTCAGTGGTGGCTCAGTGCCTGCTAAGCCAGTGCTAGGTGCGTGGCTGCTGTTTGTGGTTGTGAGGTCAGTGGTGGCTCAGTGCCTGCTAGGCCAGTGCTAGGTGCGAGGCTGCTGTTTGTGGTTGTGAGGTCAGTGGTGGCTCAGTGCCTGCTAGGCCAGCGCTAGGTGCGTGGGTGCTGTTTGTGGTTGTGAGGTCAGTGGTGGCTCAGTGCCTGACAGGCCAGTGCTAGGCGCATGGCTGCAATTTGTTGTTGTGAGGTCAGTGGTGGCTCAGTGCCTGCTAGGCCAGTGCTAGGTGCGTGGCTGCTGTTTGTGGTTGTGAGGTCAGTGATGACTCAGTGCCTGCTAGGCCAGTGCTAGGTGCGTGGCTGCTGTTTGTGGTTGTGAGGTCAGTGGTGGCTCAGTGCCTGCTAGGCCAGTGCTAGGTGCGTGGCTGCTGTTTGTGGTTGTGAGGTCAGTGGTGGCTCAGTGCCTGCTAGGCCAGTGCTAGGTGCGTGGGTGCTGTTTGTGGTTGTGAGGTCAGTGGTGGCTCAGTGCCTGCTAGGCCAGTGCTAGGTGCGTGGGTGCTGTTTTCAGTTGTGAGGTCAGTGGTGGCTCAGTGCCTGCTAGGCCAGTGCTAGGTGCGTGGGTGCTGTTTGTGGTTGTGAGGTCAGTGGTGGCTCAGTGCCTGCTAGGCCAGTGCTAGGTGCGTGGCTGCTGTTTGTGGTTGTGAGGTCAGTGGTGGCTCAGTGCCTGCTAGGCCAGTGCTAGGTGCGTGGCTGCTGTTTGTGGTAGTGAGGTCAGTGGTGGCTCAGTGCCTGCTAGGCCAGTGCTAGGTGCGTGGGTGCTGTTTTCAGTTGTGAGGTCAGTGGTGGCTCAGTGCCTGCTAGGCCAGTGCTAGGTGCGTGGGTGCTGTTGGTGGTTGTGAGGTCAGTGGTGGCTCAGTGCCTGCTAGGCCAGTGCTAGGTGCGTGGCTGCTGTTTTCAGTTGTGAGGTCACTTTTGCCTCAGTGCCTGCTAGGCCAGTGCTAGGTGCGTTGCTGCTGTTTGTGGTTTTGAGGTCAGTGGTGGCTCAGTGCCTGCTAGGCCAGTGCTAGGTGCGTGGGTGCTGTTTGTGGTTGTGAGGTCAGTGGTGGCTCAGTGCCTGCTAGGCCAGTGCTAGGTGCGTGGCTGCTGTTTGTGGTTGTGAGGTCAGTGGTGGCTCAGTGCCTGCTAGGCCAGTGCTAGGTGCGTGGGTGCTGTTTGTGGTTGTGAGGTCAGTGGTGGCTCAGTGCCTGCTAGGCCAGTGCTAGGTGTGTGGCTGCTGTTTTCAATTGTGAGGTCAGTGGTGGCTCAGTGCCTGCTAGGCCAGTGCTAGGTGTGTGGCTGCTGTTTTCAATTGTGAGGTCAGTGGTGGCTCAGTGCCTGCTAGGCCAGTGGTAGGTGCGTGGCTGCTGTTTGTGGTTGTGAGGTCAGTGGTGGCTCAGTGCCTGCTAGGCCCGTGCTAGGTGCGTGGCCGCTGTTGGTGGTTGTGATGACAGTGGTGGCTCAGTGCCTGACAGGCCAGTGCTAGGCGCATGGCTGAAATTTGTTGTTGTGAGGTCAGTGGTGGCTCAGTGCCTGCTAGGCCAGTGCTAGGTGCGTGGGTGCTGTTTGTGGTTGTGAGGTCAGTGGTGGCTCAGTGCCTGCTAGGCCAGTGCTAGGTGCGTGGCTGCTCTTTGTGGTTGTGAGGTCAGTGGTGGCTCAGTGCCTGCTAGGCCAGTGCTAGGTGCGTGGCTGCTGTTTGTGGCTGTGAGGTCAGTGGTGGCTCAGTGCCTGCTAGGCCAGTGCTAGGTGCGTGGGTGCTGTTTGTGGCTGTGAGGTCAGTGGTGGCTCAGTGCCTGCTAGGCCAGTGCTAGGTGCGTGGCTGCTGTTTGTGGTTGTGAGGTCAGTGGTGGCTCAGTGCCTGCTAGGCCAGTGCTAGGTGCGTGGGTGCTGTTTGTGGTTGTGAGGTCAGTGGTGGCTCAGTGCCTGCTAGGCCAGTGCTAGGTGCGAGGCTGCTGTTTGTGGTTGTGAGGTCAGTGGTGGCTCAGTGCCTGCTAGGCCAGCGCTAGGTGCGTGGGTGCTGTTTGTGGTTGTGAGGTCAGTGGTGGCTCAGTGCCTGACAGGCCAGTGCTAGGCGCATGGCTGCAATTTGTTGTTGTGAGGTCAGTGGTGGCTCAGTGCCTGCTAGGCCAGTGCTAGGTGCGTGGCTGCTGTTTGTGGTTGTGAGGTCAGTGATGACTCAGTGCCTGCTAGGCCAGTGCTAGGTGCGTGGCTGCTGTTTGTGGTTGGGAGGTCACTTGTCGCTCAGTGCCTGCTAGGCCAGTGCTAGGTGCGTGGCTTCTGTTTGTGGTTGTGAGGTCAGTGGTGGCTGAGTGCCTGCTAGGCCAGTGCTAGGTGCGTGTGTGCTGTTTGTGGTTGTGCGGTCACTTGTGTCTCAGTGCCTGCTTGGCCAGTGCTAGGTGCGTGGGTGCTGTTTTCAATTGTGAGGTCAGTGGTGGCTCAGTGCCTGCTAGGCCAGTGCTAGGTGCGTGGGTGCTGTTTGTGGTTGTGAGGTCAGTGGTGGCTCAGTGCCTGCTAGGCCAGTGCTAGGTGCGTGGCTGCTGTTTGTGGTTGTGAGGTCAGTGGTGGCTCAGTGCCTGCTAGGCCAGTGCTAGGTGCGTGGCTGCTGTTTGTGGTAGTGAGGTCAGTGGTGGCTCAGTGCCTGCTAGGCCAGTGCTAGGTGCGTGGGTGCTGTTTTCAGTTGTGAGGTCAGTGGTGGCTCAGTGCCTGCTAGGCCAGTGCTAGGTGCGTGGGTGCTGTTGGTGGTTGTGAGGTCAGTGGTGGCTCAGTGCCTGCTAGGCCAGTGCTAGGTGCGTGGCTGCTGTTTTCAGTTGTGAGGTCACTTTTGCCTCAGTGCCTGCTAGGCCAGTGCTAGGTGCGTGGGTGCTGTTTGTGGTTTTGAGGTCAGTGGTGGCTCAGTGCCTGCTAGGCCAGTGCTAGGTGCGTGGGTGCTGTTTGTGGTTGTGAGGTCAGTGGTGGCTCAGTGCCTGCTAGGCCAGTGCTAGGTGCGTGGCTGCTGTTTGTGGTTGTGAGGTCAGTGGTGGCTCAGTGCCTGCTAGGCCAGTGCTAGGTGCGTGGCTGCTGTTTGTGGTTTTGAGGTCAGTGGTGGCTCAGTGCCTGCTAGGCCAGTGCTAGGTGCGTGGGTGCTGTTTGTGGTTGTGAGGTCAGTGGTGGCTCAGTGCCTGCTAGGCCAGTGCTAGGTGCGTGGGTGCTGTTGGTGGTTGTGAGGTCAGTGGTGGCTCAGTGCCTGCTAGGCCAGTGCTAGGTGCGTGGGTGCTGTTTGTGGTTGTGAGGTCAGTGGTGGCTCAGTGCCTGCTAGGCCAGTGCTAGGTGCGTGGGTGCTGTTTGTGGTTGTGAGGTCAGTGGTGGCTCAGTGCCTGCTAGGCCAGTGCTAGGTGCGTGGCTGCTGTTTGTGGTTGTGAGGTCAGTGGTGGCTCAGTGCCTGCTAGGCCAGTGCTAGGTGCGTGGGTGCTGTTTGTGGTTGTGAGGTCAGTGGTGGCTCAGTGCCTGCTAGGCCAGTGCTAGGTGCGTGGGTGCTGTTTGTGGTTGTGAGGTCAGTGGTGGCTCAGTGCCTGCTAGGCCAGTGCTAGGTGCGTGGCTGCTGTTTGTGGTAGTGAGGTCAGTGGTGGCTCAGAGCCTGCTAGGCTAGTGCTAGGTACGTGAGTGCTGTTTTCAGTTGTGAGGTCAGTGGTGGCTCAGTGCCTGCTAGGCCAGTGCTAGGTGCGTGGGTGCTGTTTTCAGTTGTGAGGTCAGTGGTGGCTCAGTGCCTGCTAGGCCAGTGCTAGGTGCGTGTGTGCTGTTTGTGGTTGTGCGGTCAGTGGTGGCTCAGTGCCTGCTTGGCCAGTGCTAGGTGCGTGGCTGCTGTTTGTGGTTGTGAGGTCAGTGGTGGCTCCGTGCCTGCTAGGCCAGTGCTATGTGCGTGGCTGCTGTTTGTGGTTGTGAGGTCAGTGGTGGCTCAGTGCCTGCTAGGCCAGTGCTAGGTGCGTGGGTGCTGTTTGTGGTTGTGAGGTCAGTGGTGGCTCAGTGCCTGCTAGGCCAGTGCTAGGTGCGTGGCTGCTGTTTGTGGTTGTGAGGTCAGTGGTGGCTCAGTGCCTGCTAGGCCAGTGCTAGGTGCGAGGCTGCTGTTTGTGGTTGTGAGGTCAGTGGTGGCTCAGTGCCTGCTAGGCCAGTGCTAGGTGCGTGGGTGCTGTTTGTGGTTGTGAGGTCAGTGGTGGCTCAGTGCCTGCTAGGCCAGTGCTAGGTGCGTGGCTGCTGTTTGTGGTTGTGAGGTCAGTGGTGGCTCAGTGCCTGCTAGGCCAGTGCTAGGTGCGTGGGTGCTGTTTGTGGTTGTGAGGTCAGTGGTGGCTCAGTGCCTGCTAGGCCAGTGCTAGGTGTGTGGCTGCTGTTTTCAATTGTGAGGTCAGTGGTGGCTCAGTGCCTGCTAGGCCAGTGCTAGGTGTGTGGCTGCTGTTTTCAATTGTGAGGTCAGTGGTGGCTCAGTGCCTGCTAGGCCAGTGGTAGGTGCGTGGCTGCTGTTTGTGGTTGTGAGGTCAGTGGTGGCTCAGTGCCTGCTAGGCCAGTGCTAGGTGCGTGGGTGCTGTTTGTGGTTGTGAGGTCAGTGGTGGTTCCGTGCCTGCTAGGCCAGCGCTAGGTGCGTGGGTGCTGTTTGTGGTTGTGAGGTCAGTGGTGGCTCAGTGCCTGCTAGGCCAGCGCTAGGTGCGTGGCTGCTGTTTGTGGTTGTGAGGTCAGTGGTGGCTCAGTGCCTGCTAGGCCAGTGCTAGGTGCGTGGCTACTGTTTGTGGTTGTGAGGTCAGTGGTGGCTCAGTGCCTGCTAGGCCAGTGCTAGGTGCGTGGGTGCTGTTTGTGGTTGTGAGGTCAGTGGTGTCTCAGTGCCTGCTAGGCCAGTGCTAGGTGCGTGGCTGCTGTTGGTGGTTGTGAGGTCAGTGGTGGCTCAGTCCCTGCTAGGCCAGTGCTAGGTGCGTGGGTGCTGTTTGTGGTTGTGAGGTCAGTGGTGGCTCAGTGCCTGCTAGGCCAGTGCTAGGTGCGTGGGTGCTGTTGGTGGTTGTGAGGTCAGTGGTGGCTCAGTGCCTGCTAGGCCAGTGCTAGGTGTGTGGCTGCTGTTTTCAATTGTGAGGTCAGTGGTGGCTCAGTGCCTGCTAGGCCCGTGCTAGGTGCGTGGCCGCTGTTGGTGGTTGTGAGGTCAGTGGTGGCTCAGTGCCTGCTAGGCCAGTGCTAGGTGCGTGGGTGCCGTTTGTGGTTGTGAGGTCAGTGGTGGCTCAGTGCCTGCTAGGCCAGTGCTAGGTGCGTGGGTGCCGTTTGTGGTTGTGAGGTCAGTGTTGGCTCAGTGCCTGCTAGGCCAGTGCTAGGTGCGTGGGTGCTGTTTGTGGTTGTGAGGTCAGTGGTGGCTCAGTGCCTGCTAGGCCAGTGCTAGGTGCGTGGCTGCTGTTTGTGGTTGTGAGGTCAGTGGTGGCTCAGTGCCTGCTAGGCCAGTGCTAGGTGCGTGGCTGCTGTTTGTGGTTGTGAGGTCAGTGGTGGCTCAGTGCCTGCTAGGCCAGTGCTAGGTGCGAGGCTGCTGTTTGTGGTTGTGAGGTCAGTGGTGGCTCAGTGCCTGCTAGGCCAGCGCTAGGTGCGTGGGTGCTGTTTGTGGTTGTGAGGTCAGTGGTGGCTCAGTGCCTGACAGGCCAGTGCTAGGCGCATGGCTGCAATTTGTTGTTGTGAGGTCAGTGGTGGCTCAGTGCCTGCTAGGCCAGTGCTAGGTGCGTGGCTGCTGTTTGTGGTTGTGAGGTCAGTGATGACTCAGTGCCTGCTAGGCCAGTGCTAGGTGCGTGGCTGCTGTTTGTGGTTGGGAGGTCACTTGTCGCTCAGTGCCTGCTAGGCCAGTGCTAGGTGCGTGGCTTCTGTTTGTGGTTGTGAGGTCAGTGGTGGCTGAGTGCCTGCTAGGCCAGTGCTAGGTGCGTGTGTGCTGTTTGTGGTTGTGCGGTCAGTGGTGGCTCAGTGCCTGCTTGGCCAGTGCTAGGTGCGTGGGTGCTGTTTTCAATTGTGAGGTCAGTGGTGGCTCAGTGCCTGCTAGGCCAGTGCTAGGTGCGTGGGTGCTGTTTTCAATTGTGAGGTCAGTGGTGGCTCAGTGCCTGCTAGGCCAGTGCTAGGTGCGTGGCTGCTGTTTGTGGTTGTGAGGTCAGTGGTGGCTCAGTGCCTGCTAGGCCAGTGCTAGGTGCGTGGCTGCTGTTTGTGGTAGTGAGGTCAGTGGTGGCTCAGTGCCTGCTAGGCCAGTGCTAGGTGCGTGGCTGCTGTTTTCAGTTGTGAGGTCACTTTTGCCTCAGTGCCTGCTAGGCCAGTGCTAGGTGCGTGGGTGCTGTTTGTGGTTTTGAGGTCAGTGGTGGCTCAGTGCCTGCTAGGCCAGTGCTAGGTGCGTGGGTGCTGTTTGTGGTTGTGAGGTCAGTGGTGGCTCAGTGCCTGCTAGGCCAGTGCTAGGTGCGTGGCTGCTGTTTGTGGTTGTGAGGTCAGTGGTGGCTCAGTGCCTGCTAGGCCAGTGCTAGGTGCGTGGCTGCTGTTTGTGGTTGTGAGGTCAGTGGTGGCTCAGTGCCTGCTAGGCCAGTGCTAGGTGTGTGGCTGCTGTTTTCAATTGTGAGGTCAGTGGTGGCTCAGTGCCTGCTAGGCCAGTGCTAGGTGTGTGGCTGCTGTTTTCAATTGTGAGGTCAGTGGTGGCTCAGTGCCTGCTAGGCCAGTGCTAGGTGCGTGGCTGCTGTTTGTGGTTGTGAGGTCAGTGGTGGCTCAGTGCCTGCTAGGCCCGTGCTAGGTGCGTGGCCGCTGTTGGTGGTTGTGATGACAGTGGTGGCTCAGTGCCTGACAGGCCAGTGCTAGGCGCATGGCTGAAATTTGTTGTTGTGAGGTCAGTGGTGGCTCAGTGCCTGCTAGGCCAGTGCTAGGTGCGTGGCTGCTGTTTGTGGTTGTGAGTTCAGTGGTGGCTCAGTGCCTGCTAGGCCAGTGCTAGGTGCGTGGCTGCTCTTTGTGGTTGTGAGGTCAGTGGTGGCTCAGTGCCTGCTAGGCCAGTGCTAGGTGCGTGGCTGCTGTTTGTGGCTGTGAGGTCAGTGGTGGCTCAGTGCCTGCTAGGCCAGTGCTAGGTGCGTGGCTGCTGTTTGTGGCTGTGAGGTCAGTGGTGGCTCAGTGCCTGCTAGGCCAGTGCTAGGTGCGTGGCTGCTGTTTGTGGTTGTGAGGTCAGTGGTGGCTCAGTGCCTGCTAAGCCAGTGCTAGGTGCGTGGCTGCTGTTTGTGGTTGTGAGGTCAGTGGTGGCTCAGTGCCTGCTAGGCCAGTGCTAGGTGCGAGGCTGCTGTTTGTGGTTGTGAGGTCAGTGGTGGCTCAGTGCCTGCTAGGCCAGCGCTAGGTGCGTGGGTGCTGTTTGTGGTTGTGAGGTCAGTGGTGGCTCAGTGCCTGACAGGCCAGTGCTAGGCGCATGGCTGCAATTTGTTGTTGTGAGGTCAGTGGTGGCTCAGTGCCTGCTAGGCCAGTGCTAGGTGCGTGGCTGCTGTTTGTGGTTGTGAGGTCAGTGATGACTCAGTGCCTGCTAGGCCAGTGCTAGGTGCGTGGCTGCTGTTTGTGGTTGTGAGGTCAGTGGTGGCTCAGTGCCTGCTAGGCCAGTGCTAGGTGCGTGGCTGCTGTTTGTGGTTGTGAGGTCAGTGGTGGCTCAGTGCCTGCTAGGCCAGTGCTAGGTGCGTGGGTGCTGTTTGTGGTTGTGAGGTCAGTGGTGGCTCAGTGCCTGCTAGGCCAGTGCTAGGTGCGTGGGTGCTGTTTTCAGTTGTGAGGTCAGTGGTGGCTCAGTGCCTGCTAGGCCAGTGCTAGGTGCGTGGGTGCTGTTTGTGGTTGTGAGGTCAGTGGTGGCTCAGTGCCTGCTAGGCCAGTGCTAGGTGCGTGGCTGCTGTTTGTGGTTGTGAGGTCAGTGGTGGCTCAGTGCCTGCTAGGCCAGTGCTAGGTGCGTGGCTGCTGTTTGTGGTAGTGAGGTCAGTGGTGGCTCAGTGCCTGCTAGGCCAGTGCTAGGTGCGTGGGTGCTGTTTTCAGTTGTGAGGTCAGTGGTGGCTCAGTGCCTGCTAGGCCAGTGCTAGGTGCGTGGGTGCTGTTGGTGGTTGTGAGGTCAGTGGTGGCTCAGTGCCTGCTAGGCCAGTGCTAGGTGCGTGGCTGCTGTTTTCAGTTGTGAGGTCACTTTTGCCTCAGTGCCTGCTAGGCCAGTGCTAGGTGCGTGGGTGCTGTTTGTGGTTTTGAGGTCAGTGGTGGCTCAGTGCCTGCTAGGCCAGTGCTAGGTGCGTGGGTGCTGTTTGTGGTTGTGAGGTCAGTGGTGGCTCAGTGCCTGCTAGGCCAGTGCTAGGTGCGTGGCTGCTGTTTGTGGTTGTGAGGTCAGTGGTGGCTCAGTGCCTGCTAGGCCAGTGCTAGGTGTGTGGCTGCTGTTTTCAATTGTGAGGTCAGTGGTGGCTCAGTGCCTGCTAGGCCAGTGCTAGGTGGGTGGCTGCTGTTTTTAATTGTGAGGTCAGTGGTGGCTCAGTGCCTGCTAGGCCAGTGGTAGGTGCGTGGCTGCTGTTTGTGGTTGTGAGGTCAGTGGTGGCTCAGTGCCTGCTAGGCCAGTGCTAGGTGCGTGGCTGCTGTTGGTGGTTGTGAGGTCAGTGGTGGCTCAGTGCCTGCTAGGCCAGTGCTAGGTGCGTGGGTGCTGTTTCCGGTTGTGAGGACAGTGGTGGCTCAGTGCCTGACAGGCCAGTGCTAGGCGCACGGCTTAAATTTGTTGTTGTGAGGTCAGTGGTGGCTCTGTGCCTGCTAGGCCAGTGCTAGGTGCGTGGCTGCTGTTTGTGGTTGTGAGGTCAGTGGTGGCTCAGTGCCTGCTAGGCCAGTGCTAGGTGCGTGGCTGCTCTTTGTGGTTGTGAGGTCAGTGGTGGCTCAGTGCCTGCTAGGCCAGTGCTAGGTGCGTGGCTTCTGTTTGTGGTTGTGAGGTCAGTGGTGGCTGAGTGCCTGCTAGGCCAGTGCTAGGTGCGTGTGTGCTGTTTGTGGTTGTGCGGTCAGTGGTGGCTCAGTGCCTGCTTGGCCAGTGCTAGGTGTGTGGGTGCTGTTTTCAATTGTGAGGTCAGTGGTGGCTCAGTGCCTGCTAGGCCAGTGCTAGGTGCGTGGGTGCTGTTTGTGGTTGTGAGGTCAGTGGTGGCTCAGTGCCTGCTAGGCCAGTGCTAGGTGCGTGGCTGCTGTTTGTGGTTGTGAGGTCAGTGGTGGCTCAGTGCCTGCTAGGCCAGTGCTAGGTGCGTGGGTGCTGTTTGTGGTTTTGAGGTCAGTGGTGGCTCAGTGCCTGCTAGGCCAGTGCTAGGTGCGTGGGTGCTGTTTTCAGTTGTGAGGTCAGTGGTGGCTCAGTGCCTGCTAGGCCAGTGCTAGGTGCGTGGGTGCTGTTGGTGGTTGTGAGGTCAGTGGTGGCTCAGTGCCTGCTAGGCCAGTGCTAGGTGCGTGGGTGCTGTTTGTGGTTGTGAGGTCAGTGGTGGCTCAGTGCCTGCTAGGCCAGTGCTAGGTGCGTGGGTGCTGTTTGTGGTTGTGAGGTCAGTGGTGGCTCAGTGCCTGCTAGGCCAGTGCTAGGTGCGTGGGTGCTGTTTTCAGTTGTGAGGTCAGTGGTGGCTCAGTGCCTGCTAGGCCAGTGCTAGGTGCGTGTGTGCTGTTTGTGGTTGTGCGGTCAGTGGTGGCTCAGTGCCTGCTTGGCCAGTGCTAGGTGCGTGGCTGCTGTTTGTGGTTGTGAGGTCAGTGGTGGCTCCGTGCCTGCTAGGCCAGTGCTAGGTGCGTGGCTGCTGTTTGTGGTTGTGAGGTCAGTGGTGGCTCAGTGCCTGCTAGGCCAGTGCTAGGTGCGTGGGTGCTGTTTGTGGTTGTGAGGTCAGTGGTGGCTCAGTGCCTGCTAGGCCAGTGCTATGTGCGTGGGTGCTGTTTGTGGTTGTGAGGTCAGTGGTGGCTCAGTGCCTGCTAGGCCAGTGCTAGGTGCGTGTGTGCTGTTTGTGGTTGTGCGGTCAGTGGTGGCTCAGTGCCTGCTTGGCCAGTGCTAGGTGCGTGGCTGCTGTTTGTGGTTGTGAGGTCAGTGGTGGCTCAGTGCCTGCTAGGCCAGTGCTAGGTGCGTGGCTGCTGTTTGTGGTTGTGAGGTCAGTGGTGGCTCAGTGCCTGCTAGGCCAGTGCTAGGTGCGTGGGTGCTGTTTGTGGTTGTGAGGTCAGTGGTGGCTCAGTGCCTGCTAGGCCAGTGCTAGGTGCGTGGGTGCTGTTGGTGGTTGTGAGGTCAGTGGTGGCTCAGTGCCTGCTAGGCCAGTGCTAGGTGCGTGGGTGCTGTTTGTGGTTGTGAGGTCAGTGGTGGCTCAGTGCCTGCTAGGCCAGTGCTAGGTGCGTGGGTGCTGTTTGTGGTTGTGAGGTCAGTGGTGGCTCAGTGCCTGCTAGGCCAGTGCTAGGTGCGTGGGTGCTGTTTGTGGTTGTGAGGTCAGTGGTGGCTCAGTGCCTGCTAGGCCAGTGCGAGGTGCGTGGCTGCTGTTTGTGGTTGTGAGGTCAGTGGTGGCTCAGTGCCTGCTAGGCCAGTGCTAGGTGCGTGGCTGCTGTTTGTGGTTGTGAGGTCAGTGGTGGCTCAGAGCCTGCTAGGCTAGTGCTAGGTACGTGAGTGCTGTTTTCAGTTGTGAGGTCAGTGGTGGCTCAGTGCCTGCTAGGCCAGTGCTAGGTGCGTGGGTGCTGTTTTCAGTTGTGAGGTCAGTGGTGGCTCAGTGCCTGCTAGGCCAGTGCTAGGTGCGTGGGTGCTGTTGGTGGTTGTGAGGTCAGTGGTGGCTCAGTGCCTGCTAGGCCAGTGCTAGGTGCGTGGGTGCTGTTGGTGGTTGTGAGGTCAGTGGTGGCTCAGTGCCTGCTAGGCCAGTGCTAGGTGCGTGGGTGCTGTTTGTGGTTGTGAGGTCAGTGGTGGCTCAGTGCCTGCTAGGCCAGTGCTAGGTGCGTGGGTGCTGTTTGTGGTTGTGAGGTCAGTGGTGGCTCAGTGCCTGCTAGGCCAGTGCTAGGTGTGTGGCTGCTGTTTTCAATTGTGAGGTCACTTGTGGCTCAGTGCCTGCTAGGCCAGTGCTAGGTGCGTGGGTGCTGTTTTCAACTGTGAGGTCAGTGGTGGCTCAGTGCCTGCTAGGCCAGTGGTAGGTGCGTGGCTGCTGTTTGTGGTTGTGAGGTCAGTGGTGGCTCAGTGCCTGCTAGGCCAGTGCTAGGTGCGTGGCTGCTGTTGGTGGTTGTGAGGTCAGTGGTGGCTCAGTGCCTGCTAGGCCAGTGCTAGGTGCGTGGGTGCTGTTTGTGGTTGTGAGGTCAGTGGTGGCTCAGTGCCTGCTAGGCCAGTGCTAGGTGCGTGGGTGCTGTTTGTGGTTGTGAGGTCAGTGGTGGCTCAGTGCCTGCTAGGCCAGTGCTAGGTGTGTGGCTGCTGTTTTCAATTGTGAGGTCAGTGGTGGCTCAGTGCCTGCTAGGCCAGTGCTAGGTGTGTGGCTGCTGTTTTCAATTGTGAGGTCAGTGGTGGCTCAGTGCCTGCTAGGCCAGTGGTAGGTGCGTGGCTGCTGTTTGTGGTTGTGAGGTCAGTGGTGGCTCAGTGCCTGCTAGGCCAGTGCTAGGTGCGTGGCTGCTGTTGGTGGTTGTGAGGTCAGTGGTGGCTCAGTGCCTGCTAGGCCAGTGCTAGGTGCGTGGGTGCTGTTTCCGGTTGTGAGGACAGTGGTGGCTCAGTGCCTGACAGGCCAGTGCTAGGCGCATGGCTGCAATTTGTTGTTGTGAGGTCAGTGGTGGCTCAGTGCCTGCTAGGCCAGTGCTAGGTGCGTGGCTGCTGTTTGTGGTTGTGAGGTCAGTGATGACTCAGTGCCTGCTAGGCCAGTGCTAGGTGCGTGGCTGCTGTTTGTGGTTGTGAGGTCAGTGGTGGCTCAGTGCCTGCTAGGCCAGTGCTAGGTGCGTGGCTGCTGTTTGTGGTTGTGAGGTCAGTGGTGGCTCAGTGCCTGCTAGGCCAGTGCTAGGTGCGTGGGTGCTGTTTGTGGTTGTGAGGTCAGTGGTGGCTCAGTGCCTGCTAGGCCAGTGCTAGGTGCGTGGGTGCTGTTTTCAGTTGTGAGGTCAGTGGTGGCTCAGTGCCTGCTAGGCCAGTGCTAGGTGCGTGGGTGCTGTTTGTGGTTGTGAGGTCAGTGGTGGCTCAGTGCCTGCTAGGCCAGTGCTAGGTGCGTGGCTGCTGTTTGTGGTTGTGAGGTCAGTGGTGGCTCAGTGCCTGCTAGGCCAGTGCTAGGTGCGTGGCTGCTGTTTGTGGTAGTGAGGTCAGTGGTGGCTCAGTGCCTGCTAGGCCAGTGCTAGGTGCGTGGGTGCTGTTTTCAGTTGTGAGGTCAGTGGTGGCTCAGTGCCTGCTAGGCCAGTGCTAGGTGCGTGGGTGCTGTTGGTGGTTGTGAGGTCAGTGGTGGCTCAGTGCCTGCTAGGCCAGTGCTAGGTGCGTGGCTGCTGTTTTCAGTTGTGAGGTCACTTTTGCCTCAGTGCCTGCTAGGCCAGTGCTAGGTGCGTGGGTGCTGTTTGTGGTTTTGAGGTCAGTGGTGGCTCAGTGCCTGCTAGGCCAGTGCTAGGTGCGTGGGTGCTGTTTGTGGTTGTGAGGTCAGTGGTGGCTCAGTGCCTGCTAGGCCAGTGCTAGGTGCGTGGCTGCTGTTTGTGGTTGTGAGGTCAGTGGTGGCTCAGTGCCTGCTAGGCCAGTGCTAGGTGTGTGGCTGCTGTTTTCAATTGTGAGGTCAGTGGTGGCTCAGTGCCTGCTAGGCCAGTGCTAGGTGGGTGGCTGCTGTTTTTAATTGTGAGGTCAGTGGTGGCTCAGTGCCTGCTAGGCCAGTGGTAGGTGCGTGGCTGCTGTTTGTGGTTGTGAGGTCAGTGGTGGCTCAGTGCCTGCTAGGCCAGTGCTAGGTGCGTGGCTGCTGTTGGTGGTTGTGAGGTCAGTGGTGGCTCAGTGCCTGCTAGGCCAGTGCTAGGTGCGTGGGTGCTGTTTGTGGTTGTGAGGTCAGTGGTGGCTCAGTGCCTGCTAGGCCAGTGCTAGGTGCGTGGCTGCTGTTTGTGGTTGTGAGGTCAGTGGTGGCTCAGTGCCTGCTAGGCCAGTGCTAGGTGCGTGGCTGCTGTTTGTGGTAGTGAGGTCAGTGGTGGCTCAGTGCCTGCTAGGCCAGTGCTAGGTGCGTGGGTGCTGTTTTCAGTTGTGAGGTCAGTGGTGGCTCAGTGCCTGCTAGGCCAGTGCTAGGTGCGTGGGTGCTGTTGGTGGTTGTGAGGTCAGTGGTGGCTCAGTGCCTGCTAGGCCAGTGCTAGGTGCGTGGCTGCTGTTTTCAGTTGTGAGGTCACTTTTGCCTCAGTGCCTGCTAGGCCAGTGCTAGGTGCGTGGGTGCTGTTTGTGGTTTTGAGGTCAGTGGTGGCTCAGTGCCTGCTAGGCCAGTGCTAGGTGCGTGGGTGCTGTTTGTGGTTGTGAGGTCAGTGGTGGCTCAGTGCCTGCTAGGCCAGTGCTAGGTGCGTGGCTGCTGTTTGTGGTTGTGAGGTCAGTGGTGGCTCAGTGCCTGCTAGGCCAGTGCTAGGTGTGTGGCTGCTGTTTTCAATTGTGAGGTCAGTGGTGGCTCAGTGCCTGCTAGGCCAGTGCTAGGTGGGTGGCTGCTGTTTTTAATTGTGAGGTCAGTGGTGGCTCAGTGCCTGCTAGGCCAGTGGTAGGTGCGTGGCTGCTGTTTGTGGTTGTGAGGTCAGTGGTGGCTCAGTGCCTGCTAGGCCAGTGCTAGGTGCGTGGCTGCTGTTGGTGGTTGTGAGGTCAGTGGTGGCTCAGTGCCTGCTAGGCCAGTGCTAGGTGCGTGGGTGCTGTTTCCGGTTGTGAGGACAGTGGTGGCTCAGTGCCTGACAGGCCAGTGCTAGGCGCACGGCTTAAATTTGTTGTTGTGAGGTCAGTGGTGGCTCTGTGCCTGCTAGGCCAGTGCTAGGTGCGTGGCTGCTGTTTGTGGTTGTGAGGTCAGTGGTGGCTCAGTGCCTGCTAGGCCAGTGCTAGGTGCGTGGCTGCTCTTTGTGGTTGTGAGGTCAGTGGTGGCTCAGTGCCTGCTAGGCCAGTGCTAGGTGCGTGGCTTCTGTTTGTGGTTGTGAGGTCAGTGGTGGCTGAGTGCCTGCTAGGCCAGTGCTAGGTGCGTGTGTGCTGTTTGTGGTTGTGCGGTCAGTGGTGGCTCAGTGCCTGCTTGGCCAGTGCTAGGTGTGTGGGTGCTGTTTTCAATTGTGAGGTCAGTGGTGGCTCAGTGCCTGCTAGGCCAGTGCTAGGTGCGTGGGTGCTGTTTGTGGTTGTGAGGTCAGTGGTGGCTCAGTGCCTGCTAGGCCAGTGCTAGGTGCGTGGCTGCTGTTTGTGGTTGTGAGGTCAGTGGTGGCTCAGTGCCTGCTAGGCCAGTGCTAGGTGCGTGGGTGCTGTTTGTGGTTTTGAGGTCAGTGGTGGCTCAGTGCCTGCTAGGCCAGTGCTAGGTGCGTGGGTGCTGTTTTCAGTTGTGAGGTCAGTGGTGGCTCAGTGCCTGCTAGGCCAGTGCTAGGTGCGTGGGTGCTGTTGGTGGTTGTGAGGTCAGTGGTGGCTCAGTGCCTGCTAGGCCAGTGCTAGGTGCGTGGGTGCTGTTTGTGGTTGTGAGGTCAGTGGTGGCTCAGTGCCTGCTAGGCCAGTGCTAGGTGCGTGGGTGCTGTTTGTGGTTGTGAGGTCAGTGGTGGCTCAGTGCCTGCTAGGCCAGTGCTAGGTGCGTGGGTGCTGTTTTCAGTTGTGAGGTCAGTGGTGGCTCAGTGCCTGCTAGGCCAGTGCTAGGTGCGTGTGTGCTGTTTGTGGTTGTGCGGTCAGTGGTGGCTCAGTGCCTGCTTGGCCAGTGCTAGGTGCGTGGCTGCTGTTTGTGGTTGTGAGGTCAGTGGTGGCTCCGTGCCTGCTAGGCCAGTGCTAGGTGCGTGGCTGCTGTTTGTGGTTGTGAGGTCAGTGGTGGCTCAGTGCCTGCTAGGCCAGTGCTAGGTGCGTGGGTGCTGTTTGTGGTTGTGAGGTCAGTGGTGGCTCAGTGCCTGCTAGGCCAGTGCTATGTGCGTGGGTGCTGTTTGTGGTTGTGAGGTCAGTGGTGGCTCAGTGCCTGCTAGGCCAGTGCTAGGTGCGTGTGTGCTGTTTGTGGTTGTGCGGTCAGTGGTGGCTCAGTGCCTGCTTGGCCAGTGCTAGGTGCGTGGCTGCTGTTTGTGGTTGTGAGGTCAGTGGTGGCTCAGTGCCTGCTAGGCCAGTGCTAGGTGCGTGGCTGCTGTTTGTGGTTGTGAGGTCAGTGGTGGCTCAGTGCCTGCTAGGCCAGTGCTAGGTGCGTGGGTGCTGTTTGTGGTTGTGAGGTCAGTGGTGGCTCAGTGCCTGCTAGGCCAGTGCTAGGTGCGTGGGTGCTGTTGGTGGTTGTGAGGTCAGTGGTGGCTCAGTGCCTGCTAGGCCAGTGCTAGGTGCGTGGGTGCTGTTTGTGGTTGTGAGGTCAGTGGTGGCTCAGTGCCTGCTAGGCCAGTGCTAGGTGCGTGGGTGCTGTTTGTGGTTGTGAGGTCAGTGGTGGCTCAGTGCCTGCTAGGCCAGTGCTAGGTGCGTGGGTGCTGTTTGTGGTTGTGAGGTCAGTGGTGGCTCAGTGCCTGCTAGGCCAGTGCGAGGTGCGTGGCTGCTGTTTGTGGTTGTGAGGTCAGTGGTGGCTCAGTGCCTGCTAGGCCAGTGCTAGGTGCGTGGCTGCTGTTTGTGGTTGTGAGGTCAGTGGTGGCTCAGAGCCTGCTAGGCTAGTGCTAGGTACGTGAGTGCTGTTTTCAGTTGTGAGGTCAGTGGTGGCTCAGTGCCTGCTAGGCCAGTGCTAGGTGCGTGGGTGCTGTTTTCAGTTGTGAGGTCAGTGGTGGCTCAGTGCCTGCTAGGCCAGTGCTAGGTGCGTGGGTGCTGTTGGTGGTTGTGAGGTCAGTGGTGGCTCAGTGCCTGCTAGGCCAGTGCTAGGTGCGTGGGTGCTGTTGGTGGTTGTGAGGTCAGTGGTGGCTCAGTGCCTGCTAGGCCAGTGCTAGGTGCGTGGGTGCTGTTTGTGGTTGTGAGGTCAGTGGTGGCTCAGTGCCTGCTAGGCCAGTGCTAGGTGCGTGGGTGCTGTTTGTGGTTGTGAGGTCAGTGGTGGCTCAGTGCCTGCTAGGCCAGTGCTAGGTGTGTGGCTGCTGTTTTCAATTGTGAGGTCACTTGTGGCTCAGTGCCTGCTAGGCCAGTGCTAGGTGCGTGGGTGCTGTTTTCAACTGTGAGGTCAGTGGTGGCTCAGTGCCTGCTAGGCCAGTGGTAGGTGCGTGGCTGCTGTTTGTGGTTGTGAGGTCAGTGGTGGCTCAGTGCCTGCTAGGCCAGTGCTAGGTGCGTGGCTGCTGTTGGTGGTTGTGAGGTCAGTGGTGGCTCAGTGCCTGCTAGGCCAGTGCTAGGTGCGTGGGTGCTGTTTGTGGTTGTGAGGTCAGTGGTGGCTCAGTGCCTGCTAGGCCAGTGCTAGGTGCGTGGGTGCTGTTTGTGGTTGTGAGGTCAGTGGTGGCTCAGTGCCTGCTAGGCCAGTGCTAGGTGTGTGGCTGCTGTTTTCAATTGTGAGGTCAGTGGTGGCTCAGTGCCTGCTAGGCCAGTGCTAGGTGTGTGGCTGCTGTTTTCAATTGTGAGGTCAGTGGTGGCTCAGTGCCTGCTAGGCCAGTGGTAGGTGCGTGGCTGCTGTTTGTGGTTGTGAGGTCAGTGGTGGCTCAGTGCCTGCTAGGCCAGTGCTAGGTGCGTGGCTGCTGTTGGTGGTTGTGAGGTCAGTGGTGGCTCAGTGCCTGCTAGGCCAGTGCTAGGTGCGTGGGTGCTGTTTCCGGTTGTGAGGACAGTGGTGGCTCAGTGCCTGACAGGCCAGTGCTAGGCGCATGGCTGAAATTTGTTGTTGTGAGGTCAGTGGTGGCTCAGTGCCTGCTAGGCCAGTGCTAGGTGCGTGGCTGCTGTTTGTGGTTGTGTGGTCAGTGGTGGCTCAGTGCCTGCTAGGCCAGTGCTAGGTGCGTGGCTGCTCTTTGTGGTTGTGAGGTCAGTGGTGGCTCAGTGCCTGCTAGGCCAGTGCTAGGTGCGTGGCTTCTGTTTGTGGTTGTGAGGTCAGTGGTGGCTGAGTGCCTGCTAGGCCAGTGCTAGGTGCGTGTGTGCTGTTTGTGGTTGTGTGGTCAGTGGTGGCTCAGTGCCTGCTTGGCCAGTGCTAGGTGCGTGGGTGCTGTTTTCAATTGTGAGGTCAGTGGTGGCTCAGTGCCTGCTAGGCCAGTGCTAGGTGCGTGGGTGCTGTTTGTGGTTGTGAGGTCAGTGGTGGCTCAGTGCCTGCTAGGCCAGTGCTAGGTGCGTGGCTGCTGTTTGTGGTTGTGAGGTCAGTGGTGGCTCAGTGCCTGCTAGGCCAGTGCTAGGTGCGTGGGTGCTGTTTGTGGTTTTGAGGTCAGTGGTGGCTCAGTGCCTGCTAGGCCAGTGCTAGGTGCGTGGGTGCTGTTTTCAGTTGTGAGGTCAGTGGTGGCTCAGTGCCTGCTAGGCCAGTGCTAGGTGCGTGGGTGCTGTTGGTGGTTGTGAGGTCAGTGGTGGCTCAGAGCCTGCTAGGCCAGTGCTAGGTGCGTGGCTGCTGTTTGTGGTTGTGAGGTCAGTGGTGGCTCAGTGCCTGCTAGGCCAGTGCTAGGTGCGTGGCTGCTGTTTGTGGTTGTGAGGTCAGTGGTGGCTCAGTGCCTGCTAGGCCAGTGCTAGGTGCGTGGGTGCTGTTTGTGGTTGTGAGGTCAGTGGTGGCTCAGTGCCTGCTAGGCCAGTGCTAGGTGCGTGGCTGCTGTTTGTGGTTGTGAGGTCAGTGGTGGCTCAGTGCCTGCTAGGCCAGTGCTAGGTGCGTGGGTGCTGTTTGTGGTTGTGAGGTCAGTGGTGGCTCAGTGCCTGCTAGGCCAGTGCTAGGTGCGTGGCTGCTGTTTGTGGTTGTGAGGTCAGTGGTGGCTCAGTGCCTGCTAGGCCAGTGCTAGGTGCGTGGGTGCTGTTTGTGGTTGTGAGGTCAGTGGTGGCTCAGTGCCTGCTAGGCCAGTGCTAGGTGCGTGGGTGCTGTTTGTGGTTGTGAGGTCAGTGGTGGCTCAGTGCCTGCTAGGCCAGTGCTAGGTGCGTGGGTGCTGTTTTCAGTTGTGAGGTCAGTGGTGGCTCAGTGCCTGCTAGGCCAGTGCTAGGTGCGTGTGTGCTGTTTGTGGTTGTGCGGTCAGTGGTGGCTCAGTGCCTGCTTGGCCAGTGCTAGGTGCGTGGCTGCTGTTTGTGGTTGTGAGGTCAGTGGTGGCTCCGTGCCTGCTAGGCCAGTGCTAGGTGCGTGGCTGCTGTTTGTGGTTGTGAGGTCAGTGGTGGCTCAGTGCCTGCTAGGCCAGTGCTAGGTGCGTGGGTGCTGTTTGTGGTTGTGAGGTCAGTGGTGGCTCAGTGCCTGCTAGGCCAGTGCTATGTGCGTGGGTGCTGTTTGTGGTTGTGAGGTCAGTGGTGGCTCAGTGCCTGCTAGGCCAGTGCTAGGTGCGTGTGTGCTGTTTGTGGTTGTGCGGTCAGTGGTGGCTCAGTGCCTGCTTGGCCAGTGCTAGGTGCGTGGCTGCTGTTTGTGGTTGTGAGGTCAGTGGTGGCTCAGTGCCTGCTAGGCCAGTGCTAGGTGCGTGGCTGCTGTTTGTGGTTGTGAGGTCAGTGGTGGCTCAGTGCCTGCTAGGCCAGTGCTAGGTGCGTGGGTGCTGTTTGTGGTTGTGAGGTCAGTGGTGGCTCAGTGCCTGCTAGGCCAGTGCTAGGTGCGTGGGTGCTGTTGGTGGTTGTGAGGTCAGTGGTGGCTCAGTGCCTGCTAGGCCAGTGCTAGGTGCGTGGGTGCTGTTTGTGGTTGTGAGGTCAGTGGTGGCTCAGTGCCTGCTAGGCCAGTGCTAGGTGCGTGGGTGCTGTTTGTGGTTGTGAGGTCAGTGGTGGCTCAGTGCCTGCTAGGCCAGTGCTAGGTGCGTGGGTGCTGTTTGTGGTTGTGAGGTCAGTGGTGGCTCAGTGCCTGCTAGGCCAGTGCGAGGTGCGTGGCTGCTGTTTGTGGTTGTGAGGTCAGTGGTGGCTCAGTGCCTGCTAGGCCAGTGCTAGGTGCGTGGCTGCTGTTTGTGGTTGTGAGGTCAGTGGTGGCTCAGAGCCTGCTAGGCTAGTGCTAGGTACGTGAGTGCTGTTTTCAGTTGTGAGGTCAGTGGTGGCTCAGTGCCTGCTAGGCCAGTGCTAGGTGCGTGGGTGCTGTTTTCAGTTGTGAGGTCAGTGGTGGCTCAGTGCCTGCTAGGCCAGTGCTAGGTGCGTGGGTGCTGTTGGTGGTTGTGAGGTCAGTGGTGGCTCAGTGCCTGCTAGGCCAGTGCTAGGTGCGTGGGTGCTGTTGGTGGTTGTGAGGTCAGTGGTGGCTCAGTGCCTGCTAGGCCAGTGCTAGGTGCGTGGGTGCTGTTTGTGGTTGTGAGGTCAGTGGTGGCTCAGTGCCTGCTAGGCCAGTGCTAGGTGCGTGGGTGCTGTTTGTGGTTGTGAGGTCAGTGGTGGCTCAGTGCCTGCTAGGCCAGTGCTAGGTGTGTGGCTGCTGTTTTCAATTGTGAGGTCACTTGTGGCTCAGTGCCTGCTAGGCCAGTGCTAGGTGCGTGGGTGCTGTTTTCAACTGTGAGGTCAGTGGTGGCTCAGTGCCTGCTAGGCCAGTGGTAGGTGCGTGGCTGCTGTTTGTGGTTGTGAGGTCAGTGGTGGCTCAGTGCCTGCTAGGCCAGTGCTAGGTGCGTGGCTGCTGTTGGTGGTTGTGAGGTCAGTGGTGGCTCAGTGCCTGCTAGGCCAGTGCTAGGTGCGTGGGTGCTGTTTGTGGTTGTGAGGTCAGTGGTGGCTCAGTGCCTGCTAGGCCAGTGCTAGGTGCGTGGGTGCTGTTTGTGGTTGTGAGGTCAGTGGTGGCTCAGTGCCTGCTAGGCCAGTGCTAGGTGTGTGGCTGCTGTTTTCAATTGTGAGGTCAGTGGTGGCTCAGTGCCTGCTAGGCCAGTGCTAGGTGTGTGGCTGCTGTTTTCAATTGTGAGGTCAGTGGTGGCTCAGTGCCTGCTAGGCCAGTGGTAGGTGCGTGGCTGCTGTTTGTGGTTGTGAGGTCAGTGGTGGCTCAGTGCCTGCTAGGCCAGTGCTAGGTGCGTGGCTGCTGTTGGTGGTTGTGAGGTCAGTGGTGGCTCAGTGCCTGCTAGGCCAGTGCTAGGTGCGTGGGTGCTGTTTCCGGTTGTGAGGACAGTGGTGGCTCAGTGCCTGACAGGCCAGTGCTAGGCGCATGGCTGAAATTTGTTGTTGTGAGGTCAGTGGTGGCTCAGTGCCTGCTAGGCCAGTGCTAGGTGCGTGGCTGCTGTTTGTGGTTGTGTGGTCAGTGGTGGCTCAGTGCCTGCTAGGCCAGTGCTAGGTGCGTGGCTGCTCTTTGTGGTTGTGAGGTCAGTGGTGGCTCAGTGCCTGCTAGGCCAGTGCTAGGTGCGTGGCTTCTGTTTGTGGTTGTGAGGTCAGTGGTGGCTGAGTGCCTGCTAGGCCAGTGCTAGGTGCGTGTGTGCTGTTTGTGGTTGTGTGGTCAGTGGTGGCTCAGTGCCTGCTTGGCCAGTGCTAGGTGCGTGGGTGCTGTTTTCAATTGTGAGGTCAGTGGTGGCTCAGTGCCTGCTAGGCCAGTGCTAGGTGCGTGGGTGCTGTTTGTGGTTGTGAGGTCAGTGGTGGCTCAGTGCCTGCTAGGCCAGTGCTAGGTGCGTGGGTGCTGTTTGTGGCTGTGAGGTCAGTGGTGGCTCAGTGCCTGCTAGGCCAGTGCTAGGTGCGTGGGTGCTGTTTGTGGTTGTGAGGTCAGTGGTGGCTCAGTGCCTGCTAGGCCAGTGCTAGGTGCGTGGGTGCTGTTGGTGGCTGTGAGGTCAGTGGTGGCTCAGTGCCTTCTAGGCCAGTGCTAGGTGCGTGGCTGCTGTTTGTGGTTGTGAGGTCAGTGGTGGCTCAGTGCCTGCTAGGCCTGTTCTAGGTGCGTGGCTGCTGTTTTCAATTGTGAGGTCAGTGGTGGCTCAGTGCCTGCTAGGCCAGTGCTATGTGCGTGGGTGCTGTTGGTGGTTGTGAGGTCACTTGTTGCTCAGTGTCTGATAGGCCAGTGCTAGGTGCGTGGCTGCTGTTTGTGGTTGTGAGGTCAGTGGTGGCTCAGTGCCTGCTAGGCCAGTGCTAGGTGCGTGGCTGCTGTTTGTGGTTGTTAGGTCAGTGGTGGCTCAGAGCCTGCTAGGCCAGTGCTAGGTGCGAGGCTGCTGTTTGTGGTTGTGAGGTCAGTGGTGGCTCAGTGCCTTCTAGGCCAGTGCTATGTGCGTGGCTGCTGTTTGTGGTTGTGAGGTCACTTGTGGCTCAGTGTCTGATAGGCCAGTGCTATGTGCGTGGCTGCTGTTTGTGGTTGTGAGGTCAGTGGTGGCTCAGTGCCTGCTAGGCCAGTGCTAGGTGCGTGGGTGCTGTTTGTGGTTGTGAGGTCAGTGGTGGCTCAGTGCCTGCTAGGCCAGTGCTAGGTGCGTGGCTGCTGTTTTCAATTGTGAGGTCAGTGGTGGCTCAGTGCCTGCTAGGCCAGTGCTAGGTGTGTGGGTGCTGTTTGTGGTTGTGAGGTCAGTGGTGGCTCAGAGCCTGCTAGGCCAGTGCTAGGTGCGAGGCTGCTGTTTGTGGTTGTGAGGTCAGTGGTGGCTCAGTGCCTGCTAGGCCAGTGCTAGGTGCGTGGGTGCTGTTTGTGGTTGTGAGGTCAGTGGTGGCTCAGTGCCTGCTAGGCCAGTGCTAGGTGTGTGGGTGCTGTTTGTGGTTGTGAGGTCAGTGGTGGCTCAGTGCCTGCTAGGCCAGTGCTAGGTGCGTGGCTGCTGTTTGTGGTTGTGAGGTCAGTGGTGGCTCAGTGCCTGCTAGGCCAGTGCTAGGTGCGAGGCTGCTGTTTGTGGTTGTGAGGTCAGTGGTGGCTCCGTGCCTGCTAGGCCAGTGCTAGGTGCGTGGCTGCTGTTTGTGGTTGTGAGGTCAGTGGTGGCTCCGTGCCTGCTAGGCCAGTGCTAGGTGCGTGGCTGCTGTTGGTGGTTGTGAGGTCAGTGGTGGCTCAGAGCCTGCTAGGCCAGTGCTAGGTGCGTGGCTGCTGTTTTCAGTTGTGAGGTCAGTGGTGGCTCAGTGCCTGCTAGGCCAGTGCTAGGTGCGTGGCTGCTGTTTGTGGTTGTGAGGTCCGTGGTGGCTCAGTGCCTGCTAGGCCAGTGCTAGGTGCGTGGCTGCTGTTGGTGGCTGTGAGGTCAGTGGTGGCTCAGTGCCTGCTAGGCCCGTGCTATGTGCGTGGCTGCTGTTTGTGGTTGTGAGGTCAGTGTTGGCTCAGTGCCTGCTAGGCCAGTGCTAGATGCGTGGCTGCTGTTTGTGGTTGTGAGGTCAGTGGTGGCTCAGTGCCTGCTAGGCCAGTGCTAGGTGCGTGGGTGCTGTTTGTGGTTGTGAGGTCAGTGGTGGCTCAGTGCCTGCTAGGCCAGCGCTAGGTGCGTGGGTGCTGTTTGTGGTTGTGAGGTCAGTGGTGGCTCAGTGCCTGCTAGGCCAGTGCTAGGTGCGTGGGTGCTGTTTGTGGTTGTGAGGTCAGTGGTGGCTCAGTGCCTGCTAGGCCAGTGCTAGGTGCGTGGGTGCTGTTTGTGGCTGTGAGGTCAGTGGTGGCTCAGTGCCTGCTAGGCCAGTGCTAGGTGCGTGGGTGCTGTTTGTGGTTGTGAGGTCAGTGGTGGCTCAGTGCCTGCTAGGCCAGTGCTAGGTGCGTGGGTGCTGTTGGTGGCTGTGAGGTCAGTGGTGGCTCAGTGCCTTCTAGGCCAGTGCTAGGTGCGTGGCTGCTGTTTGTGGTTGTGAGGTCAGTGGTGGCTCAGTGCCTGCTAGGCCAGTGCTAGGTGCGTGGCTGCTGTTTTCAATTGTGAGGTCAGTGGTGGCTCAGTGCCTGCTAGGCCAGTGCTATGTGCGTGGGTGCTGTTGGTGGTTGTGAGGTCACTTGTTGCTCAGTGTCTGATAGGCCAGTGCTAGGTGCGTGGCTGCTGTTTGTGGTTGTGAGGTCAGTGGTGGCTCAGTGCCTGCTAGGCCAGTGCTAGGTGCGTGGGTGCTGTTTGTGGTTGTGAGGTCAGTGGTGGCTCAGTGCCTGCTAGGCCAGTGCTAGGTGCGTGGCTGCTGTTTGTGGTTGTGAGGTCAGTGGTGGCTCAGTGCCTGCTAGGCCAGTGCTAGGTGCGTGGCTGCTGTTTGTGGTTGTGAGGTCAGTGGTGGCTCAGTGCCTGCTAGGCCAGTGCTAGGTGCGTGGGTGCTGTTTGTGGTTGTGAGGTCAGTGGTGGCTCAGTGCCTGCTAGGCCAGTGCTAGGTGCGTGGGTGCTGTTTTCAGTTGTGAGGTCAGTGGTGGCTCAGTGCCTGCTAGGCCAGTGCTAGGTGCGTGGGTGCTGTTGGTGGTTGTGAGGTCAGTGGTGGCTCAGTGCCTGCTAGGGCAGTGCTAGGTGCGTGGGTGCTGTTTGTGGTTGTGAGGTCAGTGGCGGCTCAGTGCCTGCTAGGCCAGTGCTAGGTGCGTGGCTGCTGTTGGTGGTTGTGAGGTCAGTGGTGGCTCAGTGTCTGATAGGCCAGTGCTATGTGCGTGGCTGCTGTTTGTGGTTGTGAGGTCAGTGGTGGCTCAGTGCCTGCTAGGCCAGTGCTAGGTGCATGGGTGCTGTTTGTGGTTGTGAGGTCAGTGGTGGCTCCGTGCCTGCTAGGCCAGTGCTAGGTGCGTGGCTGCTGTTTGTGGTTGTGAGGTCAGTGGTGGCTCCGTGCCTGCTAGGCCAGTGCTAGGTGCGTGGCTGCTGTTTGTGGTTGTGAGGTCAGTGGTGGCTCCGTGCCTGCTAGGCCAGTGCTAGGTGCGTGGGTGCTGTTTGTGGTTGTGAGGTCAGTGGTGGCTCAGTGCCTGCTAGGCCAGTGCTAGGTGCGTGGGTGCTGTTTGTGGTTGTGAGGTCAGTGGTGGCTCAGTGCCTGCTAGGCCAGTGCTAGGTGTGTGGCTGCTGTTTTCAATTGTGAGGTCAGTGGTGGCTCAGTGCCTGCTAGGCCAGTGCTAGGTGTGTGGGTGCTGTTTGTGGTTGTGAGGTCAGTGGTGGCTCAGAGCCTGCTAGGCCAGTGCTAGGTGCGAGGCTGCTGTTTGTGGTTGTGAGGTCAGTGGTGGCTCAGTGCCTGCTAGGCCAGTGCTAGGTGCGTGGGTGCTGTTTGTGGTTGTGAGGTCAGTGGTGGCTCAGTGCCTGCTAGGCCAGTGCTAGGTGCGTGGGTGCTGTTTGTGGTTGTGAGGTCAGTGGTGGCTCAGTGCCTGCTAGGCCAGTGCTAGGTGCGTGGCTGCTGTTGGTGGTTGTGAGGTCAGTGGTGGCTCAGAGCCTGCTAGGCCAGTGCTAGGTGCGTGGCTGCTGTTTTCAGTTGTGAGGTCAGTGGTGGCTCAGTGCCTGCTAGGCCAGTGCTAGGTGCGTGGCTGCTGTTTGTGGTTGTGAGGTCCGTGGTGGCTCAGTGCCTGCTAGGCCAGTGCTAGGTGCGTGGCTGCTGTTGGTGGCTGTGAGGTCAGTGGTGGCTCAGTGCCTGCTAGGCCCGTGCTATGTGCGTGGCTGCTGTTTGTTGTTGTGAGGTCAGTGTTGGCTCAGTGCCTGCTAGGCCAGTGCAAAATGCGTGGCTGCTGTTTGTGGTTGTGAGGTCAGTGGTGGCACAGTGCCTGCTAGGCCAGTGCTAGGTGCGTGGGTGCTGTTTGTGGTTGTGAGGTCAGTGGTGGCTCAGTGCCTGCTAGGCCAGCGCTAGGTGCGTGGGTGCTGTTTGTGGTTGTGAGGTCAGTGGTGGCTCAGTGCCTGCTAGGCCAGTGCTAGGTGCGTGGGTGCTGTTTGTGGTTGTGAGGTCAGTGGTGGCTCAGTGCCTGCTAGGCCAGTGCTAGGTGCGTGGGTGCTGTTTGTGGCTGTGAGGTCAGTGGTGGCTCAGTGCCTGCTAGGCCAGTGCTAGGTGCGTGGGTGCTGTTTGTGGTTGTGAGGTCAGTGGTGGCTCAGTGCCTGCTAGGCCAGTGCTAGGTGCGTGGGTGCTGTTGGTGGCTGTGAGGTCAGTGGTGGCTCAGTGCCTTCTAGGCCAGTGCTAGGTGCGTGGCTGCTGTTTGTGGTTGTGAGGTCAGTGGTGGCTCAGTGCCTGCTAGGCCAGTGCTAGGTGCGTGGCTGCTGTTTTCAATTGTGAGGTCAGTGGTGGCTCAGTGCCTGCTAGGCCAGTGCTATGTGCGTGGGTGCTGTTGGTGGTTGTGAGGTCACTTGTTGCTCAGTGTCTGATAGGCCAGTGCTAGGTGCGTGGCTGCTGTTTGTGGTTGTGAGGTCAGTGGTGGCTCAGTGCCTGCTAGGCCAGTGCTAGGTGCGTGGCTGCTGTTTGTGGTTGTTAGGTCAGTGGTGGCTCAGAGCCTGCTAGGCCAGTGCTAGGTGCGAGGCTGCTGTTTGTGGTTGTGAGGTCAGTGGTGGCTCAGTGCCTGCTAGGCCAGTGCTATGTGCGTGGCTGCTGTTTGTGGTTGTGAGGTCACTTGTGGCTCAGTGTCTGATAGGCCAGTGCTATGTGCGTGGCTGCTGTTTGTGGTTGTGAGGTCAGTGGTGGCTCAGTGCCTGCTAGGCCAGTGCTAGGTGCGTGGCTGCTGTTTGTGGTTGTGAGGTCAGTGGTGGCTCAGTGCCTGCTAGGCCAGCGCTAGGTGCGTGGGTGCTGTTTGTGGTTGTGAGGTCAGTGGTGGCTCAGTGCCTGCTAGGCCAGTGCTAGGTGCGTGGGTGCTGTTTGTGGTTGTGAGGTCAGTGGTGGCTCAGTGCCTGCTAGGCCAGTGCTAGGTGCGTGGGTGCTGTTTGTGGCTGTGAGGTCAGTGGTGGCTCAGTGCCTGCTAGGCCAGTGCTAGGTGCGTGGGTGCTGTTTGTGGTTGTGAGGTCAGTGGTGGCTCAGTGCCTGCTAGGCCAGTGCTAGGTGCGTGGGTGCTGTTTTCAGTTGTGAGGTGAGTGGTGGCTCAGTGCCTGCTAGGCCAGTGCTAGGTGCGTGGCTGCTGTTGGTGGTTGTGAGGTCAGTGGTGGCTCAGTGCCTGCTAGGGCAGTGCTAGGTGCGTGGGTGCTGT
This sequence comes from Apteryx mantelli, assembly GCF_036417845.1. Lineage (NCBI taxonomy): Eukaryota > Metazoa > Chordata > Aves > Apterygiformes > Apterygidae > Apteryx > Apteryx mantelli. The sequence continues at coordinate 22,552,186 of NC_089988.1, forward strand.
TTGTGGTTGCGAGGTCAGTGGCGGCTCAGTGCCTGCTAGGCCAGTGCTAGGTGCGTGGCTGCTGTTGGTGGTTGTGAGGTCAGTGGTGGCTCAGTGTCTGATAGGCCAGTGCTATGTGCGTGGCTGCTGTTTGTGGTTGTGAGGTCAGTGGTGGCTCAGTGCCTGCTAGGCCAGCGCTAGGTGCATGGGTGCTGTTTGTGGTTGTGAGGTCAGTGGTGGCTCCGTGCCTGCTAGGCCAGTGCTAGGTGCGTGGCTGCTGTTTGTGGTTGTGAGGTCAGTGGTGGCTCCGTGCCTGCTAGGGCAGTGCTAGGTGCGTGGCTGCTGTTTGTGGTTGTGAGGTCAGTGGTGGCTCCGTGCCTGCTAGGCCAGTGCTAGGTGCGTGGCTGCTGTTTTCAATTGTGAGGTCAGTGGTGGCTCAGTGCCTGCTAGGCCAGTGCTAGGTGCGTGGCTGCTGTTGGTGGTTGTGAGGTCAGTGGTGGCTCAGTGCCTGCTAGGCCAGTGCTAGGTGCGTGGCTGCTGTTGGTGGTTGTGAGGTCACTTGTTGCTCAGTGCCTGCTAGGCCAGTGCTAGGTGCGTGGCTGCTGTTTGTGGCTGTGAGGTCAGTGGTGGCTCAGTGCCTGCTAGGCCAGTGCTAGGTGCGTGGCTGCTGTTTGTGGTTGTGAGGTCAGTGGTGGCTCAGTGCCTGCTAGGCCAGTGCTAGGTGCGTGGGTGCTGTTTTCAGTTGTGAGGTCAGTGGTGGCTCAGTGCCTGCTAGGCCAGTGCTAGGTGCGTGGGTGCTGTTGGTGGTTGTGAGGTCAGTGGTGGCTCAGTGCCTGCTAGGCCAGTGCTAGGTGCGTGGGTGCTGTTTGTGGTTGTGAGGTCAGTGGTGGCTCAGTGCCTGCTAGGCCAGTGCTAGGTGCGTGGCTGCTGTTGGTGGTTGTGAGGTCAGTGGTGGCTCAGTGCCTGCTAGGCCAGTGCTAGGTGTATGGGTGCTGTTTGTGGTTGTGAGGTCAGTGGTGGCTCAGTGCCTGCTAGGCCAGTGCTAGGTGCGTGGGTGCTGTTTGTGGTTGTGAGGTCAGTGGTGGCTCAGTGCCTGCTAGGCCAGTGCTAGGTGCGTGGGTGCTGTTTGTGGCTGTGAGGTCAGTGGTGGCTCAGTGCCTGCTAGGCCAGTGCTAGGTGCGTGGGTGCTGTTTGTGGTTGTGAGGTCAGTGGTGGCTCAGTGCCTGCTAGGCCAGTGCTAGGTGCGTGGGTGCTGTTTTCAGTTGTGAGGTCAGTGGTGGCTCAGTGCCTGCTAGGCCAGTGCTAGGTGCGTGGCTGCTGTTTGTGGTTGTGAGGTCAGTGGTGGCTCAGAGCCTGCTAGGCCAGTGCTAGGTGCGTGGCTGCTGTTTTCAGTTGTGAGGTCAGTGGTGGCTCAGTGCCTGCTAGGCCAGTGCTAGGTGCGTGGCTGCTGTTTGTGGTTGTGAGGTCACTTTTGCCTCAGTGCCTGCTAGGCCAGTGCTAGGTGCGTGGCTGCTGTTTGTGGTTTTGAGGTCAGTGGTGGCTCCGTGCCTGCTAGGCCAGTGCTAGGTGCGTGGCTGCTGTTTGTGGTTGTGAGGTCAGTGGTGGCTCAGTGCCTGCTAGGCCAGTGCTAGGTGCGTGGCTGCTGTTTGTGGTTGTGAGGTCAGTGGTGGCTCAGTGCCTGCTAGGCCAGTGCTAGGTGCGTGGCCGCTGTTGGTGGTTGTGAGGTCAGTGGTGGCTCAGTGCCTGCTAGGCCAGTGCTAGGTGCGTGGGTGCTGTTTGTGGTTGTGAGGTCAGTGGTGGCTCAGTGCCTGCTAGGCCAGTGCTAGGTGCGTGGGTGCTGTTGTTGTTGTGAGGTCAGTGGTGGCTCAGTGCCTGCTAGGCCAGTGCTAGGTGCGTGGCTGCTGTTGGTGGTTGTGAGGTCAGTGGTGGCTCAGTGCCTTCTAGGCCAGTGCTAGGTGCGTGGCTGCTGTTGGTGGTTGTGAGGTCAGTGGTGGCTCAGTGCCTGCTAGGCCAGTGCTAGGTGCGTGGCTGCTGTTTGTGGTTGTGAGGTCAGTGGTGGCTCAGTGCCTGCTAGGCCAGTGCTAGGTGCGTGGGTGCTGTTTGTGGTTGTGAGGTCAGTGGTGGCTCAGTGCCTGCTAGGCCAGTGCTAGGTGCGTGGCTGCTGTTTGTGGTTGTGAGGTCAGTGGTGGCTCAGTGCCTGCTAGGCCAGTGCTAGGTGCGTGGGTGCTGTTTGTGGTTGTGCGGTCAGTGGTGGCTCAGTGCCTGCTAGGCCAGTGCTAGGTGCGTGGGTGCTGTTTGTGGTTGTGAGGTCAGTGGTGGCTCAGTGCCTGCTAGGCCAGTGCTAGGTGCGAGGCTGCTGTTTGTGGTTGTGAGGTCAGTGGTGGCTCAGTGCCTGCTAGGCCAGCGCTAGGTGCGTGGGTGCTGTTTGTGGTTGTGAGGTCAGTGGTGGCTCAGTGCCTGCTAGGCCAGTGCTAGGTGCGTGGGTGCTGTTTGTGGTTGTGAGGTCAGTGGTGGCTCAGTGCCTGCTAGGCCAGTGCTAGGTGCGTGGGTGCTGTTTGTGGCTGTGAGGTCAGTGGTGGCTCAGTGCCTGCTAGGCCAGTGCTAGGTGCGTGGGTGCTGTTTGTGGTTGTGAGGTCAGTGGTGTCTCAGTGCCTGCTAGGCCAGTGCTAGGTGCGTGGGTGCTGTTTTCAGTTGTGAGGTCAGTGGTGTCTCAGTGCCTGCTAGGCCAGTGCTAGGTGCGTGGGTGCTGTTTGTGGTTGTGAGGTCAGTGGTGGCTCAGTGCCTGCTAGGCCAGTGCTAGGTGCGTGGCTGCTGTTTGTGGTTGTGAGGTCAGTGGTGGCTCAGTGCCTGCTAGGCCAGTGCTAGGTGCGTGGGTGCTGTTTTCAGTTGTGAGGTCAGTGGTGGCTCAGTGCCTGCTAGGCCAGTGCTAGGTGCGTGGCTGCTGTTGGTGGTTGTGAGGTCAGTGGTGGCTCAGAGCCTGCTAGGCCAGTGCTATGTGCGTGGCTGCTCTTTGTGGTTGTTAGGTCAGTGGTGGCTCAGTGTCTGATAGGCCAGTGCTATGTGCGTGGCTGCTGTTTGTGGTTGTGAGGTCAGTGGTGGCTCAGTGCCTGCTAGGCCAGTGCTAGGTGCATGGGTGCTGTTTGTGGTTGTGAGGTCAGTGGTGGCTCCGTGCCTGCTAGGCCAGTGCTAGGTGCGTGGCTGCTGTTTGTGGTTGTGAGGTCAGTGGTGGCTCCGTGCCTGCTAGGCCAGTGCTAGGTGCGTGGCTGCTGTTTGTGGTTGTGAGGTCACTTTTGCCTCAGTGCCTGCTAGGCCAGTGCTAGGTGCGTGGGTGCTGTTTGTGGTTTTGAGGTCAGTGGTGGCTCAGTGCCTGCTAGGCCAGTGCTAGGTGTATGGGTGCTGTTTGTGGTTGTGAGGTCAGTGGTGGCTCAGTGCCTGCTAGGCCAGTGCTAGGTGCGTGGGTGCTGTTTGTGGTTGTGAGGTCAGTGGTGGCTCCGTGCCTGCTAGGCCAGTGCTAGGTGCGTGGCTGCTGTTTTCAATTGTGAGGTCAGTGGTGGCTCAGTGCCTGCTAGGCCAGTGCTAGGTGCGTGGGTGCTGTTTGTGGTTGTGAGGTCAGTGGTGGCTCAGTGCCTGCTAGGCCAGTGCTAGGTGCGTGGCTGCTGTTTGTGGTTGTGAGGTCAGTGGTGGCTCAGAGCCTGCTAGGCCAGTGCTAGGTGCGTGGGTGCTGTTGGTGGCTTTGAGGTCAGTGGTGGCTCAGTGCCTGCTAGGCCAGTGCTAGGTGCGTGGGTGCTGTTTGTGGTTGTGAGGTCAGTGGTGGCTCAGTGCCTGCTAGGCCAGTGCTAGGTGCGTGGGTGCTGTTTTCAGTTGTGAGGTCAGTGGTGGCTCAGTGCCTGCTAGGCCAGTGCTAGGTGCGTGGGTGCTGTTTGTGGTTGTGAGGTCAGTGGTGGCTCAGAGCCTGCTAGGCCAGTGCTAGGTGCGTGGCTGCTGTTTTCAGTTGTGAGGTCAGTGGTGGCTCAGTGCCTGCTAGGCCAGTGCTAGGTGCGTGGGAGCTGTTTGTGGTTGTGAGGTCACTTTTGCCTCAGTGCCTGCTAGGCCAGTGCTAGGTGCGTGGCTGCTGTTGGTGGCTGTGAGGTCAGTGGTGGCTCAGAGCCTGCTAGGCCAGTGCTAGGTGGGTGGCTGCTGTTTGTGGTTGTGAGGTCAGTGGTGGCTCAGTGCCTGCTAGGCCAGTGCTAGGTGCGTGGCTGCTGTTTGTGGTTGTGAGGTCAGTGGTGGCTCAGTGCCTGCTAGGCCAGTGCTAGGTGCGTGGGTGCTGTTTGTGGTTGTGAGGTCAGTGGTGGCTCAGTGCCTGCTAGGCCAGTGCTAGGTGCGTGGCTGCTGTTTGTGGTTGTGAGGTCCGTGGTGGCTCAGTGCCTGCTAGGCCAGTGCTAGGTGCGTGGCTGCTGTTTGTGGTTGTGAGGTCAGTGGTGGCTCAGTGCCTGCTAGGCCAGTGCTAGGTGTGTGGGTGCTGTTTGTGGTTGTGAGGTCAGTGGTGGCTCAGTGCGTGCTAGGCCAGTGCTAGGTGCGTGGCTGCTGTTTGTGGTTGTGAGGTCACTTGTAGCTCAGTGTCTGATAGGCCAGTGCTATGTGCGTGGGTGCTGTTTGTGGTTGTGAGGTCAGTGGTGGCTCAGTGCCTGCTAGGCCAGTGCTAGGTGCGTGGGTGCTGTTTGTGGTTGTGAGGTCAGTGGTGGCTCAGTGCCTGCTAGGCCAGTGCTAGGTGCGTGGCTGCTGTTTGTGGTTGTGAGGTCAGTGGTGGCTCAGAGCCTGCTAGGCCAGTGCTAGGTGCGTGGGTGCTGTTGGTGGCTTTGAGGTCAGTGGTGGCTCAGTGCCTGCTAGGCCAGTGCTAGGTGCGTGGGTGCTGTTTGTGGTTGTGAGGTCAGTGGTGGCTCAGTGCCTGCTAGGCCAGTGCTAGGTGCGTGGGTGCTGTTTTCAGTTGTGAGGTCAGTGGTGGCTCAGTGCCTGCTAGGCCAGTGCTAGGGGCGTGGCTGCTGTTTGTGGTTGTGAGGTCAGTGGTGGCTCAGAGCCTGCTAGGCCAGTGCTAGGTGCGTGGCTGCTGTTTTCAGTTGTGAGGTCAGTGGTGGCTCAGTGCCTGCTAGGCCAGTGCTAGGTGCGTGGCTGCTGTTTGTGGTTGTGAGGTCACTTTTGCCTCAGTGCCTGCTAGGCCAGTGCTAGGTGCGTGGCTGCTGTTGGTGGCTGTGAGGTCAGTGGTGGCTCAGAGCCTGCTAGGCCAGTGCTAGGTGCGTGGCTGCTGTTTGTGGTTGTGAGGTCAGTGGTGGCTCAGTGCCTGCTAGGCCAGTGCTAGGTGCGTGGCTGCTGTTTGTGGTTGTGAGGTCAGTGGTGGCTCAGTGCCTGCTAGGCCAGTGCTAGGTGCGTGGGTGCTGTTTGTGGTTGTGAGGTCAGTGGTGGCTCAGTGCCTGCTAGGCCAGTGCTAGGTGCGTGGCTGCTGTTTGTGGTTGTGAGGTCCGTGGTGGCTCAGTGCCTGCTAGGCCAGTGCTATGTGCGTGGCTGCTGTTTGTGGTTGTGAGGTCAGTGGTGGCTCAGTGCCTGCTAGGCCAGTGCTAGGTGTGTGGCTGCTGTTTGTGGTTGTGAGGTCAGTGGTGGCTCAGTGCCTGCTAGGCCAGTGCTAGGTGCGTGGCTGCTGTTTGTGGTTGTGAGGTCACTTGTAGCTCAGTGTCTGATAGGCCAGTGCTATGTGCGTGGGTGCTGTTTGTGGTTGTGAGGTCAGTGGTGGCTCAGTGCCTGCTAGGCCAGTGCTAGGTGCGTGGCTGCTGTTTGTGGTTGTGAGGTCAGTGGTGGCTCAGTGCCTGCTAGGCCAGTGCTAGGTGCGTGGCTGCTGTTTGTGGTTGTGAGGTCACTTGTGGCTCAGTGCCTGCTAGGCCAGTGCTAGGTGCGTGGCTGCTGTTGGTGGTTGTGAGGTCAGTGGTGGCTCAGTGCCTGCTAGGCCAGTGCTAGGTGCGTGGCTGCTGTTTGTGGTAGTGAGGTCAGTGGTGGCTCAGTGCCTGCTAGGCCAGTGCTAGGTGTGTGGCTGCTGTTTTCAATTGTGAGGTCAGTGGTGGCTCAGAGCCTGCTAGGCCAGTGCTAGGTGCGAGGCTGCTGTTTGTGGTTGTGAGGTCAGTGGTGGCTCAGTGCCTGCTAGGCCAGTGCTAGGTGCGTGGCTGCTGTTTGTGGTAGTGAGGTCAGTGGTGGCTCAGTGCCTGCTAGGCCAGTGCTAGGCGTGTGGCTGCTGTTTTCAATTGTGAGGTCAGTGGTGGCTCAGAGCCTGCTAGGCCAGTGCTAGGTGCGAGGCTGCTGTTTTCAGTTGTGAGGTCAGTGGTGGCTCAGTGCCTGCTAGGCCAGTGCTAGGTGCGTGGGTGCTGTTTGTGGTTGTGAGGTCAGTGGTGGCTCAGTGCCTGCTAGGCCAGTGCTAGGTGCGTGGCTGCTGTTGGTGGCTGTGAGGTCAGTGGTGGCTCAGTGCCTGCTAGACCAGTGCTAGGTGCGTGGGTGCTGTTTGTGGTTGTGAGGTCAGTGGTGGCTCAGTGCCTTCTAGGCCAGTGCTAGGTGCGTGGGTGCTGTTTGTGGTTGTGAGGTCAGTGGTGGCTCAGAGCCTGCTAGGCCAGTGCTATGTGCGTGGCTGCTGTTTGTGGTTGTGAGGTCAGTGGTGGCTCAGTGCCTGCTAGGCCATTGGTAGGTGCGTGGGTGCTGTTGGTGGTTGTGAGGTCAGTGGTGGCTCAGTGCCTGTTAGGCCAGTGCTAGGAGCGTGGCTGCTGTTTGTGGTTGTGAGGTCACTTGTAGCTCAGTGTCTGATAGGCCAGTGCTATGTGCGTGGGTGCTGTTTGTGGTTGTGAGGTCAGTGGTGGCTCAGTGCCTGCTAGGCCAGTGCTAGGTGCGTGGGTGCTGTTTGTGGTTGTTAGGTCAGTGGTGGCTCAGTGCCTGCTAGGCCAGTGCTATGTGCGTGGCTGCTGTTTGTGGTTGTGAGGTCAGTGGTGGCTCAGTGCCTGCTAGGCCAGTGCTAGGTGTGTGGCTGCTGTTTTCAATTGTGAGGTCAGTGGTGGCTCAGTGCCTGCTAGGCCAGTGCTATGTGCGTGGGTGCTGTTGGTGGTTGTGAGGTCACTTGTTGCTCAGTGCCTGCTAGGCCAGTGCTAGGTGCGTGGCTGCTGTTTGTGGTTGTGAGGTCAGTGGTGGCTCCGTGCCTGCTAGGCCAGTGCTAGGTGCGTGGCTGCTGTTTTCAATTGTGAGGTCAGTTTTGTCTCACTGCCTGCTAGGCCAGTGCTAGGTGCGTGGCTGCTGTTTGTGGTTGTGAGGTCAGTGGTGGCTCAGTGCCTGCTAGGCCAGTGCTAGGTGCGTGGCTGCTGTTTGTGGTTGTTAGGTCAGTGGTGGCTCAGTGCCTGCTAGGCCAGTGCTAGGTGCGAGGATGCTGTTTGTGGTTGTGAGGTCAGTGGTGGCTCAGTGCCTGCTAGGCCAGTGCTAGGTGCGTGGGTGCTGTTTGTGGTTGTGAGGTCAGTGGTGGCTCAGTGCCTGCTAGGCCAGTGCTAGGTGCGTGGGTGCTGTTGGTGGCTGTGAGGTCAGTGGTGGCTCAGTGCCTGCTAGGCCAGTGCTAGGTGCGTGGCTGCTGTTTTCAATTGTGAGGTCAGTGGTGGCTCAGTGCCTGCTAGGCCAGTGCTAGGTGCGTGGCTGCTGTTTGTGGTTGTGAGGTCAGTGGTGGCTCAGAGCCTGCTAGGCCAGTGCTAGGTGCGTGGGTGCTGTTTTCAGTTGTGAGGTCAGTGGTGGCTCAGTGCCTGCTAGGCCAGTGCTAGGTGCGTGGCTGCTGTTGGTGGTTGTGAGGTCAGTGGTGGCTCAGTGCCTGCTAGGCCAGTGCTAGGTGCGTGGCTGCTGTTTGTGGTTGTGAGGTCAGTGGTGGCTCAGTGCCTGCTAGGCCAGTGCTAGGTGCGTGGGTGCTGTTTGTGGTTGTGAGGTCAGTGGTGGCTCAGTGCCTGCTAGGCCAGTGCTAGGTGCGTGGGTGCTGTTTTCAATTGTGAGGTCAGTGGTGGCTCAGTGCCTGCTAGGCCAGTGCTAGGTGCGTGGGTGCTGTTTGTGGTTGTGAGGTCAGTGGTGGCTCAGTGCCTGCTAGGCCAGTGCTAGGTGCGTGGCTGCTGTTTGTGGTTGTGAGGTCAGTGGTGGCTCAGTGCCTGCTAGGCCAGTGCTAGGTGTGTGGCTGCTGTTTTCAATTGTGAGGTCCGTGGTGGCTCAGTGCCTGCTAGGCCAGTGCTAGGTGCGTGGCTGCTGTTTGTGGTTGTGAGGTCAGTGGTGGCTCAGTGCCTGCTAGGCCAGTGCTAGGTGCGTGGGTGCTGTTTTCAATTGTGAGGTCACTTGTGGCTCAGTGTCTGATAGGCCAGTGCTAGGTGCGTGGGTGCTGTTTGTGGTTGTGAGGTCAGTGGTGGCTCAGTGCCTGCTAGGCCAGTGCTAGGTGCGTGGCTGCTGTTTGTGGTTGTGAGGTCACTTGTAGCTCAGTGTCTGATAGGCCAGTGCTATGTGCGTGGGTGCTGTTTGTGGTTGTGAGGTCAGTGGTGGCTCAGTGCCTGCTAGGCCAGTGCTAGGTGCGTGGCTGCTGTTTGTGGTTGTGAGGTCACTTGTGGCTCAGTGTCTGATAGGCCAGTGCTATGTGCGTGGCTGCTGTTGGTGGTTGTGAGGTCAGTGTTGGCTCAGTGCCTGCTAGGCCAGTGCTAGGTGCGTGGCTGCTGTTGGTGGTTGTGAGGTCAGTGGTGGCTCAGTGCCTGCTAGGCCAGTGCTAGGTGCGTGGCTGCTGTTTGTGGTTGTGAGGTCAGTGGTGCCTCAGAGCCTGCTAGGCCAGTGCTAGGTGCGAGGCTGCTGTTTGTGGTTGTGAGGTCAGTGGTGGCTCAGTGCCTGCTAGGCCAGTGCTAGGTGCGTGGGTGCTGTTTGTGGTTGTGAGGTCAGTGGTGGCTCAGTGCCTGCTAGGCCAGTGCTAGGTGCGTGGCTGCTGTTTTCAATTGTGAGGTCAGTGGTGGCTCAGTGCCTGCTAGGCCAGTGCTAGGTGCGTGGCTGCTGTTTGTGGTTGTGAGGTCAGTGGTGGCTCAGTGCCTGCTAGGCCAGTGCTAGGTGCGTGGCTGCTGTTTTCAATTGTGAGGTCAGTGGTGGCTCAGTGCCTGCTAGGCCAGTGCTATGTGCGTGGGTGCTGTTTGTGGTTGTGAGGTCACTTGTTGCTCAGTGTCTGATAGGCCAGTGCTAGGTGCGTGGCTGCTGTTTGTGGTTGTGAGGTCACTTGTGGCTCAGTGCCTGCTAGGCCAGTGCTAGGTGTGTGGGTGCTGTTTGTGGTTGTGAGGTCAGTGGTGGCTCAGTGCCTGCTAGGCCAGTGCTAGGTGCGTGGCTGCTGTTTGTGGTTGTGAGGTCAGTGGTGGCTCAGTGCCTGCTAGGCCAGTGCTAGGTGCGTGGCTGCTGTTTGTGGTTGTGAGGTCAGTGGTGGCTCAGTGCCTGCTAGGCCAGTGCTAGGTGCGTGGCTGCTGTTTGTGGTTGTGAGGTCAGTGGTGGCTCAGAGCCTGCTAGGCCAGTGCTAGGTGCGTGGCTGCTGTTTTCAATTGTGAGGTCAGTGGTGGCTCAGTGCCTGCTAGGCCAGTGCTAGGTGCGTGGCTGCTGTTTGTGGTTGTGAGGTCAGTGGTGGCTCCGTGCCGGCTAGGCCAGTGCTAGGTGCGTGGCTGCTGTTTGTGGTTGTGAGGTCAGTGGTGGCTCAGTGCCTGCTAGGCCAGTGCTAGGTGCGTGGCTGCTGTTTGTGGTTGTGAGGTCAGTGGTGGCTCAGAGCCTGCTAGGCCAGTGCTAGGTGGTGGCTGCTGTTTGTGGTTGTGAGGTCAGTGGTGGCTCCGTGCCTGCTAGGCCAGTGCTAGGTGCGTGGCTGCTGTTGGTGGTTGTGAGGTCAGTGGTGGCTCAGTGCCTGCTAGGCCAGTGCTATGTGCGTGGCTGCTGTTTTCAATTGTGAGGTCAGTGGTGGCTCAGTGCCTGCTAGGCCAGTGCTAGGTGCCTGGGTGCTGTTTGTGGTTGTGAGGTCAGTGGTGGCTCAGTGCCTGCTAGGCCAGTGCTAGGTGCGTGGCTGCTGTTTGTGGTTGTGAGGTCAGTGGTGGCTCAGAGCCTGCTAGGCCAGTGCTAGGTGCGTGGGTGCTGTTTGTGGTTGTGAGGTCAGTGGTGGCTCAGTGCCTGCTAGGCCAGTGCTAGGTGCGTGGCTGCTGTTTGTGGTTGTGAGGTCAGTGGTGGCTCAGTGCCTGCTAGGGCAGTGCTAGGTGCGTGGGTGCTGTTTTCAGTTGTGAGGTCAGTGGTGGCTCAGTGCCTTCTAGGCCAGTGCTAGGTGCGTGGCTGCTGTTGGTGGTTGTGAGGTCAGTGGTGGCTCAGTGCCTGCTAGGCCAGTGCTAGGTGCGTGGCTGCTGTTTGTGGTTGTGAGGTCCGTGGTGGCTCAGTGCCTGCTAGGCCAGTGCTAGGTGCGTGGGTGCTGTTTGTGGTTGTGAGGTCAGTGGTGGCTCAGTGCCTGCTAGGCCAGTGCTAGGTGCGTGGGTGCTGTTTGTGGTTGTTAGGTCAGTGGTGGCTCAGTGCCTGCTAGGCCAGTGCTAGGTGCGTGGCTGCTGTTTTCAACTGTGAGGTCACTTGTGGCTCAGTGCCTGCTAGGCCAGTGCTAGGTGCGTGGCTGCTGTTTTGTATTGTGAGGTCAGTGGTGGCTCAGTGCCTGCTAGGCCAGTGCTAGGTACGTGGGTGCTGTTTGTGGTTGTGAGGTCAGTGGTGGCTCAGTGCCTGCTAGGCCAGTGCTAGGTGCGTGGCTGCTGTTTGTGGTTGTGAGGTCAGTGGTGGCTCAGTGCCTGCTAGGCCAGTGCTAGGTGTGTGGCTGCTGTTTTCAATTGTGAGGTCAGTGGTGGCTCAGTGCCTGCTAGGCCAGTGCTAGGTGCGTGGCTGCTGTTTGTGGTTGTTAGGTCAGTGGTGGCTCAGAGCCTGCTAGGCCAGTGCTAGGTGCGAGGCTGCTGTTTGTGGTTGTGAGGTCAGTGGTGGCTCAGTGCCTGCTAGGCCAGTGCTAGGTGCGTGGCTGCTGTTGGTGGTTGTGAGGTCAGTGGTGGCTCAGTGCCTGCTAGGCCAGTGCTAGGTGCGTGGCTGCTGTTTTCAATTGTGAGGTCAGTGGTGGCTCAGTGCCTGCTAGGCCAGTGCTAGGTGCGTGGGTGCTGTTTGTGGTTGTGAGGTCAGTGGTGGCTCAGAGCCTGCTAGGCCAGTGCTATGTGCGTGGGTGCTGTTTGTGTTTGTGAGGTCAGTGGTGGCTCAGTGCCTGCTAGGCCAGTGCTAGGTGCATGGGTGCTGTTTATGGTTGTGAGGTCAGTGGTGGCTCAGTGCCTTCTAGGCCAGTGCTAGGTGCGTGGGTGCTGTTTGTGGTTGTGAGGTCAGTGGTGGCTCAGTGCCTGCTAGGCCAGTGCTAGGTGCGTGGCTGCTGTTTGTGGTTGTGAGGTCAGTGGTGGCTCCGTGCCTGCTAGGCCAGTGCTAGGTGCGTGGCTGCTGTTTGTGGTTGTGAGGTCAGTGGTGGCTCAGAGCCTGCTAGGCCAGTGCTAGGTGTGTGGCTGCTGTTTTCAATTGTGAGGTCAGTGGTGGCTCAGTGCCTGCTAGGCCAGTGCTAGGTGTGTGGCTACTGTTTTCAATTGTGAGGTCACTTGTGGCTCAGTGCCTGCTAGGCCAGTGCTATGTGCGTGGGTGCTGTTTGTGGTTGTGAGGTCACTTGTTGCTCAGTGTCTGATAGGCCAGTGCTAGGTGCGTGGCTGCTGTTTGTGGTTGTGAGGTCACTTGTGGCTCAGTGCCTGCTAGGCCAGTGCTAGGTGTGTGGGTGCTGTTTGTGGTTGTGAGGTCAGTGGTGGCTCAGTGCCTGCTAGGCCAGTGCTAGGTGCGTGGCTGCTGTTTGTGGTTGTGAGGTCCGTGGTGGCTCAGTGCCTGCTAGGCCAGTGCTAGGTGCGTGGGTGCTGTTTGTGGTTGTGAGGTCAGTGGTGGCTCAGTGCCTGCTAGGCCAGTGCTAGGTGCGTGGGTGCTGTTTGTGGTTGTGAGGTCAGTGGTGGCTCAGTGCCTGCTAGGCCAGTGCTAGGTGCGTGGCTGCTGTTTGTGGTTGTGAGGTCAGTGGTGGCTCAGTGCCTGCTAGGCCAGTGCTAGGTGCGTGGCTGCTGTTTTCAATTGTGAGGTCAGTGGTGGCTCAGTGCCTGCTAGGCCAGTGCTAGGTGCGTGGCTGCTGTTTGTGGTTGTGAGGTCAGTGGTGGCTCAGTGCCTGCTAGGGCAGTGCTAGGTGCGTGGCTGCTGTTTGTGGTTGTGAGGTCAGTGTTGGCTCAGTGCCTGCTAGGCCAGTGCTAGGTGTGTGGGTGCTGTTTGTGGTTGTGAGGTCAGTGGTGGCTCAGAGCCTGCTAGGCCAGTGCTAGGTGCGTGGCTGCTGTTTTCAATTGTGAGGTCAGTGGTGGCTCAGTGCCTGCTAGGCCAGTGCTAGGTGCGTGGCTGCTGTTTGTGGTTGTGAGGTCAGTGGTGGCTCCGTGCCGGCTAGGCCAGTGCTAGGTGCGTGGCTGCTGTTTGTGGTTGTGAGGTCAGTGGTGGCTCAGTGCCTGCTAGGCCAGTGCTAGGTGCGTGGCTGCTGTTTGTGGTTGTGAGGTCAGTGGTGGCTCAGAGCCTGCTAGGCCAGTGCTAGGTGCGTGGCTGCTGTTTGTGGTTGTGAGGTCAGTGGTGGCTCAGTGCCTGCTAGGCCAGTGCTAGGTGCGTGGCTGCTGTTGGTGGCTGTGAGGTCAGTGGTGGCTCAGAGCCTGCTAGGCCAGTGCTAGGTGCGTGGCTGCTGTTGGTGGTTGTGAGGTCAGTGGTGGCTCAGTGCCTGCTAGGCCAGTGCTAGGTGCGTGGGTGCTGTTTGTGGTTGTGAGGTCACTTGTGGCTCAGTGCCTGCTAGGCCAGTGCTAGGTGCGTGGCTGCTGTTTTCAATTGTGAGGTCAGTGGTGGCTCAGTGCCTGCTAGGCCAGTGCTAGGTGCGTGGCTGCTGTTTGTGGTTGTGAGGTCAGTGGTGGCTCAGTGCCTGCTAGGCCAGTGCTAGGTGCGTGGCTGCTGTTTTCAATTGTGAGGTCAGTGGTGGCTCAGTGCCTGCTAGGCCAGTGCTATGTGCGTGGGTGCTGTTTGTGGTTGTGAGGTCACTTGTTGCTCAGTGTCTGATAGGCCAGTGCTAGGTGCGTGGCTGCTGTTTGTGGTTGTGAGGTCACTTGTGGCTCAGTGCCTGCTAGGCCAGTGCTAGGTGTGTGGGTGCTGTTTGTGGTTGTGAGGTCAGTGGTGGCTCAGTGCCTGCTAGGCCAGTGCTAGGTGCGTGGCTGCTGTTTGTGGTTGTGAGGTCAGTGGTGGCTCAGTGCCTGCTAGGCCAGTGCTAGGTGCGTGGCTGCTGTTTGTGGTTGTGAGGTCAGTGGTGGCTCAGTGCCTGCTAGGCCAGTGCTAGGTGCGTGGCTGCCGTTTGTGGTTGTGAGGTCAGTGGTGGCTCAGAGCCTGCTAGGCCAGTGCTAGGTGCGTGGCTGCTGTTTTCAATTGTGAGGTCAGTGGTGGCTCAGTGCCTGCTAGGCCAGTGCTAGGTGCGTGGCTGCTGTTTGTGGTTGTGAGGTCAGTGGTGGCTCCGTGCCGGCTAGGCCAGTGCTAGGTGCGTGGCTGCTGTTTGTGGTTGTGAGGTCAGTGGTGGCTCAGTGCCTGCTAGGCCAGTGCTAGGTGCGTGGCTGCTGTTTGTGGTTGTGAGGTCAGTGGTGGCTCAGAGCCTGCTAGGCCAGTGCTAGGTGGTGGCTGCTGTTTGTGGTTGTGAGGTCAGTGGTGGCTCCGTGCCTGCTAGGCCAGTGCTAGGTGCGTGGCTGCTGTTTGTGGTTGTGAGGTCAGTGGTGGCTCAGTGCCTGCTAGGCCAGTGCTATGTGCGTGGCTGCTGTTTTCAATTGTGAGGTCAGTGGTGGCTCAGTGCCTGCTAGGCCAGTGCTAGGTGCCTGGGTGCTGTTTGTGGTTGTGAGGTCAGTGGTGGCTCAGTGCCTGCTAGGCCAGTGCTAGGTGCGTGGCTGCTGTTTGTGGTTGTGAGGTCAGTGGTGGCTCAGAGCCTGCTAGGCCAGTGCTAGGTGCGTGGGTGCTGTTTTCAGTTGTGAGGTCAGTGGTGGCTCAGTGCCTGCTAGGCCAGTGCTAGGTGCGTGGCTGCTGTTTGTGGTTGTGAGGTCAGTGGTGGCTCAGTGCCTGCTAGGGCAGTGCTAGGTGCGTGGGTGCTGTTTTCAGTTGTGAGGTCAGTGGTGGCTCAGTGCCTTCTAGGCCAGTGCTAGGTGCGTGGCTGCTGTTGGTGGTTGTGAGGTCAGTGGTGGCTCAGTGCCTGCTAGGCCAGTGCTAGGTGCGTGGCTGCTGTTTGTGGTTGTGAGGTCCGTGGTGGCTCAGTGCCTGCTAGGCCAGTGCTAGGTGCGTGGGTGCTGTTTGTGGTTGTGAGGTCAGTGGTGGCTCAGTGCCTGCTAGGCCAGTGCTAGGTGCGTGGGTGCTGTTTGTGGTTGTTAGGTCAGTGGTGGCTCAGTGCCTGCTAGGCCAGTGCTAGGTGCGTGGCTGCTGTTTTCAACTGTGAGGTCACTTGTGGCTCAGTGCCTGCTAGGCCAGTGCTAGGTGCGTGGCTGCTGTTTTGTATTGTGAGGTCAGTGGTGGCTCAGTGCCTGCTAGGCCAGTGCTAGGTACGTGGGTGCTGTTTGTGGTTGTGAGGTCAGTGGTGGCTCAGTGCCTGCTAGGCCAGTGCTAGGTGCGTGGCTGCTGTTTGTGGTTGTGAGGTCAGTGGTGGCTCAGTGCCTGCTAGGCCAGTGCTAGGTGTGTGGCTGCTGTTTTCAATTGTGAGGTCAGTGGTGGCTCAGTGCCTGCTAGGCCAGTGCTAGGTGCGTGGCTGCTGTTTGTGGTTGTTAGGTCAGTGGTGGCTCAGAGCCTGCTAGGCCAGTGCTAGGTGCGAGGCTGCTGTTTGTGGTTGTGAGGTCAGTGGTGGCTCAGTGCCTGCTAGGCCAGTGCTAGGTGCGTGGCTGCTGTTGGTGGTTGTGAGGTCAGTGGTGGCTCAGTGCCTGCTAGGCCAGTGCTAGGTGCGTGGCTGCTGTTTTCAATTGTGAGGTCAGTGGTGGCTCAGTGCCTGCTAGGCCAGTGCTAGGTGCGTGGGTGCTGTTTGTGGTTGTGAGGTCAGTGGTGGTTCAGAGCCTGCTAGGCCAGTGCTATGTGCGTGGGTGCTGTTTGTGTTTGTGAGGTCAGTGGTGGCTCAGTGCCTGCTAGGCCACTGCTAGGTGCATGGGTGCTGTTTATGGTTGTGAGGTCAGTGGTGGCTCAGTGCCTTCTAGGCCAGTGCTAGGTGCGTGGGTGCTGTTTGTGGTTGTGAGGTCAGTGGTGGCTCAGTGCCTGCTAGGCCAGTGCTAGGTGCGTGGCTGCTGTTTGTGGTTGTGAGGTCAGTGGTGGCTCAGTGCCTGCTAGGCCAGTGCTAGGTGCGTGGCTGCTGTTTGTGGTTGTGAGGTCAGTGGTGGCTCAGAGCCTGCTAGGCCAGTGCTAGGTGTGTGGCTGCTGTTTTCAATTGTGAGGTCAGTGGTGGCTCAGTGCCTGCTAGGCCAGTGCTAGGTGTGTGGCTACTGTTTTCAATTGTGAGGTCACTTGTGGCTCAGTGCCTGCTAGGCCAGTGCTATGTGCGTGGGTGCTGTTTGTGGTTGTGAGGTCACTTGTTGCTCAGTGTCTGATAGGCCAGTGCTAGGTGCGTGGCTGCTGTTTGTGGTTGTGAGGTCACTTGTGGCTCAGTGCCTGCTAGGCCAGTGCTAGGTGTGTGGGTGCTGTTTGTGGTTGTGAGGTCAGTGGTGGCTCAGTGCCTGCTAGGCCAGTGCTAGGTGCGTGGCTGCTGTTTGTGGTTGTGAGGTCCGTGGTGGCTCAGTGCCTGCTAGGCCAGTGCTAGGTGCGTGGGTGCTGTTTGTGGTTGTGAGGTCAGTGGTGGCTCAGTGCCTGCTAGGCCAGTGCTAGGTGCGTGGCTGCTGTTTGTGGTTGTGAGGTCAGTGGTGGCTCAGTGCCTGCTAGGCCAGTGCTAGGTGTGTGGCTGCTGTTTTCAATTGTGAGGTCAGTGGTGGCTCAGTGCCTGCTAGGCCAGTGCTAGGTGCGTGGCTGCTGTTTGTGGTTGTTAGGTCAGTGGTGGCTCAGAGCCTGCTAGGCCAGTGCTAGGTGCGAGGCTGCTGTTTGTGGTTGTGAGGTCAGTGGTGGCTCAGTGCCTGCTAGGCCAGTGCTAGGTGCGTGGCTGCTGTTTGTGGTTGTGAGGTCAGTGGTGGCTCAGTGCCTGCTAGGCCAGTGCTAGGTGCGTGGCTGCTGTTTTCAATTGTGAGGTCAGTGGTGGCTCAGTGCCTGCTAGGCCAGTGCTAGGTGCGTGGGTGCTGTTTGTGGTTGTGAGGTCAGTGGTGGCTCAGAGCCTGCTAGGCCAGTGCTATGTGCGTGGGTGCTGTTTGTGTTTGTGAGGTCAGTGGTGGCTCAGTGCCTGCTAGGCCAGTGCTAGGTGCATGGGTGCTGTTTATGGTTGTGAGGTCAGTGGTGGCTCAGTGCCTTCTAGGCCAGTGCTAGGTGCGTGGGTGCTGTTTGTGGTTGTGAGGTCAGTGGTGGCTCAGTGCCTGCTAGGCCAGTGCTAGGTGCGTGGCTGCTGTTTGTGGTTGTGAGGTCAGTGGTGGCTCAGTGCCTGCTAGGCCAGTGCTAGGTGCGTGGCTGCTGTTTGTGGTTGTGAGGTCAGTGGTGGCTCAGAGCCTGCTAGGCCAGTGCTAGGTGTGTGGCTGCTGTTTTCAATTGTGAGGTCAGTGGTGGCTCAGTGCCTGCTAGGCCAGTGCTAGGTGTGTGGCTACTGTTTTCAATTGTGAGGTCACTTGTGGCTCAGTGCCTGCTAGGCCAGTGCTATGTGCGTGGCTGCTGTTTGTGGTTGTGAGGTCACTTGTTGCTCAGTGTCTGATAGGCCAGTGCTAGGTGCGTGGCTGCTGTTTGTGGTTGTGAGGTCACTTGTGGCTCAGTGCCTGCTAGGCCAGTGCTAGGTGTGTGGGTGCTGTTTGTGGTTGTGAGGTCAGTGGTGGCTCAGTGCCTGCTAGGCCAGTGCTAGGTGCGTGGCTGCTGTTTGTGGTTGTGAGGTCCGTGGTGGCTCAGTGCCTGCTAGGCCAGTGCTAGGTGCGTGGGTGCTGTTTGTGGTTGTGAGGTCAGTGGTGGCTCAGTGCCTGCTAGGCCAGTGCTAGGTGCGTGGGTGCTGTTTGTGGTTGTGAGGTCAGTGGTGGCTCAGTGCCTGCTAGGCCAGTGCTAGGTGCGTGGCTGCTGTTTGTGGTTGTGAGGTCAGTGGTGGCTCAGTGCCTGCTAGGCCAGTGCTAGGTGCGTGGCTGCTGTTTTCAATTGTGAGGTCAGTGGTGGCTCAGTGCCTGCTAGGCCAGTGCTAGGTGCGTGGCTGCTGTTTGTGGTTGTGAGGTCAGTGGTGGCTCAGTGCCTGCTAGGGCAGTGCTAGGTGCGTGGCTGCTGTTTGTGGTTGTGAGGTCAGTGTTGGCTCAGTGCCTGCTAGGCCAGTGCTAGGTGTGTGGGTGCTGTTTGTGGTTGTGAGGTCAGTGGTGGCTCAGAGCCTGCTAGGCCAGTGCTAGGTGCGTGGCTGCTGTTTTCAATTGTGAGGTCAGTGGTGGCTCAGTGCCTGCTAGGCCAGTGCTAGGTGCGTGGCTGCTGTTTGTGGTTGTGAGGTCAGTGGTGGCTCCGTGCCGGCTAGGCCAGTGCTAGGTGCGTGGCTGCTGTTTGTGGTTGTGAGGTCAGTGGTGGCTCAGTGCCTGCTAGGCCAGTGCTAGGTGCGTGGCTGCTGTTTGTGGTTGTGAGGTCAGTGGTGGCTCAGAGCCTGCTAGGCCAGTGCTAGGTGCGTGGCTGCTGTTTGTGGTTGTGAGGTCAGTGGTGGCTCAGTGCCTGCTAGGCCAGTGCTAGGTGCGTGGCTGCTGTTGGTGGCTGTGAGGTCAGTGGTGGCTCAGAGCCTGCTAGGCCAGTGCTAGGTGCGTGGCTGCTGTTGGTGGTTGTGAGGTCAGTGGTGGCTCAGTGCCTGCTAGGCCAGTGCTAGGTGCGTGGGTGCTGTTTGTGGTTGTGAGGTCACTTGTGGCTCAGTGCCTGCTGGGCCAGTGCTAGGTGCGTGGGTGCTGTTTGTGGTTGTGAGGTCAGTGGTGGCTCAGTGCCTGCTAGGCCAGTGCTAGGTGCGTGGCTGCTGTTTGTGGTTGTGAGGTCAGTGGTGGCTCAGTGCCTGCTAGGGCAGTGCTAGGTGCGTGGGTGCTGTTTTCAATTGTGAGGTCCCTTGTGGCTCAGTGCCTGCTAGGCCAGTGCTAGGTGCGTGGGTGCTGTTTGTGGTTGTGAGGTCAGTGGTGGCTCAGTGCCTGCTAGGCCAGTGCTAGGTGCGTGGCTGCTGTTTGTGGTTGTGAGGTCAGTGGTGGCTCAGTGCCTGCTAGGCCAGTGCTAGGTGCGTGGGTGCTGTTTGTGGTTGTGAGGGCAGTGGTGGCTCAGTGCCTGCTAGGCCAGTGCTAGGTGCGTGGCTGCTGTTTGTGGTTTTGAGGTCAGTGGTGGCTCAGTGCCTGCTAGGCCAGTGCTAGGTGCGTGGCTGCTGTTTGTGGTTGTGAGGTCACTTGTGGCTCAGTGTCTGATAGGCCAGTGCTATGTGCGTGGCTGCTGTTGGTGGTTGTGAGGTCAGTGTTGGCTCAGTGCCTGCTAGGCCAGTGCTAGGTGCGTGGCTGCTGTTGGTGGTTGTGAGGTCAGTGGTGGCTCAGTGCCTGCTAGGCCAGTGCTAGGTGCGTGGCTGCTGTTTGTGGTAGTGAGGTCAGTGGTGGCTCAGTGCCTGCTAGGCCAGTGCTAGGTGTGTGGCTGCTGTTTTCAATTGTGAGGTCAGTGGTGGCTCAGTGCCTGCTAGGCCAGTGCTAGGTGCGTGGGTGCTGTTGGTGGTTGTGAGGTCAGTGGTGGCTCAGTGCCTGCTAGGCCAGTGCTAGGTGCGTGGGTGCTGTTTGTGGTTGTGAGGTCAGTGGTGGCTCAGAGCCTGCTAGGCCAGTGCTATGTGCGTGGCTGCTGTTTGTGGTTGTGAGGTCAGTGGTGGCTCAGTGCCTGCTAGGCCAGTGCTAGGTGCGTGGGTGCTGTTGGTGGTTGTGAGGTCAGTGGTGGCTCAGTGCCTGTTAGGCCAGTGCTAGGAGCGTGGCTGCTGTTGGTGGTTGTGAGGTCAGTGGTGGCTCAGTGCCTGCTAGGCCAGTGCTAGGTGCGTGGGTGCTGTTTGTGGTTGTGAGGTCAGTGGTGGCTCAGTGCCTGCTAGGCCAGTGCTAGGTGTGTGGCTGCTGTTTTCAATTGTGAGGTCAGTGGTGGCTCAGTGCCTGCTAGGCCAGTGCTAGGTGCGTGGGTGCTGTTGGTGGTTGTGAGGTCAGTGGTGGCTCAGTGCCTGCTAGGCCTGTTCTAGGTGCGTGGCTGCTGTTTGTGGTTGTGAGGTCAGTGGTGGCTCAGTGCCTGCTAGGCCAGTGCTAGGTGCGTGGGTGCTGTTTGTGGTTGTGAGGTCAGTGGTGGCTCAGTGCCTGCTGGGCCAGTGCTAGGTGCGTGGGTGCTGTTTGTGGTTGTGAGGTCAGTGGTGGCTCAGTGCCTGCTAGGCCAGTGCTAGGTGCGTGGGTGCTGTTTGTGGTTGTGAGGTCCCTTGTGACTCAGTGCCTGCTAGGCCAGTGCTAGGTGCGTGGCTGCTGTTTGTGGTTGTGAGGTCAGTGGTGGCTCAGTGCCTGCTAGGCCAGTGCTAGGTGCGTGGGTGCTGTTTGTGGTTGTGAGGTCAGTGGTGGCTCAGTGCCTGCTAGGCCAGTGCTAGGTGCGTGGCTGCTGTTTGTGGTAGTGAGGTCAGTGGTGGCTCAGTGCCTGCTAGGCCAGTGCTAGGTGTGTGGCTGCTGTTTTCAATTGTGAGGTCAGTGGTGGCTCAGTGCCTGCTAGGCCAGTGCTAGGTGCGTGGCTGCTGTTTGTGGTTGTTAGGTCAGTGGTGGCTCAGAGCCTGCTAGGCCAGTGCTAGGTGCGAGGCTGCTGTTTGTGGTTGTGAGGTCAGTGGTGGCTCAGTGCCTGCTAGGCCAGTGCTATGTGCGTGGGTGCTGTTGGTGGTTGTGAGGTCACTTGTTGCTCAGTGCCTGCTAGGCCAGTGCTAGGTGCGTGGCTGCTGTTTGTGGTTGTGAGGTCAGTGGTGGCTCAGTGCCTGCTAGGCCAGCGCTAGGTGCGTGGCTGCTGTTTGTGGTTGTTAGGTCAGTGGTCGCTCAGAGCCTGCTAGGCCAGTGCTAGGTGCGAGGCTGCTGTTTGTGGTTGTGAGGTCAGTGGTGGCTCAGTGCCTGCTAGGCCAGTGCTAGGTGCGTGGGTGCTGTTTGTGGTTGTGAGGTCAGTGGTGGCTCAGTGCCTGCTAGGCCAGTGCTAGGTGCGTGGGTGCTGTTGGTGGCTGTGAGGTCAGTGGTGGCTCAGTGCCTGCTAGGCCAGTGCTAGGTGCGTGGCTGCTGTTTGTGGTTGTGAGGTCAGTGGTGGCTCAGAGCCTGCTAGGCCAGTGCTATGTGCGTGGCTGCTGTTTTCAGTTGTGAGGTCAGTGGTGGCTCAGTGCCTGCTAGGCCAGTGCTAGGTGCGTGGGTGCTGTTTGTGGTTGTGAGGTCAGTGGTGGCTCAGTGCCTGCTAGGCCAGTGCTAGGTGCGTGGGTGCTGTTTGTGGTTGTGAGGTCAGTGGTGGCTCAGTGCCTGCTAGGCCAGTGCTAGGTGCGTGGCTGCTGTTTGTGGTTGTGAGGTCAGTGGTGGCTCAGTGCCTGCTAGGCCAGTGCTAGGTGCGTGGCTGCTGTTTGTGGTTGTGAGGTCAGTGGTGGCTCAGTGCCTGCTAGGCCAGTGCTAGGTGCGTGGCTGCTGTTGGTGGCTGTGAGGTCCGTGGTGGCTCAGTGCCTGCTAGGCCAGTGCTTGGTGCGTGGCTGCTGTTTTCAATTGTGAGGTCAGTGGTGGCTCAGTGCCTGCTAGGCCAGTGCTAGGTGCGTGGGTGCTGTTTGTGGTTGTGAGGTCAGTGGTGGCTCAGTGCCTGCTAGGCCAGTGCTAGGTGCGTGGCTGCTGTTGGTGGCTGTGAGGTCCGTGGTGGCTCAGTGCCTGCTAGGCCAGTGCTTGGTGCGTGGCTGCTGTTTTCAATTGTGAGGTCAGTGGTGGCTCAGTGCCTGCTAGGCCAGTGCTAGGTGCGTGGGTGCTGTTTGTGGTTGTGAGGTCACTTGTGGCTCAGTGCCTGCTAGGCCAGTGCTAGGTGCGTGGCTGCTGTTTTCCATTGTGAGACATTGGTGGCTCAGTGCCTGCTAGGCCAGTGCTAGGTGCGTGGGTGCTGTTTGTGGTTGTGAGGTCAGTGGTGGCTCAGAGCCTGCTAGGCCAGTGCTATGTGCGTGGCTGCTGTTTGTGGTTGTGAGGTCAGTGGTGGCTCAGTGCCTGCTAGGCCAGTGCTAGGTGCGTGGCTGCTGTTGGTGGTTGTGAGGTCAGTGGTGGCTCAGTGCCTGCTAGGCCAGTGCTAGGCGCGTGGCTGCTGTTTGTGGTTGTGAGGTCAGTGGTGGCTCCGTGCCTGCTAGGCAAGTGCTAGGTGTGTGGCTGCTGTTTTCAATTGTGAGGTCAGTGGTGGCTCAGTGCCTGCTAGGCCAGTGCTAGGTGCGTGGCTGCTGTTTGTGGTTGTTAGGTCAGTGGTGGCTCAGAGCCTGCTAGGCCAGTGCTAGGTGCGAGGCTGCTGTTGGTGGTTGTGAGGTCAGTGGTGGCTCAGTGCCTGCTAGGCCAGTGCTATGTGCGTGGCTGCTGTTGGTGGTTGTGAGGTCAGTGGTGGCTCAGTGCCTGCTAGGCCAGTGCTAGGTGTGTGGCTGCTGTTTTCAATTGTGAGGTCAGTGGTGGCTCAGTGCCTGCTAGGCCAGTGCTAGGTGCGTGGGTGCTGTTGGTGGTTGTGAGGTCACTTGTTGCTCAGTGCCTGCTAGGCCAGTGCTAGGTGCGTGGCTGCTGTTTGTGGTTGTGAGGTCAGTGGTGGCTCAGTGCCTGCTAGGCCAGTGCTAGGTGCGTGGGTGCTGTTTGTGGTTGTGAGGTCAGTTTTGTCTCACTGCCTGCTAGGCCAGTGCTAGGTGCGTGGCTGCTGTTTGTGGTTGTGAGGTCAGTGGTGTCTCAGTGCCTGCTAGGCCAGTGCTAGGTGCGTGGCTGCTGTTTGTGGTTGTTAGGTCAGTGGTGGCTCAGAGCCTGCTAGGCCAGTGCTAGGTGCGAGGCTGCTGTTTGTGGTTGTGAGGTCAGTGGTGGCTCAGTGCCTGCTAGGCCAGTGCTAGGTGCGTGGGTGCTGTTTGTGGTTGTGAGGTCAGTGGTGGCTCAGTGCCTGCTAGGCCAGTGCTAGGTGCGTGGGTGCTGTTGGTGGCTGTGAGGTCAGTGGTGGCTCAGTGCCTGCTAGGCCAGTGCTAGGTGCGTGGCTGCTGTTTTCAATTGTGAGGTCAGTGGTGGCTCAGTGCCTGCTAGGCCAGTGCTAGGTGCGTGGGTGCTGTTTGTGGTTGTGAGGTCAGTGGTGGCTCAGTGCCTGCTAGGCCAGTGCTAGGTGCGTGGGTGCTGTTTGTGGTTGTGAGGTCAGTGGTGGCTCAGAGCCTGCTAGGCCAGTGCTAGGTGCGTGGGTGCTGTTTTCAGTTGTGAGGTCAGTGGTGGCTCAGTGCCTGCTAGGCCAGTGCTAGGTGCGTGGCTGCTGTTTGTGGTTGTGAGGTCAGTGGTGGCTCCGTGCCTGCTAGGGCAGTGCTAGGTGCGTGGCTGCTGTTTGTGGTTGTGAGGTCAGTGGTGGCTCAGTGCCTTCTAGGCCAGTGCTAGGTGCGTGGCTGCTGTTGGTGGTTGTGAGGTCAGTGGTGGCTCAGTGCCTGCTAGGCCAGTGCTAGGTGCGTGGCTGCTGTTTGTGGTTGTGAGGTCCGTGGTGGCTCAGTGCCTGCTAGGCCAGTGCTAGGTGCGTGGGTGCTGTTTGTGGTTGTGAGGTCAGTGGTGGCTCAGTGCCTGCTAGGCCAGTGCTAGGTGCGTGGGTGCTGTTTGTGGTTGTGAGGTCAGTGGTGGATCAGTGCCTGCTAGGCCAGTGCTAGGTGCGTGGCTGCTGTTTGTGGTTGTGAGGTCAGTGGTGGCTCAGTGCCTGCTAGGCCAGTGCTAGGTGCGTGGCTGCTGTTTGTGGTTGTGAGGTCAGTGGTGGCTCAGTGCCTGCTAGGCCAGTGCTAGGTGCGTGGCTGCTGTTTGTGGTTGTGAGGTCAGTGGTGGCTCAGTGCCTGCTAGGCCAGTGCTAGGTGCGTGGCTGCTGTTGGTGGCTGTGAGGTCAGTGGTGGCTCAGAGCCTGCTAGGCCAGTGCTAGGTGCGTGGCTGCTGTTGGTGGTTGTGAGGTCAGTGGTGGCTCAGTGCCTGCTAGGCCAGTGCTAGGTGCGTGGCTGCTGTTTGTGGTTGTGAGGTCAGTGGTGGCTCAGTGCCTGCTAGGCCAGTGCTAGGTGCGTGGCTGCTGTTTTCACTTGTGAGGTCAGTGGTGGCTCCGTGCCGGCTAGGCCAGTGCTAGGTGCGTGGCTGCTGTTTGTGGTTGTGAGGTCAGTGGTGGCTCAGTGCCTGCTAGGCCAGTGCTAGGTGCGTGGCTGCTGTTTTCAATTGTGAGGTCAGTGGTGGCTCAGAGCCTGCTAGGCCAGTGCTAGGTGCGTGGGTGCTGTTTTCAGTTGTGAGGTCAGTGGTGGCTCAGTGCCTGCTAGGCCAGTGCTAGGTGCGTGGGTGCTGTTGGTGGCTGTGAGGTCAGTGGTGGCTCAGTGCCTGCTAGGCCAGTGCTAGATGCGTGGGTGCTGTTTGTGGTTGTGAGGTCAGTGGTGGCTCCGTGCCTGCTAGGCCAGTGCTATGTGCGTGGCTGCTGTTTGTGGTTGTGAGGTCAGTGGTGGCTCAGTGCCTGCTAGGCCAGTGCTAGGTGCGTGGCTGCTGTTTGTGGTTGTGAGGTCAGTGGTGGCTCCGTGCCTGCTAGGCCAGTGCTAGGTGCGTGGCTGCTGTTTGTGGTTGTGAGGTCAGTGGTGGCTCAGAGCCTGCTAGGCCAGTGCTAGGTGCGTGGCTGCTGTTTTCAATTGTGAGGTCAGTGGTGGCTCAGTGCCTGCTAGGCCAGTGCTAGGTGCGTGGCTGCTGTTTGTGGTTGTGAGGTCAGTGGTGGCTCCGTGCCTGCTGGGCCAGTGCTAGGTGCGTGGCTGCTGTTTGTGGCTGTGAGCTCAGTGGTGGCTCAGTGCCTGCTAGGCCAGTGCTAGGTGCGTGGGTGCTGTTTGTGGTTGTGAGGTCAGTGGTGGCTCAGAGCCTGCTAGGCCAGTGCTAGGTGCGTGGGTGCTGTTTGTGGTTGTGAGGTCAGTGGTGGCTCAGTGCCTGCTAGGCCGGTGCTAGGTGCGTGGGTGCTGTTTTCAGTTGTGAGGTCAGTGGTGGCTCAGTGCCTGCTAGGCCAGTGCTAGGTGCGTGGCTGCTGTTTGTGGTTGTGAGGTCAGTGGTGGCTCAGTGCCTGCTAGGCCAGTGCTAGGTGCGTGGCTGCTGTTTGTGGTTGTGAGGTCAGTGGTGGCTCAGAGCCTGCTAGGCCAGTGCTATGTGCGTGGCTGCTGTTTGTGGTTGTGAGGTCAGTGGTGGCTCAGTGCCTGCTAGGCCAGTGCTAGGTGCGTGGCTGCTGTTTGTGGTTGTGAGGTCAGTGGTGGCTCAGTGCCTGCTAGGCCAGTGCTAGGAGCGTGGCTGCTGTTTGTGGTTGTGAGGTCAGTGGTGGCTCAGTGCCTGCTAGGCCAGTGCTAGGTGCGTGGCTGCTGTTTGTGGTTGTGAGGTCAGTGGTGGCTCAGTGCCTGCTAGGCCAGTGCTAGGTGCGTGGCTGCTGTTTGTGGTTGTGAGGTCACTTGTGGCTCAGCGCCTGCTAGGCCAGTGCTAGGTGCGTGGGTGCTGTTTGTGGTTGTGAGGTCAGTGGTGGCTCAGTGCCTGCTAGGGCAGTGCTAGGTGCGTGGCTGCTGTTTGTGGTTGTGAGGTCAGTGGTGGCTCCGTGCCTGCTAGGCCAGTGCTAGGTGCGTGGCTGCTGTTTGTGGTTGTGAGGTCAGTGGTGGCTCAGTGCCTGCTAGGCCAGTGCTAGGTGCGTGGCTGCTGTTTTCAATTGTGAGGTCAGTGGTGGCTCAGTGCCTGCTAGGCCAGTGCTAGGTGCGTGGGTGCTGTTTGTGGTTGTGAGGTCAGTGGTGGCTCAGAGCCTGCTAGGCCAGTGCTAGGTGCGTGGCTGCTGTTTGTGGTTGTGAGGTCAGTGGTGGCTCAGTGCCTGCTAGGCCAGTGCTAGGTGCGTGGCTGCTGTTTGTGGTTGTGAGGTCACTTGTGGCTCAGCGCCTGCTAGGCCAGTGCTAGGTGCGTGGGTGCTGTTTGTGGTTGTGAGGTCAGTGGTGGCTCAGTGCCTGCTAGGCCAGTGCTAGGTGCGTGGCTGCTGTTTGTGGTTGTGAGGTCAGTGGTGGCTCAGTGCCTGCTAGGCCAGTGCTAGGTGCGTGGGTGCTGTTTGTGGTTGTGAGGTTAGTGGTGGCTCCGTGCCTGCTGGGCCAGTGCTAGGTGCGTGGCTGCTGTT
This sequence comes from Apteryx mantelli, assembly GCF_036417845.1. NCBI lineage: Eukaryota > Metazoa > Chordata > Aves > Apterygiformes > Apterygidae > Apteryx > Apteryx mantelli. The sequence continues at coordinate 22,577,728 of NC_089988.1, forward strand.
TGTGGCTGTGAGCTCAGTGGTGGCTCAGTGCCTGCTAGGCCAGTGCTAGGTGCGTGGCTGCTGTTTGTGGTTGTGAGGTCAGTGGTGGCTCAGAGCCTGCTAGGCCAGTGCTAGGTGCGTGGCTGCTGTTTGTGGTTGTGAGGTCAGTGGTGGCTCAGTGCCTGCTAGGCCAGTGCTAGGTGCGTGGCTGCTGTTTGTGGTTGTGAGGTCAGTGGTGGCTCAGTGCCTGCTAGGCCAGTGCTAGGTGCGTGGCTGCTGTTGGTGGCTGTGAGGTCAGTGGTGGCTCAGAGCCTGCTAGGCCAGTGCTAGGTGCGTGGCTGCTGTTGGTGGTTGTGAGGTCAGTGGTGGCTCAGTGCCTGCTAGGCCAGTGCTAGGTGCGTGGGTGCTGTTTGTGGTTGTGAGGTCAGTGGTGGCTCAGTGCCTGCTAGGCCAGTGCTAGGTGCGTGGCTGCTGTTTTCACTTGTGAGGTCAGTGGTGGCTCCGTGCCGGCTAGGCCAGTGCTAGGTGCGTGGCTGCTGTTTGTGGTTGTGAGGTCAGTGGTGGCTCAGAGCCTGCTAGGCCAGTGCTAGGTGCGTGGGTGCTGTTTTCAGTTGTGAGGTCAGTGGTGGCTCAGTGCCTGCTAGGCCAGTGCTAGGTGCGTGGGTGCTGTTGGTGGCTGTGAGGTCAGTGGTGGCTCAGTGCCTGCTAGGCCAGTGCTAGATGCGTGGGTGCTGTTTGTGGTTGTGAGGTCAGTGGTGGCTCCGTGCCTGCTAGGCCAGTGCTATGTGCGTGGCTGCTGTTTGTGGTTGTGAGGTCAGTGGTGGCTCAGTGCCTGCTAGGCCAGTGCTAGGTGCGTGGCTGCTGTTTGTGGTTGTGAGGTCAGTGGTGGCTCCGTGCCTGCTAGGCCAGTGCTAGGTGCGTGGCTGCTGTTTGTGGTTGTGAGGTCAGTGGTGGCTCAGAGCCTGCTAGGCCAGTGCTAGGTGCGTGGGTGCTGTTTGTGGTTGTGAGGTCAGTGGTGGCTCAGTGCCTGCTAGGCCAGTGCTAGGTGCGTGGCTGCTGTTTGTGGTTGTGAGGTCAGTGGTGGCTCCGTGCCTGCTGGGCCAGTGCTAGGTGCGTGGCTGCTGTTTGTGGCTGTGAGCTCAGTGGTGGCTCAGTGCCTGCTAGGCCAGTGCTAGGTGCGTGGGTGCTGTTTGTGGTTGTGAGGTCAGTGGTGGCTCAGAGCCTGCTAGGCCAGTGCTAGGTGCGTGGGTGCTGTTTGTGGTTGTGAGGTCAGTGGTGGCTCAGTGCCTGCTAGGCCGGTGCTAGGTGCGTGGCTGCTGTTTTCAGTTGTGAGGTCAGTGGTGGCTCAGTGCCTGCTAGGCCAGTGCTAGGTGCGTGGCTGCTGTTTGTGGTTGTGAGGTCAGTGGTGGCTCAGTGCCTGCTAGGCCAGTGCTAGGTGCGTGGCTGCTGTTTGTGGTTGTGAGGTCAGTGGTGGCTCAGAGCCTGCTAGGCCAGTGCTATGTGCGTGGCTGCTGTTTGTGGTTGTGAGGTCAGTGGTGGCTCAGTGCCTGCTAGGCCAGTGCTAGGTGCGTGGCTGCTGTTTGTGGTTGTGAGGTCAGTGGTGGCTCAGTGCCTGCTAGGCCAGTGCTAGGAGCGTGGCTGCTGTTTGTGGTTGTGAGGTCAGTGGTGGCTCAGTGCCTGCTAGGCCAGTGCTAGGTGCGTGGCTGCTGTTTGTGGTTGTGAGGTCAGTGGTGGCTCAGTGCCTGCTAGGCCAGTGCTAGGTGCGTGGCTGCTGTTTGTGGTTGTGAGGTCACTTGTGGCTCAGCGCCTGCTAGGCCAGTGCTAGGTGCGTGGGTGCTGTTTGTGGTTGTGAGGTCAGTGGTGGCTCAGTGCCTGCTAGGGCAGTGCTAGGTGCGTGGCTGCTGTTTGTGGTTGTGAGGTCAGTGGTGGCTCCGTGCCTGCTAGGCCAGTGCTAGGTGCGTGGCTGCTGTTTGTGGTTGTGAGGTCAGTGGTGGCTCAGTGCCTGCTAGGCCAGTGCTAGGTGCGTGGCTGCTGTTTTCAATTGTGAGGTCAGTGGTGGCTCAGTGCCTGCTAGGCCAGTGCTAGGTGCGTGGGTGCTGTTTGTGGTTGTGAGGTCAGTGGTGGCTCAGAGCCTGCTAGGCCAGTGCTAGGTGCGTGGCTGCTGTTTGTGGTTGTGAGGTCAGTGGTGGCTCAGTGCCTGCTAGGCCAGTGCTAGGTGCGTGGCTGCTGTTTGTGGTTGTGAGGTCACTTGTGGCTCAGCGCCTGCTAGGCCAGTGCTAGGTGCGTGGGTGCTGTTTGTGGTTGTGAGGTCAGTGGTGGCTCAGTGCCTGCTAGGGCAGTGCTAGGTGCGTGGCTGCTGTTTGTGGTTGTGAGGTCAGTGGTGGCTCAGTGCCTGCTAGGCCAGTGCTAGGTGCGTGGGTGCTGTTTGTGGTTGTGAGGTTAGTGGTGGCTCCGTGCCTGCTGGGCCAGTGCTAGGTGCGTGGCTGCTGTTTGTGGCTGTGAGCTCAGTGGTGGCTCAGTGCCTGCTAGGCCAGTGCTAGGTGCGTGGCTGCTGTTTGTGGTTGTGAGGTCAGTGGTGGCTCAGAGCCTGCTAGGCCAGTGCTAGGTGCGTGGGTGCTGTTTGTGGTTGTGAGGTCACTTGTGGCTCAGTGCCTGCTAGGCCAGTGCTAGGTGCGTGGGTGCTGTTTTCAGTTGTGAGGTCAGTGGTGGCTCAGTGCCTGCTAGGCCAGTGCTAGGTGCGTGGCTGCTGTTTGTGGTTGTGAGGTCAGTGGTGGCTCAGTGCCTGCTAGGACAGTGCTAGGTGCGTGGCTGCTGTTTGTGGTTGTGAGGTCAGTGGTGGCTCAGAGCCTGCTAGGCCAGTGCTATGTGCGTGGCTGCTGTTTGTGGTTGTGAGGTCAGTGGTGGCTCAGTGCCTGCTAGGCCAGTGCTAGGTGCGTGGGTGCTGTTTGTGGTTGTGAGGTCAGTGGTGGCTCAGTGCCTGCTAGGCCAGTGCTAGGTGCGTGGGTGCTGTTTGTGGTTGTGAGGTCAGTGGTGGCTCAGTGCCTGCTAGGCCAGTGCTAGGTGCGTGGGTGCTGTTTGTGGTTGTGAGGTCAGTGGTGGCTCAGTGCCTGCTAGGCCAGTGCTAGGTGCGTGGCTGCTGTTTTCAATTGTGAGGTCACTTGTGGCTCAGTGCCTGCTAGGCCAGTGCTATGTGCGTGGGTGCTGTTTGTGGTTGTGAGGTCAGTGGTGGCTCAGTGCCTGCTAGGCCAGTGCTAGGTGCGTGGGTGCTGTTTGTGGTTGTGAGGTCACTTTTGCCTCAGTGCCTGCTAGGCCAGTGCTAGGTGCGTGGCTGCTGTTTGTGGTTTTGAGGTCAGTGGTGGCTCAGTGCCTGCTAAGCCAGTGCTAGGTGCGTGGGTGCTGTTTGTGGTTGTGAGGTCAGTGGTGGCTCAGTGCCTGCTAGGCCCGTGCTAGGTGCGTGGCTGCTGTTGGTGGTTGTGAGGTCAGTGGTGGCTCAGTGCCTGCTAGGCCAGTGCTAGGTGCGTGGGTGCTGTTGGTGGTTGTGAGGTCAGTGGTGGCTCAGAGCCTGCTAGGCCAGTGCTATGTGCGTGGCTGCTGTTTGTGGTTGTGAGGTCAGTGGTGGCTCAGTGCCTGCTAGGCCAGTGCTAGGTGTGTGGCTACTGTTTTCAATTGTGAGGTCACTTGTGGCTCAGTGCCTGCTAGGCCAGTGCTATGTGCGTGGGTGCTGTTTGTGGTTGTGAGGTCACTTGTTGCTCAGTGTCTGATAGGCCAGTGCTAGGTGCGTGGCTGCTGTTTGTGGTTGTGAGGTCAGTGGTGGCTCAGTGCCTGCTAGGCCAGTGCTAGGTGTGTGGGTGCTGTTTGTGGTTGTGAGGTCAGTGGTGGCTCAGTGCCTTCTAGGCCAGTGCTAGGTGCGTGGCTGCTGTTGGTGGTTGTGAGGTCAGTGGTGGCTCAGTGCCTGCTAGGCCAGTGCTAGGTGCGTGGCTGCTGTTTGTGGTTGTGAGGTCAGTGGTGTCTCAGTGCCTGCTAGGCCAGTGCTAGGTGCGTGGCTGCTGTTTGTGGTTGTGAGGTCAGTGGTGGCTCAGTGCCTGCTAGGCCAGTGCTAGGTGCGTGGCTGCTGTTTTCAGTTGTGAGGTCAGTGGTGGCTCAGTGCCTGCTAGGCCAGTGCTAGGTGCGTGGCTGCTGTTTGTGGTTGTGAGGTCAGTGGTGGCTCAGTGCCTGCTAGGCCAGTGCTAGGTGCGAGGCTGCTGTTTGTGGTTGTGAGGTCAGTGGTGGCTCAGTGCCTGCTAGGCCAGTGCTAGGTGCGTGGGTGCTGTTGGTGGTTGTGAGGTCAGTGGTGGCTCAGTGCCTGCTAGGCCAGTGCTAGGTGCGTGGCTGCTGTTTGTGGTTGTGAGGTCAGTGGTGGCTCAGTGCCTGCTAGGCCAGTGCTAGGTGCGTGGCTGCTGTTTTCAATTGTGAGGTCAGTGGTGGCTCAGTGCCTGCTAGGCCAGTGCTAGGTGCGTGGGTGCTGTTTGTGGTTGTGAGGTCAGTGGTGGCTCAGAGCCTGCTAGGCCAGTGCTAGGTGCGTGGCTGCTGTTTGTGGTTGTGAGGTCAGTGGTGGCTCAGTGCCTGCTAGGCCAGTGCTAGGTGCGTGGCTGCTGTTGGTGGTTGTGAGGTCACTTGTTGCTCAGTGCCTGATAGGCCAGTGCTAGGTGCGTGGCTGCTGTTTGTGGTTGTGAGGTCACTTGTGGCTCAGTGCCTGCTAGGCCAGTGCTAGGTGTGTGGGTGCTGTTTGTGGTTGTGAGGTCAGTGGTGGCTCAGTGCCTGCTAGGCCAGTGCTAGGTGCGTGGCTGCTGTTTGTGGTTGTGAGGTCACTTGTGGCTCAGTGTCTGATAGGCCAGTGCTAGGTGCGTGGGTGCTGTTTGTGGTTGTGAGGTCAGTGGTGGCTCAGTGCCTGCTAGGCCAGTGCTAGGTGCGTGGCTGCTGTTTGTGGTTGTGAGGTCAGTGGTGGCTCAGTGCCTGCTAGGCCAGTGCTAGGTGCGTGGGTGCTGTTTGTGGTTGTGAGGTCAGTGGTGGCTCAGTGCCTGCTAGGCCAGTGCTAGGTGCGTGGCTGCTGTTTTCAGTTGTGAGGTCAGTGGTGGCTCAGTGCCTGCTAGGCCAGTGCGAGGTGCGTGGGTGCTGTTTGTGGTTGTGAGGTCAGTGGTGGCTCCGTGCCGGCTAGGCCAGTGCTAGGTGCATGGCTGCTGTTTGTGGTTGTGAGGTCAGTGGTGGCTCAGTGCCTGCTAGGCCAGTGCTAGGTGCGTGGCTGCTGTTTTCAATTGTGAGCTCAGTGGTGGCTCAGTGCCTGCTAGGCCAGTGCTAGGTGCGTGGCTGCTGTTTGTGGTTGTGAGGTCAGTGGTGGCTCAGAGCCTGCTAGGCCAGTGCTAGGTGCGTGGCTGCTGTTTTCAATTGTGAGGTCAGTGGTGGCTCAGTGCCTGCTAGGCCAGTGCTAGGTGCGTGGCTGCTGTTTGTGGTTGTGAGGTCAGTGGTGGCTCCGTGCCTGCTGGGCCAGTGCTAGGTGCGTGGCTGCTGTTTGTGGCTGTGAGCTCAGTGGTGGCTCAGTGCCTGCTAGGCCAGTGCTAGGTGCGTGGGTGCTGTTTGTGGTTGTGAGGTCAGTGGTGGCCCAGAGCCTGCTAGGCCAGTGCTAGGTGCGTGGGTGCTGTTTGTGGTTGTGAGGTCAGTGGTGGCTCAGTGCCTGCTAGGCCGGTGCTAGGTGCGTGGCTGCTGTTTTCAGTTGTGAGGTCAGTGGTGGCTCAGTGCCTGCTAGGCCAGTGCTAGGTGCATGGCTGCTGTTTGTGGTTGTGAGGTCAGTGGTGGCTCAGTGCCTGCTAGGCCAGTGCTAGGTGCGTGGGTGCTGTTTGTGGTTGTGAGGTCAGTGGTGGCTCAGAGCCTGCTAGGCCAGTGCTATGTGCGTGGCTGCTGTTTGTGGTTGTGAGGTCAGTGGTGGCTCAGTGCCTGCTAGGCCAGTGCTAGGTGCGTGGGTGCTGTTTGTGGTTGTGAGGTCAGTGGTGGCTCAGTGCCTGCTAGGCCAGTGCTAGGTGCGTGGGAGCTGTTTGTGGTTGTGAGGTCAGTGGTGGCTCAGTGCCTGCTAGGCCAGTGCTAGGTGCGTGGCTGCTGTTTGTGGTTGTGAGGTCAGTGGTGGCTCAGAGCCTGCTAGGCCAGTGCTAGGTGCGTGGGTGCTGTTTGTGGTTGTGAGGTCAGTGGTGGCTCAGTGCCTGCTAGGCCGGTGCTAGGTGCGTGGCTGCTGTTTTCATTTGCGAGGTCAGTGGTGGCTCAGTGCCTGCTAGGCCAGTGCTAGGTGCGTGGCTGCTCTTTTCAGTTGTGAGGTCAGTGGTGGCTCAGTGCCTGCTAGGCCAGTGCTAGGTGCGTGGGTGCTGTTTGTGGTTGTGAGGTCAGTGGTGGCTCAGAGCCTGCTAGGCCAGTGCTAGGTGCGTGGCTGCTGTTTGTGGTTGTGAGGTCAGTGGTGGCTCAGTGCCTGCTAGGCCAGTGCTAGGTGCGTGGCTGCTGTTTGTGGTTGTGAGGTCACTTGTGGCTCAGTGTCTGATAGGCCAGTGCTATGTGCGTGGCTGCTGTTTGTGGTTGTGAGGTCAGTGTTGGCTCAGTGCCTGCTAGGCCAGTGCTAGGTGCGTGGCTGCTGTTTGTGGTTGTGAGGTCAGTGGTGGCTCAGTGCCTGCTAGGCCAGTGCTAGGTGCGTGGCTGCTGTTGGTGGTTGTGAGGTCAGTGGTGGCTCAGTGCCTGCTAGGCCAGTGCTAGGTGCGTGGCTGCTGTTTGTGGTTGTGAGGTCAGTGGTGGCTCCGTGCCTGCTAGGCCAGTGCTAGGTGTGTGGCTGCTGTTTTCAATTGTGAGGTCAGTGGTGGCTCAGTGCCTGCTAGGCCAGTGCTAGGTGTGTGGCTGCTGTTTTCAATTGTGAGGTCAGTGGTGGCTCAGTGCCTGCTAGGCCAGTGCTAGGTGCGTGGCTGCTGTTTGTGGTTGTTAGGTCAGTGGTGGCTCAGAGCCTGCTAGGCCAGTGCTAGGTGCGAGGCTGCTGTTTGTGGTTGTGAGGTCAGTGGTGGCTCAGTGCCTGCTAGGCCAGTGCTAGGTGTGTGGGTGCTGTTTGTGGTTGTGAGGTCAGTGGTGGCTCAGTGCCTGCTAGGCCAGTGCTAGGTGCGTGGCTGCTGTTTTCAATTGTGAGGTCAGTGGTGGCTCAGTGCCTGCTAGGCCAGTGATAGGTGCGTGGGTGCTGTTTGTGGTTGTGAGGTCAGTGGTGGCTCAGTGCCTGCTAGGCCAGTGCTAGGTGCGTGGCTGCTGTTTGTGGTTGTGAGGTCAGTGGTGGCTCAGTGCCTGCTAGGCCAGTGCTAGGTGCGTGGCTGCTGTTTGTGGTTGTGAGGTCAGTGGTGGCTCAGAGCCTGCTAGACCAGTGCTAGGTGCGTGGCTGCTGTTTGTGGTTGTGAGGTCAGTGGTGGCTCAGAGCCTGCTAGGCCAGTGCTAGGTGCGTGGGTGCTGTTTGTGGTTGTGAGGTCAGTGGTGGTTCAGTGCCTGTTAGGCCAGTGCTAGGAGCGTGGCTGCTGTTTGTGGTTGTGAGGTCAGTGGTGGCTCAGTGCCTGCTAGGCCAGTGCTAGGTGCGTGGGTGCTGTTTGTGGTTGTGAGGTCAGTGGTGGCTCAGTGCCTGCTAGGCCAGTGCTAGGCGCGTGGCTACTGTTTTCAATTGTGAGGTCACTTGTGGCTCAGTGCCTGCTAGGCCAGTGCTATGTGAGTGGGTGCTGTTGGTGGTTGTGAGGTCACTTGTTGCTCAGTGTCTGATAGGCCAGTGCTAGGTGCGTGGCTGCTGTTTGTGGTTGTGAGGTCACTTGTGGCTCAGTGCCTGCTAGGCCAGTGCTAGGTGTGTGGGTGCTGTTTGTGGTTGTGAGGTCAGTGGTGGCTCAGTGCCTGCTAGGCCAGTGCTAGGTGCGTGGGTGCTGTTTGTGGTTGTGAGGTCACTTGTGGCTCAGTGTCTGATAGGCCAGTGCTAGGTGCGTGGCTGCTGTTTGTGGTTGTGAGGTCAGTGGTGGCTCAGTGCCTGCTAGGCCAGTGCTAGGTGCGTGGGTGCTGTTTGTGGTTGTGAGGTCAGTGGTGGCTCAGTGCCTGCTAGGCCAGTGCTAGGTGCGTGGGTGCTGTTTTCAGTTGTGAGGTCAGTGGTGGCTCAGTGCCTGCTAGGCCAGTGCTAGGTGCGTGGCTGCTGTTTGTGGTTGTGAGGTCAGTGGTGGCTCAGAGCCTGCTAGGCCAGTGCTAGGTGCGTGGCTGCTGTTTTCAATTGTGAGCTCAGTGGTGGCTCAGTGCCTGCTAGGCCAGTGCGAGGTGCGTGGGTGCTGTTTGTGGTTGTGAGGTCAGTGGTGGCTCCGTGCCTGCTGGGCCAGTGCTAGGTGCGTGGCTGCTGTTTGTGGCTGTGAGCTCAGTGGTGGCTCAGTGCCTGCTAGGCCAGTGCTAGGTGCGTGGGTGCTGTTTGTGGTTGTGAGGTCAGTGGTGGCTCAGTGCCTGCTAGGCCGGTGCTATGTGCGTGGCTGCTGTTTTCAGTTGTGAGGTCAGTGGTGGCTCAGTGCCTGCTAGGCCAGTGCTAGGTGCGTGGCTGCTGTTTGTGGTTGTGAGGTCAGTGGTGGCTCAGTGCCTGCTAGGCCAGTGCTAGGTGCGTGGCTGCTGTTTGTGGTTGTGAGGTCAGTGGTGGCTCAGTGCCTGCTAGGCCAGTGCTAGGTGCGTGGGTGCTGTTTGTGGTTGTGAGGTCAGTGGTGGCTCAGTGCCTGCTAGGCCAGTGCTAGGTGCGTGGCTGCTGTTTGTGGTTGTGAGGTCACTTGTGGCTCAGTGTCTGATAGGCCAGTGCTATGTGCGTGGCTGCTGTTTGTGGTTGTGAGGTCAGTGGTGGCTCAGTGCCTGCTAGGCCAGTGCTAGGTGCGTGGCTGCTGTTTGTGGTTGTGAGGTCAGTGGTGGCTCAGTGCCTGCTAGGCCAGTGCTAGGTGCGTGGCTGCTGTTGGTGGTTGTGAGGTCAGTGGTGGCTCAGTGCCTGCTAGGCCAGTGCTAGGTGCGTGGCTGCTGTTTGTGGTTGTGAGGTCAGTGGTGGCTCCGTGCCTGCTAGGCCAGTGCTAGGTGTGTGGCTGCTGTTTTCAATTGTGAGGTCAGTGGTGGCTCAGTGCCTGCTAGGCCAGTGCTAGGTGTGTGGCTGCTGTTTTCAATTGTGAGGTCAGTGGTGGCTCAGTGCCTGCTAGGCCAGTGCTAGGTGCGTGGCTGCTGTTTGTGGTTGTTAGGTCAGTGGTGGCTCAGAGCCTGCTAGGCCAGTGCTAGGTGCGAGGCTGCTGTTTGTGGTTGTGAGGTCAGTGGTGGCTCAGTGCCTGCTAGGCCAGTGCTAGGTGTGTGGGTGCTGTTTGTGGTTGTGAGGTCAGTGGTGGCTCAGTGCCTGCTAGGCCAGTGCTAGGTGCGTGGGTGCTGTTTGTGGTTGTGAGGTCAGTGGTGGCTCAGTGCCTGCTAGGCCAGTGCTAGGTGCGTGGCTGCTGTTTGTGGTTGTGAGGTCAGTGGTGGCTCAGTGCCTGCTAGGCCAGTGCTAGGTGCGTGGCTGCTGTTTGTGGTTGTGAGGTCAGTGGTGGCTCAGTGCCTGCTAGGCCAGTGCTAGGTGCGTGGCTGCTGTTTGTGGTTGTGAGGTCAGTGGTGGCTCAGAGCCTGCTAGGCCAGTGCTAGGTGCGTGGCTGCTGTTTGTGGTTGTGAGGTCAGTGGTGGCTCAGAGCCTGCTAGGCCAGTGCTAGGTGCGTGGGTGCTGTTTGTGGTTGTGAGGTCAGTGGTGGTTCAGTGCCTGTTAGGCCAGTGCTAGGAGCGTGGCTGCTGTTTGTGGTTGTGAGGTCAGTGGTGGCTCAGTGCCTGCTAGGCCAGTGCTAGGTGCGTGGGTGCTGTTTGTGGTTGTGAGGTCAGTGGTGGCTCAGTGCCTGCTAGGCCAGTGCTAGGCGCGTGGCTACTGTTTTCAATTGTGAGGTCACTTGTGGCTCAGTGCCTGCTAGGCCAGTGCTATGTGAGTGGGTGCTGTTGGTGGTTGTGAGGTCACTTGTTGCTCAGTGTCTGATAGGCCAGTGCTAGGTGCGTGGCTGCTGTTTGTGGTTGTGAGGTCACTTGTGGCTCAGTGCCTGCTAGGCCAGTGCTAGGTGTGTGGGTGCTGTTTGTGGTTGTGAGGTCAGTGGTGGCTCAGTGCCTGCTAGGCCAGTGCTAGGTGCGTGGGTGCTGTTTGTGGTTGTGAGGTCACTTGTGGCTCAGTGTCTGATAGGCCAGTGCTAGGTGCGTGGCTGCTGTTTGTGGTTGTGAGGTCAGTGGTGGCTCAGTGCCTGCTAGGCCAGTGCTAGGTGCGTGGGTGCTGTTTGTGGTTGTGAGGTCAGTGGTGGCTCAGTGCCTGCTAGGCCAGTGCTAGGTGCGTGGGTGCTGTTTTCAGTTGTGAGGTCAGTGGTGGCTCAGTGCCTGCTAGGCCAGTGCTAGGTGCGTGGCTGCTGTTTGTGGTTGTGAGGTCAGTGGTGGCTCAGAGCCTGCTAGGCCAGTGCTAGGTGTGTGGCTGCTGTTTTCAATTGTGAGCTCAGTGGTGGCTCAGTGCCTGCTAGGCCAGTGCTAGGTGCGTGGGTGCTGTTTTCAGTTGTGAGGTCAGTGGTGGCTCAGTGCCTGCTAGGCCAGTGCTAGGTGCGTGGGAGCTGTTTGTGGTTGTGAGGTCAGTGGTGGCTCAGTGCCTGCTAGGCCAGTGCTAGGTGCGTGGCTGCTGTTTGTGGTTGTGAGGTCAGTGGTGGCTCAGAGCCTGCTAGGCCAGTGCTAGGTGCGTGGGTGCTGTTTGTGGTTGTGAGGTCAGTGGTGGCTCAGTGCCTGCTAGGCCGGTGCTAGGTGCGTGGCTGCTGTTTTCATTTGCGAGGTCAGTGGTGGCTCAGTGCCTGCTAGGCCAGTGCTAGGTGCGTGGCTGCTGTTTGTGGTTGTGAGGTCAGTGGTGGCTCAGTGCCTGCTAGGCCAGTGCTAGGTGCGTGGCTGCTGTTTGTGGTTGTGAGGTCACTTGTGGCTCAGTGTCTGATAGGCCAGTGCTATGTGCGTGGCTGCTGTTTGTGGTTGTGAGGTCAGTGTTGGCTCAGTGCCTGCTAGGCCAGTGCTAGGTGCGTGGCTGCTGTTTGTGGTTGTGAGGTCAGTGGTGGCTCAGTGCCTGCTAGGCCAGTGCTAGGTGCGTGGCTGCTGTTGGTGGTTGTGAGGTCAGTGGTGGCTCAGTGCCTGCTAGGCCAGTGCTAGGTGCGTGGCTGCTGTTTGTGGTTGTGAGGTCAGTGGTGGCTCCGTGCCTGCTAGGCCAGTGCTAGGTGTGTGGCTGCTGTTTTCAATTGTGAGGTCAGTGGTGGCTCAGTGCCTGCTAGGCCAGTGCTAGGTGTGTGGCTGCTGTTTTCAATTGTGAGGTCAGTGGTGGCTCAGTGCCTGCTAGGCCAGTGCTAGGTGCGTGGCTGCTGTTTGTGGTTGTTAGGTCAGTGGTGGCTCAGAGCCTGCTAGGCCAGTGCTAGGTGCGAGGCTGCTGTTTGTGGTTGTGAGGTCAGTGGTGGCTCAGTGCCTGCTAGGCCAGTGCTAGGTGTGTGGGTGCTGTTTGTGGTTGTGAGGTCAGTGGTGGCTCAGTGCCTGCTAGGCCAGTGCTAGGTGCGTGGCTGCTGTTTTCAATTGTGAGGTCAGTGGTGGCTCAGTGCCTGCTAGGCCAGTGCTAGGTGCGTGGCTGCTGTTTGTGGTTGTGAGGTCAGTGGTGGCTCAGTGCCTGCTAGGCCAGTGCTAGGTGCGTGGCTGCTGTTTGTGGTTGTGAGGTCAGTGGTGGCTCAGAGCCTGCTAGACCAGTGCTAGGTGCGTGGCTGCTGTTTGTGGTTGTGAGGTCAGTGGTGGCTCAGAGCCTGCTAGGCCAGTGCTAGGTGCGTGGGTGCTGTTTGTGGTTGTGAGGTCAGTGGTGGTTCAGTGCCTGTTAGGCCAGTGCTAGGAGCGTGGCTGCTGTTTGTGGTTGTGAGGTCAGTGGTGGCTCAGTGCCTGCTAGGCCAGTGCTAGGTGCGTGGGTGCTGTTTGTGGTTGTGAGGTCAGTGGTGGCTCAGTGCCTGCTAGGCCAGTGCTAGGCGCGTGGCTACTGTTTTCAATTGTGAGGTCACTTGTGGCTCAGTGCCTGCTAGGCCAGTGCTATGTGAGTGGGTGCTGTTGGTGGTTGTGAGGTCACTTGTTGCTCAGTGCCTGATAGGCCAGTGCTAGGTGCGTGGCTGCTGTTTGTGGTTGTGAGGTCACTTGTGGCTCAGTGCCTGCTAGGCCAGTGCTAGGTGTGTGGGTGCTGTTTGTGGTTGTGAGGTCAGTGGTGGCTCAGTGCCTGCTAGGCCAGTGCTAGGTGCGTGGGTGCTGTTTGTGGTTGTGAGGTCACTTGTGGCTCAGTGTCTGATAGGCCAGTGCTAGGTGCGTGGCTGCTGTTTGTGGTTGTGAGGTCAGTGGTGGCTCAGTGCCTGCTAGGCCAGTGCTAGGTGCGTGGGTGCTGTTTGTGGTTGTGAGGTCAGTGGTGGCTCAGTGCCTGCTAGGCCAGTGCTAGGTGCGTGGGTGCTGTTTTCAGTTGTGAGGTCAGTGGTGGCTCAGTGCCTGCTAGGCCAGTGCTAGGTGCGTGGCTGCTGTTTGTGGTTGTGAGGTCAGTGGTGGCTCAGAGCCTGCTAGGCCAGTGCTAGGTGCGTGGCTGCTGTTTTCAATTGTGAGCTCAGTGGTGGCTCAGTGCCTGCTAGGCCAGTGCGAGGTGCGTGGGTGCTGTTTGTGGTTGTGAGGTCAGTGGTGGCTCCGTGCCTGCTGGGCCAGTGCTAGGTGCGTGGCTGCTGTTTGTGGCTGTGAGCTCAGTGGTGGCTCAGTGCCTGCTAGGCCAGTGCTAGGTGCGTGGGTGCTGTTTGTGGTTGTGAGGTCAGTGGTGGCTCAGAGCCTGCTAGGCCAGTGCTAGGTGCGTGGGTGCTGTTTGTGGTTGTGAGGTCAGTGGTGGCTCAGTGCCTGCTAGGCCGGTGCTATGTGCGTGGCTGCTGTTTTCAGTTGTGAGGTCAGTGGTGGCTCAGTGCCTGCTAGGCCAGTGCTAGGTGCGTGGCTGCTGTTTGTGGTTGTGAGGTCAGTGGTGGCTCAGTGCCTGCTAGGCCAGTGCTAGGTGCGTGGCTGCTGTTTGTGGTTGTGAGGTCAGTGGTGGCTCAGTGCCTGCTAGGCCAGTGCTAGGTGCGTGGGTGCTGTTTGTGGTTGTGAGGTCAGTGGTGGCTCAGTGCCTGCTAGGCCAGTGCTAGGTGCGTGGCTGCTGTTTGTGGTTGTGAGGTCACTTGTGGCTCAGTGTCTGATAGGCCAGTGCTATGTGCGTGGCTGCTGTTTGTGGTTGTGAGGTCAGTGTTGGCTCAGTGCCTGCTAGGCCAGTGCTAGGTGCGTGGCTGCTGTTTGTGGTTGTGAGGTCAGTGGTGGCTCAGTGCCTGCTAGGCCAGTGCTAGGTGCGTGGCTGCTGTTGGTGGTTGTGAGGTCAGTGGTGGCTCAGTGCCTGCTAGGCCAGTGCTAGGTGCGTGGCTGCTGTTTGTGGTTGTGAGGTCAGTGGTGGCTCCGTGCCTGCTAGGCCAGTGCTAGGTGTGTGGCTGCTGTTTTCAATTGTGAGGTCAGTGGTGGCTCAGTGCCTGCTAGGCCAGTGCTAGGTGTGTGGCTGCTGTTTTCAATTGTGAGGTCAGTGGTGGCTCAGTGCCTGCTAGGCCAGTGCTAGGTGCGTGGCTGCTGTTTGTGGTTGTTAGGTCAGTGGTGGCTCAGAGCCTGCTAGGCCAGTGCTAGGTGCGAGGCTGCTGTTTGTGGTTGTGAGGTCAGTGGTGGCTCAGTGCCTGCTAGGCCAGTGCTAGGTGTGTGGGTGCTGTTTGTGGTTGTGAGGTCAGTGGTGGCTCAGTGCCTGCTAGGCCAGTGCTAGGTGCGTGGCTGCTGTTTTCAATTGTGAGGTCAGTGGTGGCTCAGTGCCTGCTAGGCCAGTGATAGGTGCGTGGGTGCTGTTTGTGGTTGTGAGGTCAGTGGTGGCTCAGTGCCTGCTAGGCCAGTGCTAGGTGCGTGGCTGCTGTTTGTGGTTGTGAGGTCAGTGGTGGCTCAGTGCCTGCTAGGCCAGTGCTAGGTGCGTGGCTGCTGTTTGTGGTTGTGAGGTCAGTGGTGGCTCAGAGCCTGCTAGGCCAGTGCTAGGTGCGTGGCTGCTGTTTGTGGTTGTGAGGTCAGTGGTGGCTCAGAGCCTGCTAGGCCAGTGCTAGGTGCGTGGGTGCTGTTTGTGGTTGTGAGGTCAGTGGTGGTTCAGTGCCTGTTAGGCCAGTGCTAGGAGCGTGGCTGCTGTTTGTGGTTGTGAGGTCAGTGGTGGCTCAGTGCCTGCTAGGCCAGTGCTAGGTGCGTGGGTGCTGTTTGTGGTTGTGAGGTCAGTGGTGGCTCAGTGCCTGCTAGGCCAGTGCTAGGCGCGTGGCTACTGTTTTCAATTGTGAGGTCACTTGTGGCTCAGTGCCTGCTAGGCCAGTGCTATGTGAGTGGGTGCTGTTGGTGGTTGTGAGGTCACTTGTTGCTCAGTGTCTGATAGGCCAGTGCTAGGTGCGTGGCTGCTGTTTGTGGTTGTGAGGTCACTTGTGGCTCAGTGCCTGCTAGGCCAGTGCTAGGTGTGTGGGTGCTGTTTGTGGTTGTGAGGTCAGTGGTGGCTCAGTGCCTGCTAGGCCAGTGCTAGGTGCGTGGGTGCTGTTTGTGGTTGTGAGGTCACTTGTGGCTCAGTGTCTGATAGGCCAGTGCTAGGTGCGTGGCTGCTGTTTGTGGTTGTGAGGTCAGTGGTGGCTCAGTGCCTGCTAGGCCAGTGCTAGGTGCGTGGGTGCTGTTTGTGGTTGTGAGGTCAGTGGTGGCTCAGTGCCTGCTAGGCCAGTGCTAGGTGCGTGGGTGCTGTTTTCAGTTGTGAGGTCAGTGGTGGCTCAGTGCCTGCTAGGCCAGTGCTAGGTGCGTGGCTGCTGTTTGTGGTTGTGAGGTCAGTGGTGGCTCAGAGCCTGCTAGGCCAGTGCTAGGTGCGTGGCTGCTGTTTTCAATTGTGAGCTCAGTGGTGGCTCAGTGCCTGCTAGGCCAGTGCGAGGTGCGTGGGTGCTGTTTGTGGTTGTGAGGTCAGTGGTGGCTCCGTGCCTGCTGGGCCAGTGCTAGGTGCGTGGCTGCTGTTTGTGGCTGTGAGCTCAGTGGTGGCTCAGTGCCTGCTAGGCCAGTGCTAGGTGCGTGGGTGCTGTTTGTGGTTGTGAGGTCAGTGGTGGCTCAGAGCCTGCTAGGCCAGTGCTAGGTGCGTGGCTGCTGTTTGTGGTTGTGAGGTCAGTGGTGGCTCAGTGCCTGCTAGGCCGGTGCTATGTGCGTGGCTGCTGTTTTCAGTTGTGAGGTCAGTGGTGGCTCAGTGCCTGCTAGGCCAGTGCTAGGTGCGTGGCTGCTGTTTGTGGTTGTGAGGTCAGTGGTGGCTCAGTGCCTGCTAGGCCAGTGCTAGGTGCGTGGCTGCTGTTTGTGGTTGTGAGGTCAGCGGTGGCTCAGTGCCTGCTAGGCCAGTGCTAGGTGCGTGGGTGCTGTTTGTGGTTGTGAGGTCAGTGGTGGCTCAGTGCCTGCTAGGCCAGTGCTAGGTGCGTGGCTGCTGTTTGTGGTTGTGAGGTCACTTGTGGCTCAGTGTCTGATAGGCCAGTGCTATGTGCGTGGCTGCTGTTTGTGGTTGTGAGGTCAGTGTTGGCTCAGTGCCTGCTAGGCCAGTGCTAGGTGCGTGGCTGCTGTTTGTGGTTGTGAGGTCAGTGGTGGCTCAGTGCCTGCTAGGCCAGTGCTAGGTGCGTGGCTGCTGTTGGTGGTTGTGAGGTCAGTGGTGGCTCAGTGCCTGCTAGGCCAGTGCTAGGTGCGTGGCTGCTGTTTGTGGTTGTGAGGTCAGTGGTGGCTCCGTGCCTGCTAGGCCAGTGCTAGGTGTGTGGCTGCTGTTTTCAATTGTGAGGTCAGTGGTGGCTCAGTGCCTGCTAGGCCAGTGCTAGGTGTGTGGCTGCTGTTTTCAATTGTGAGGTCAGTGGTGGCTCAGTGCCTGCTAGGCCAGTGCTAGGTGCGTGGCTGCTGTTTGTGGTTGTTAGGTCAGTGGTGGCTCAGAGCCTGCTAGGCCAGTGCTAGGTGCGAGGCTGCTGTTTGTGGTTGTGAGGTCAGTGGTGGCTCAGTGCCTGCTAGGCCAGTGCTAGGTGTGTGGGTGCTGTTTGTGGTTGTGAGGTCAGTGGTGGCTCAGTGCCTGCTAGGCCAGTGCTAGGTGCGTGGCTGCTGTTTTCAATTGTGAGGTCAGTGGTGGCTCAGTGCCTGCTAGGCCAGTGATAGGTGCGTGGGTGCTGTTTGTGGTTGTGAGGTCAGTGGTGGCTCAGTGCCTGCTAGGCCAGTGCTAGGTGCGTGGCTGCTGTTTGTGGTTGTGAGGTCAGTGGTGGCTCAGTGCCTGCTAGGCCAGTGCTAGGTGCGTGGCTGCTGTTTGTGGTTGTGAGGTCAGTGGTGGCTCAGAGCCTGCTAGGCCAGTGCTAGGTGCGTGGGTGCTGTTTGTGGTTGTGAGGTCACTTGTGGCTCAGTGCCTGCTAGGCCAGTGCTATGTGAGTGGGTGCTGTTGGTGGTTGTGAGGTCACTTGTTGCTCAGTGTCTGATAGGCCAGTGCTAGGTGCGTGGCTGCTGTTTGTGGTTGTGAGGTCACTTGTGGCTCAGTGCCTGCTAGGCCAGTGCTAGGTGTGTGGGTGCTGTTTGTGGTTGTGAGGTCAGTGGTGGCTCAGTGCCTGCTAGGCCAGTGCTAGGTGCGTGGGTGCTGTTTGTGGTTGTGAGGTCACTTGTGGCTCAGTGTCTGATAGGCCAGTGCTAGGTGCGTGGCTGCTGTTTGTGGTTGTGAGGTCAGTGGTGGCTCAGTGCCTGCTAGGCCAGTGCTAGGTGCGTGGGTGCTGTTTGTGGTTGTGAGGTCAGTGGTGGCTCAGTGCCTGCTAGGCCAGTGCTAGGTGCGTGGGTGCTGTTTTCAGTTGTGAGGTCAGTGGTGGCTCAGTGCCTGCTAGGCCAGTGCTAGGTGCGTGGCTGCTGTTTGTGGTTGTGAGGTCAGTGGTGGCTCAGAGCCTGCTAGGCCAGTGCTAGGTGTGTGGCTGCTGTTTTCAATTGTGAGCTCAGTGGTGGCTCAGTGCCTGCTAGGCCAGTGCTAGGTGCGTGGGTGCTGTTTTCAGTTGTGAGGTCAGTGGTGGCTCAGTGCCTGCTAGGCCAGTGCTAGGTGCGTGGGAGCTGTTTGTGGTTGTGAGGTCAGTGGTGGCTCAGTGCCTGCTAGGCCAGTGCTAGGTGCGTGGCTGCTGTTTGTGGTTGTGAGGTCAGTGGTGGCTCAGAGCCTGCTAGGCCAGTGCTAGGTGCGTGGGTGCTGTTTGTGGTTGTGAGGTCAGTGGTGGCTCAGTGCCTGCTAGGCCGGTGCTAGGTGCGTGGCTGCTGTTTTCATTTGCGAGGTCAGTGGTGGCTCAGTGCCTGCTAGGCCAGTGCTAGGTGCGTGGCTGCTCTTTTCAGTTGTGAGGTCAGTGGTGGCTCAGTGCCTGCTAGGCCAGTGCTAGGTGCGTGGGTGCTGTTTGTGGTTGTGAGGTCAGTGGTGGCTCAGAGCCTGCTAGGCCAGTGCTAGGTGCGTGGCTGCTGTTTGTGGTTGTGAGGTCAGTGGTGGCTCAGTGCCTGCTAGGCCAGTGCTAGGTGCGTGGCTGCTGTTTGTGGTTGTGAGGTCACTTGTGGCTCAGTGTCTGATAGGCCAGTGCTATGTGCGTGGCTGCTGTTTGTGGTTGTGAGGTCAGTGTTGGCTCAGTGCCTGCTAGGCCAGTGCTAGGTGCGTGGCTGCTGTTTGTGGTTGTGAGGTCAGTGGTGGCTCAGTGCCTGCTAGGCCAGTGCTAGGTGCGTGGCTGCTGTTTGTGGTTGTGAGGTCAGTGGTGGCTCAGTGCCTGCTAGGCCAGTGCTAGGTGCGTGGCTGCTGTTTGTGGTTGTGAGGTCAGTGGTGGCTCCGTGCCTGCTAGGCCAGTGCTAGGTGTGTGGCTGCTGTTTTCAATTGTGAGGTCAGTGGTGGCTCAGTGCCTGCTAGGCCAGTGCTAGGTGTGTGGCTGCTGTTTTCAATTGTGAGGTCAGTGGTGGCTCAGTGCCTGCTAGGCCAGTGCTAGGTGCGTGGCTGCTGTTTGTGGTTGTTAGGTCAGTGGTGGCTCAGAGCCTGCTAGGCCAGTGCTAGGTGCGAGGCTGCTGTTTGTGGTTGTGAGGTCAGTGGTGGCTCAGTGCCTGCTAGGCCAGTGCTAGGTGTGTGGGTGCTGTTTGTGGTTGTGAGGTCAGTGGTGGCTCAGTGCCTGCTAGGCCAGTGCTAGGTGCGTGGCTGCTGTTTTCAATTGTGAGGTCAGTGGTGGCTCAGTGCCTGCTAGGCCAGTGATAGGTGCGTGGGTGCTGTTTGTGGTTGTGAGGTCAGTGGTGGCTCAGTGCCTGCTAGGCCAGTGCTAGGTGCGTGGCTGCTGTTTGTGGTTGTGAGGTCAGTGGTGGCTCAGTGCCTGCTAGGCCAGTGCTAGGTGCGTGGCTGCTGTTTGTGGTTGTGAGGTCAGTGGTGGCTCAGAGCCTGCTAGACCAGTGCTAGGTGCGTGGCTGCTGTTTGTGGTTGTGAGGTCAGTGGTGGCTCAGAGCCTGCTAGGCCAGTGCTAGGTGCGTGGGTGCTGTTTGTGGTTGTGAGGTCAGTGGTGGTTCAGTGCCTGTTAGGCCAGTGCTAGGTGCGTGGCTGCTGTTTGTGGTTGTGAGGTCAGCGGTGGCTCAGTGCCTGCTAGGCCAGTGCTAGGTGCGTGGGTGCTGTTTGTGGTTGTGAGGTCAGTGGTGGCTCAGTGCCTGCTAGGCCAGTGCTAGGTGCGTGGCTGCTGTTTGTGGTTGTGAGGTCACTTGTGGCTCAGTGTCTGATAGGCCAGTGCTATGTGCGTGGCTGCTGTTTGTGGTTGTGAGGTCAGTGTTGGCTCAGTGCCTGCTAGGCCAGTGCTAGGTGCGTGGCTGCTGTTTGTGGTTGTGAGGTCAGTGGTGGCTCAGTGCCTGCTAGGCCAGTGCTAGGTGCGTGGCTGCTGTTGGTGGTTGTGAGGTCAGTGGTGGCTCAGTGCCTGCTAGGCCAGTGCTAGGTGCGTGGCTGCTGTTTGTGGTTGTGAGGTCAGTGGTGGCTCCGTGCCTGCTAGGCCAGTGCTAGGTGTGTGGCTGCTGTTTTCAATTGTGAGGTCAGTGGTGGCTCAGTGCCTGCTAGGCCAGTGCTAGGTGTGTGGCTGCTGTTTTCAATTGTGAGGTCAGTGGTGGCTCAGTGCCTGCTAGGCCAGTGCTAGGTGCGTGGCTGCTGTTTGTGGTTGTTAGGTCAGTGGTGGCTCAGAGCCTGCTAGGCCAGTGCTAGGTGCGAGGCTGCTGTTTGTGGTTGTGAGGTCAGTGGTGGCTCAGTGCCTGCTAGGCCAGTGCTAGGTGTGTGGGTGCTGTTTGTGGTTGTGAGGTCAGTGGTGGCTCAGTGCCTGCTAGGCCAGTGCTAGGTGCGTGGCTGCTGTTTTCAATTGTGAGGTCAGTGGTGGCTCAGTGCCTGCTAGGCCAGTGATAGGTGCGTGGGTGCTGTTTGTGGTTGTGAGGTCAGTGGTGGCTCAGTGCCTGCTAGGCCAGTGCTAGGTGCGTGGCTGCTGTTTGTGGTTGTGAGGTCAGTGGTGGCTCAGTGCCTGCTAGGCCAGTGCTAGGTGCGTGGCTGCTGTTTGTGGTTGTGAGGTCAGTGGTGGCTCAGAGCCTGCTAGGCCAGTGCTAGGTGCGTGGGTGCTGTTTGTGGTTGTGAGGTCACTTGTGGCTCAGTGCCTGCTAGGCCAGTGCTATGTGAGTGGGTGCTGTTGGTGGTTGTGAGGTCACTTGTTGCTCAGTGTCTGATAGGCCAGTGCTAGGTGCGTGGCTGCTGTTTGTGGTTGTGAGGTCACTTGTGGCTCAGTGCCTGCTAGGCCAGTGCTAGGTGTGTGGGTGCTGTTTGTGGTTGTGAGGTCAGTGGTGGCTCAGTGCCTGCTAGGCCAGTGCTAGGTGCGTGGGTGCTGTTTGTGGTTGTGAGGTCACTTGTGGCTCAGTGTCTGATAGGCCAGTGCTAGGTGCGTGGCTGCTGTTTGTGGTTGTGAGGTCAGTGGTGGCTCAGTGCCTGCTAGGCCAGTGCTAGGTGCGTGGGTGCTGTTTGTGGTTGTGAGGTCAGTGGTGGCTCAGTGCCTGCTAGGCCAGTGCTAGGTGCGTGGGTGCTGTTTTCAGTTGTGAGGTCAGTGGTGGCTCAGTGCCTGCTAGGCCAGTGCTAGGTGCGTGGCTGCTGTTTGTGGTTGTGAGGTCAGTGGTGGCTCAGAGCCTGCTAGGCCAGTGCTAGGTGTGTGGCTGCTGTTTTCAATTGTGAGCTCAGTGGTGGCTCAGTGCCTGCTAGGCCAGTGCTAGGTGCGTGGGTGCTGTTTTCAGTTGTGAGGTCAGTGGTGGCTCAGTGCCTGCTAGGCCAGTGCTAGGTGCGTGGGAGCTGTTTGTGGTTGTGAGGTCAGTGGTGGCTCAGTGCCTGCTAGGCCAGTGCTAGGTGCGTGGCTGCTGTTTGTGGTTGTGAGGTCAGTGGTGGCTCAGAGCCTGCTAGGCCAGTGCTAGGTGCGTGGGTGCTGTTTGTGGTTGTGAGGTCAGTGGTGGCTCAGTGCCTGCTAGGCCGGTGCTAGGTGCGTGGCTGCTGTTTTCATTTGCGAGGTCAGTGGTGGCTCAGTGCCTGCTAGGCCAGTGCTAGGTGCGTGGCTGCTCTTTTCAGTTGTGAGGTCAGTGGTGGCTCAGTGCCTGCTAGGCCAGTGCTAGGTGCGTGGGTGCTGTTTGTGGTTGTGAGGTCAGTGGTGGCTCAGAGCCTGCTAGGCCAGTGCTAGGTGCGTGGCTGCTGTTTGTGGTTGTGAGGTCAGTGGTGGCTCAGTGCCTGCTAGGCCAGTGCTAGGTGCGTGGCTGCTGTTTGTGGTTGTGAGGTCACTTGTGGCTCAGTGTCTGATAGGCCAGTGCTATGTGCGTGGCTGCTGTTTGTGGTTGTGAGGTCAGTGTTGGCTCAGTGCCTGCTAGGCCAGTGCTAGGTGCGTGGCTGCTGTTTGTGGTTGTGAGGTCAGTGGTGGCTCAGTGCCTGCTAGGCCAGTGCTAGGTGCGTGGCTGCTGTTTGTGGTTGTGAGGTCAGTGGTGGCTCAGTGCCTGCTAGGCCAGTGCTAGGTGCGTGGCTGCTGTTTGTGGTTGTGAGGTCAGTGGTGGCTCCGTGCCTGCTAGGCCAGTGCTAGGTGTGTGGCTGCTGTTTTCAATTGTGAGGTCAGTGGTGGCTCAGTGCCTGCTAGGCCAGTGCTAGGTGTGTGGCTGCTGTTTTCAATTGTGAGGTCAGTGGTGGCTCAGTGCCTGCTAGGCCAGTGCTAGGTGCGTGGCTGCTGTTTGTGGTTGTTAGGTCAGTGGTGGCTCAGAGCCTGCTAGGCCAGTGCTAGGTGCGAGGCTGCTGTTTGTGGTTGTGAGGTCAGTGGTGGCTCAGTGCCTGCTAGGCCAGTGCTAGGTGTGTGGGTGCTGTTTGTGGTTGTGAGGTCAGTGGTGGCTCAGTGCCTGCTAGGCCAGTGCTAGGTGCGTGGCTGCTGTTTTCAATTGTGAGGTCAGTGGTGGCTCAGTGCCTGCTAGGCCAGTGATAGGTGCGTGGGTGCTGTTTGTGGTTGTGAGGTCAGTGGTGGCTCAGTGCCTGCTAGGCCAGTGCTAGGTGCGTGGCTGCTGTTTGTGGTTGTGAGGTCAGTGGTGGCTCAGTGCCTGCTAGGCCAGTGCTAGGTGCGTGGCTGCTGTTTGTGGTTGTGAGGTCAGTGGTGGCTCAGAGCCTGCTAGACCAGTGCTAGGTGCGTGGCTGCTGTTTGTGGTTGTGAGGTCAGTGGTGGCTCAGAGCCTGCTAGGCCAGTGCTAGGTGCGTGGGTGCTGTTTGTGGTTGTGAGGTCAGTGGTGGTTCAGTGCCTGTTAGGCCAGTGCTAGGAGCGTGGCTGCTGTTTGTGGTTGTGAGGTCAGTGGTGGCTCAGTGCCTGCTAGGCCAGTGCTAGGTGCGTGGGTGCTGTTTGTGGTTGTGAGGTCAGTGGTGGCTCAGTGCCTGCTAGGCCAGTGCTAGGCGCGTGGCTACTGTTTTCAATTGTGAGGTCACTTGTGGCTCAGTGCCTGCTAGGCCAGTGCTATGTGAGTGGGTGCTGTTGGTGGTTGTGAGGTCACTTGTTGCTCAGTGCCTGATAGGCCAGTGCTAGGTGCGTGGCTGCTGTTTGTGGTTGTGAGGTCACTTGTGGCTCAGTGCCTGCTAGGCCAGTGCTAGGTGTGTGGGTGCTGTTTGTGGTTGTGAGGTCAGTGGTGGCTCAGTGCCTGCTAGGCCAGTGCTAGGTGCGTGGCTCCTGTTTGTGGTTGTGAGGTCACTTGTGGCTCAGTGTCTGATAGGCCAGTGCTAGGTGCGTGGCTGCTGTTTGTGGTTGTGAGGTCAGTGGTGGCTCAGTGCCTGCTAGGCCAGTGCTAGGTGCGTGGGTGCTGTTTGTGGTTGTGAGGTCAGTGGTGGCTCAGTGCCTGCTAGGCCAGTGCTAGGTGCGTGGGTGCTGTTTTCAGTTGTGAGGTCAGTGGTGGCTCAGTGCCTGCTAGGCCAGTGCTAGGTGCGTGGCTGCTGTTTGTGGTTGTGAGGTCAGTGGTGGCTCAGAGCCTGCTAGGCCAGTGCTAGGTGCGTGGCTGCTGTTTTCAATTGTGAGCTCAGTGGTGGCTCAGTGCCTGCTAGGCCAGTGCGAGGTGCGTGGGTGCTGTTTGTGGTTGTGAGGTCAGTGGTGGCTCCGTGCCTGCTGGGCCAGTGCTAGGTGCGTGGCTGCTGTTTGTGGCTGTGAGCTCAGTGGTGGCTCAGTGCCTGCTAGGCCAGTGCTAGGTGCGTGGGTGCTGTTTGTGGTTGTGAGGTCAGTGGTGGCTCAGAGCCTGCTAGGCCAGTGCTAGGTGCGTGGGTGCTGTTTGTGGTTGTGAGGTCAGTGGTGGCTCAGTGCCTGCTAGGCCGGTGCTATGTGCGTGGCTGCTGTTTTCAGTTGTGAGGTCAGTGGTGGCTCAGTGCCTGCTAGGCCAGTGCTAGGTGCGTGGCTGCTGTTTGTGGTTGTGAGGTCAGTGGTGGCTCAGTGCCTGCTAGGCCAGTGCTAGGTGCGTGGCTGCTGTTTGTGGTTGTGAGGTCAGTGGTGGCTCAGTGCCTGCTAGGCCAGTGCTAGGTGCGTGGGTGCTGTTTGTGGTTGTGAGGTCAGTGGTGGCTCAGTGCCTGCTAGGCCAGTGCTAGGTGCGTGGCTGCTGTTTGTGGTTGTGAGGTCACTTGTGGCTCAGTGTCTGATAGGCCAGTGCTATGTGCGTGGCTGCTGTTTGTGGTTGTGAGGTCAGTGTTGGCTCAGTGCCTGCTAGGCCAGTGCTAGGTGCGTGGCTGCTGTTTGTGGTTGTGAGGTCAGTGGTGGCTCAGTGCCTGCTAGGCCAGTGCTAGGTGCGTGGCTGCTGTTGGTGGTTGTGAGGTCAGTGGTGGCTCAGTGCCTGCTAGGCCAGTGCTAGGTGCGTGGCTGCTGTTTGTGGTTGTGAGGTCAGTGGTGGCTCCGTGCCTGCTAGGCCAGTGCTAGGTGTGTGGCTGCTGTTTTCAATTGTGAGGTCAGTGGTGGCTCAGTGCCTGCTAGGCCAGTGCTAGGTGTGTGGCTGCTGTTTTCAATTGTGAGGTCAGTGGTGGCTCAGTGCCTGCTAGGCCAGTGCTAGGTGCGTGGCTGCTGTTTGTGGTTGTTAGGTCAGTGGTGGCTCAGAGCCTGCTAGGCCAGTGCTAGGTGCGAGGCTGCTGTTTGTGGTTGTGAGGTCAGTGGTGGCTCAGTGCCTGCTAGGCCAGTGCTAGGTGTGTGGGTGCTGTTTGTGGTTGTGAGGTCAGTGGTGGCTCAGTGCCTGCTAGGCCAGTGCTAGGTGCGTGGCTGCTGTTTTCAATTGTGAGGTCAGTGGTGGCTCAGTGCCTGCTAGGCCAGTGATAGGTGCGTGGGTGCTGTTTGTGGTTGTGAGGTCAGTGGTGGCTCAGTGCCTGCTAGGCCAGTGCTAGGTGCGTGGCTGCTGTTTGTGGTTGTGAGGTCAGTGGTGGCTCAGTGCCTGCTAGGCCAGTGCTAGGTGCGTGGCTGCTGTTTGTGGTTGTGAGGTCAGTGGTGGCTCAGAGCCTGCTAGGCCAGTGCTAGGTGCGTGGCTGCTGTTTGTGGTTGTGAGGTCAGTGGTGGCTCAGAGCCTGCTAGGCCAGTGCTAGGTGCGTGGGTGCTGTTTGTGGTTGTGAGGTCAGTGGTGGCTCAGTGCCTGTTAGGCCAGTGCTAGGAGCGTGGCTGCTGTTTGTGGTTGTGAGGTCAGTGGTGGCTCAGTGCCTGCTAGGCCAGTGCTAGGTGCGTGGGTGCTGTTTGTGGTTGTGAGGTCAGTGGTGGCTCAGTGCCTGCTAGGCCAGTGCTAGGCGCGTGGCTACTGTTTTCAATTGTGAGGTCACTTGTGGCTCAGTGCCTGCTAGGCCAGTGCTATGTGAGTGGGTGCTGTTGGTGGTTGTGAGGTCACTTGTTGCTCAGTGTCTGATAGGCCAGTGCTAGGTGCGTGGCTGCTGTTTGTGGTTGTGAGGTCACTTGTGGCTCAGTGCCTGCTAGGCCAGTGCTAGGTGTGTGGGTGCTGTTTGTGGTTGTGAGGTCAGTGGTGGCTCAGTGCCTGCTAGGCCAGTGCTAGGTGCGTGGGTGCTGTTTGTGGTTGTGAGGTCACTTGTGGCTCAGTGTCTGATAGGCCAGTACTAGGTGCGTGGGTGCTGTTTTCAGTTGTGAGGTCAGTGGTGGCTCAGTGCCTGCTAGGCCAGTGCTAGGTGCGTGGCTGCTGTTTGTGGTTGTGAGGTCAGTGGTGGCTCAGAGCCTGCTAGGCCAGTGCTAGGTGCGTGGCTGCTGTTTTCAATTGTGAGCTCAGTGGTGGCTCAGTGCCTGCTAGGCCAGTGCGAGGTGCGTGGGTGCTGTTTGTGGTTGTGAGGTCAGTGGTGGCTCCGTGCCTGCTGGGCCAGTGCTAGGTGCGTGGCTGCTGTTTGTGGCTGTGAGCTCAGTGGTGGCTCAGTGCCTGCTAGGCCAGTGCTAGGTGCGTGGGTGCTGTTTGTGGTTGTGAGGTCAGTGGTGGCTCAGAGCCTGCTAGGCCAGTGCTAGGTGCGTGGCTGCTGTTTGTGGTTGTGAGGTCAGTGGTGGCTCAGTGCCTGCTAGGCCGGTGCTATGTGCGTGGCTGCTGTTTTCAGTTGTGAGGTCAGTGGTGGCTCAGTGCCTGCTAGGCCAGTGCTAGGTGCGTGGCTGCTGTTTGTGGTTGTGAGGTCAGTGGTGGCTCAGTGCCTGCTAGGCCAGTGCTAGGTGCGTGGCTGCTGTTTGTGGTTGTGAGGTCAGTGGTGGCTCAGTGCCTGCTAGGCCAGTGCTAGGTGCGTGGGTGCTGTTTGTGGTTGTGAGGTCAGTGGTGGCTCAGTGCCTGCTAGGCCAGTGCTAGGTGCGTGGGTGCTGTTTTCAGTTGTGAGGACAGTGGTGGCTCAGTGCCTGCTAGGCCAGTGCTAGGTGCGTGGCTGCTGTTTGTGGTTGTGAGGTCAGTGGTGGCTCAGTGCCTGCTAGGCCAGTGCTAGGTGCGTGGCTGCTGTTTGTGGTTGTGAGGTCAGTGGTGGCTCAGAGCCTGCTAGGCCAGTGCTATGTGCGTGGCTGCTGTTTGTGGTTGTGAGGTCAGTGGTGGCTCAGTGCCTGCTAGGCCAGTGCTAGGTGCGTGGCTGCTGTTTGTGGTTGTGAGGTCAGTGGTGGCTCAGTGCCTGCTAGGCCAGTGCTAGGAGCGTGGCTGCTGTTGGTGGTTGTGAGGTCAGTGGTGGCTCAGTGCCTGCTAGGCCAGTGCTAGGTGCGTGGGTGCTGTTTGTGGTTGTGAGGTCAGTGGTGGCTCAGTGCCTGCTAGGCCAGTGCTAGGTGCGTGGCTGCTGTTTTCAATTGTGAGGTCACTTGTGGCTCAGTGCCTGCTAGGCCAGTGCTAGGTGAGTGGCTACTGTTTGTGGTTGTGAGGTCAGTGGTGGCTCAGTGCCTGCTAGGCCAGTGCTAGGTGCGTGGCTGCTGTTTGTGGTTGTGAGGTCAGTGGTGGCTCAGTGCCTGCTAGGCCAGTGCTAGGTGCGTGGCTGCTGTTTGTGGTTGTGAGGTCAGTGGTGGCTCAGTGCCTGCTAGGCCAGTGCTAGGTGCGTGGCTGCTGTTTGTGGTTGTGAGGTCACTTGTGGCTCAGTGCCTGCTAGGCCAGTGCTAGGTGTGTGGGTGCTGTTTGTGTTGTGAGGTCACTTTTGCCTCAGTGCCTGCTAGGCCAGTGCTATGTGCGTGGCTGCTGTTTGTGGTTGTGAGGTCAGTGGTGGCTCAGTGCCTGCTAGGGCAGTGCTAGGTGAGTGGCTACTGTTTGTGGTTGTGAGGTCAGTGGTGGCTCAGTGCCTGCTAGGCCAGTGCTAGGTGCGTGGCTGCTGTTTGTGGTTGTGAGGTCAGTGGTGGCTCAGTGCCTGCTAGGCCAGTGCTAGGTGCGTGGCTGCTGTTGGTGGTTGTGAGGTCAGTGGTGGCTCAGTCCCTGCTAGGCCAGTGCTAGGTGCGTGGGTGCTGTTTGTGGTTGTGAGGTCAGTGGTGGCTCAGTGCCTGCTAGGCCAGTGCTAGGTGCGTGGGTGCTGTTTGTGGTTGTGAGGTCAGTGGTGGCTCAGTGCCTGCTAGGCCAGTGCTAGGTGCGTGGGTGCTGTTTGTGGTTGTGAGGTCAGTGGTGGCTCAGTGCCTGCTAGGCCAGTGCTAGGTGCGTGGCTGCTGTTGGTGGTTGTGAGGTCAGTGGTGGCTCAGTGCCTGCTAGGCCAGTGCTAGGTGCGTGGCTGCTGTTGGTGGTTGTGAGGTCAGTGGTGGCTCAGTGCCTGCTAGGCCAGTGCTAGGTGCGTGGGTGCTGTTTGTGGTTGTGAGGTCAGTGGTGGCTCAGTGCCTGCTAGGCCAGTGCTAGGTGTGTGGCTGCTGTTTTCAGTTGTGAGGTCAGTGGTGGCTCAGTGCCTGCTAGGCCAGTGCTAGGTGTGTGGCTGCTGTTTTCAATTGTGAGGTCAGTGGTGGCTCAGTGCCTGCTAGGCCAGTGGTAGGTGCGTGGCTGTTGTTTGTGGTTGTGAGGTCAGTGGTGGCTCAGAGCCTGCTAGGCCAGTGCTAGGTGCGTGGCTGCTGTTTTCAGTTGTGAGGTCAGTGGTGGCTCCGTGCCTGCTAGGCCAGTGCTAGGTGCGTGGCTGCTGTTGGTGGTAGTGAGGTCAGTGGTGGCTCAGTGCCTGCTAGGCCAGTGCTAGGTGCGTGGCTGCTGTTTGTGGTTGTGAGGTCAGTGGTGGCTCAGTGCCTGCTAGGCCAGTGCTAGGAGCGTGGCTGCTGTTTGTGGTTGTGAGGTCAGTGGTGGCTCAGTGCCTGCTAGGCCAGTGCTAGGTGCGTGGCTGCTGTTTGTGGTTGTGAGGTCAGTGGTGGCTCAGTGCCTGCTAGGCCAGTGCTAGGTGCGTGGGTGCTGTTTGTGGTTGTGAGGTCAGTGGTGGCTCAGTGCCTTCTAGGCCAGTGCTAGGTGCGTGGGTGCTGTTTGTGGTTGTGAGGTCAGTGGTGGCTCAGTGCCTGCTAGGCCAGTGCTAGGTGCGTGGCTGCTATTGGTGGTTGTGAGGTCAGTGGTGGCTCAGTGCCTGCTAGGCCAGTGCTAGGTGCGTGGGTGCTGTTTTCAGTTGTGAGGTCAGTGGTGGCTCAGTGCCTGCTAGGCCAGTGCTAGGTGCGTGGGTGCTGTTGGTGGTTGTGAGGTCAGTGGTGGCTCAGTGCCTGCTAGGCCAGCGCTAGGTGCGTGGGTGCTGTTTGTGGTTGTGAGGTCAGTGGTGGCTCAGTGCCTGCTAGGCCAGTGCTAGGTGCGTGGCTGCTGTTTGTGGTTGTGAGGTCAGTGGTGGCTCAGTGCCTGCTAGGCCTGTGCGAGGTGCGTGGGTGCTGTTTGTGGTTTTGAGGTCAGTGGTGGCTCAGTGCCTGCTAGGCCAGTGCTAGGTGTGTGGGTGCTATTTGTGGTTGTGAGGTCAGTGGTGGCTCAGTGCCTGCTAGGCCAGTGCTAGGTGCATGGGTGCTGTTTGTGGTTGTGAGGTCAGTGGTGGCTCAGTGCCTGCTAGGCCAGCGCTAGGTGCGTGGCTGCTGTTTGTGGTTGTGAGGTCAGTGGTGGCTCAGTGCCTGCTAGGCCAGTGCTAGGTGTGTGGGTGCTGTTTGTGGTTGTGAGGTCAGTGGTGGCTCAGTGCCTGCTAGGCCAGTGCTAGGTGCGTGGCTGCTGTTTTCAATTGTGAGGTCAGTGGTGGCTCAGTGCCTGCTAGGCCAGTGCTAGGTGCGTGGCTGCTGTTTTCAGTTGTGAGGTCAGTGGTGGCTCAGTGCCTGCTAGGCCAGTGCTAGGTGCGTGGGTGCTGTTTGTGGTTGTGAGGTCAGTGGTGGCTCAGTGCCTGCTAGGCCTGTGCGAGGTGCGTGGCTGCTGTTTGTGGTTGTGAGGTCAGTGGTGGCTCAGTGCCTGCTAGGCCAGTGCTAGGAGCGTGGGTGCTGTTTGTGGTTGTGAGGTCAGTGGTGGCTCAGTGCCTGCTAGGCCAGTGCTAGGTGCGTGGCTGTTGTTTGTGGTTGTGAGGTCAGTGGTGGCTCAGTGCCTGCTAGGCCAGTGCTAGGTGCGTGGCTGCTGTTTGTGGTTGTGAGGTCAGTGGTGGCTCAGAGCCTGCTAGGCCAGTGCTATGTGCGTGGCTGCTGTTTGTGGTTGTGAGGTCAGTGGTGGCTCAGTGCCTGCTAGGCCAGTGCTAGGTGCGTGGGTGCTGTTTGTGGTTGTGAGGTCAGTGGTGGCTCAGTGCCTGCTAGGCCAGTGCTAGGTGCGTGGGTGCTGTTTGTGGTTGTGAGGTCAGTGGTGGCTCAGTGCCTGCTAGGGCAGTGCTAGGTGCGTGGGTGCTGTTTGTGGTTGTGAGGTCAGTGGTGGCTCAGTGCCTGCTAGGCCAGTGCTAGGTGCGTGGCTGCTGTTTGTGGTTGTGAGGTCAGTGGTGGCTCAGAGCCTGCTAGGCCAGTGCTATGTGCGTGGCTGCTGTTTGTGGTTGTGAGGTCAGTGGTGGCTCAGAGCCTGCTAGGCCAGTGCTAGGTGCGTGGGTGCTGTTTGTGGTTGTGAGGTCAGTGGTGGCTCAGTGCCTGTTAGGCCAGTGCTAGGAGCGTGGCTGCTGTTGGTGGTTGTGAGGTCAGTGGTGGCTCAGTGCCTGCTAGGCCAGTGCTAGGTGCGTGGCTGCTGTTTGTGGTTGTGAGGTCAGTGGTGGCTCCGTGCCTGCTAGGCCAGTGCTAGGTGCGTGGGTGCTGTTTGTGGTTGTGAGGTCACTTGTGGCTCAGTGCCTGCTAGGCCAGTGCTAGGTGCGAGGCTGCTGTTTGTGGTTGTGAGGTCAGTGGTGGCTCAGTGCCTGCTAGGCCAGTGCTAGGTGCGTGGCTGCTGTTTGTGGTTGTGAGGTCAGTGGTGGCTCCGTGCCTGCTAGGCCAGTGCTAGGTGCGAGGCTGCTGTTTGTGGTTGTGAGGTCAGTGGTGGCTCAGTGCCTGCTAGGCCTGTGCGAGGTGCGTGGGTGCTGTTTGTGGTTGTGAGGTCAGTGGTGGCTCAGTGCCTGCTAGGCCAGTGCTAGGTGCGTGGGTGCTGTTTGTGGTTGTGAGGTCAGTGGTGGCTCAGTGCCTGCTAGGCCAGTGCTAGGTGCGTGGCTGCTGTTTGTGGTTGTGAGGTCAGTGGTGGTTCAGAGCCTGCTAGGCCAGTGCTAGGTGCGTGGCTGCTGTTTTCAGTTGTGAGGTCAGTGGTGGCTCAGTGCCTGCTAGGCCAGTGCTAGGTGCGTGGGTGCTGTTGGTGGCTGTGAGGTCAGTGGTGGCTCAGTGCCTGCTAGGCCAGTGCTAGGTGCATGGGTGCTGTTTGTGGTTGTGAGGTCAGTGGTGGCTCAGTGCCTGCTAGGCCAGTGCTAGGTGCGTGGCTGCTGTTTGTGGTTGTGAGGTCAGGGGTGGCTCAGTGCCTGCTAGGCCAGTGCTAGGTGCGTGGGTGCTGTTTGTGGTTGTGAGGTCAGTGGTGGCTCAGTGCCTGCTAGGCCAGTGCTAGGTGTGTGGCTGCTGTTTTCAATTGTGAGGTCAGTGGTGGCTCAGTGCCTGCTAGGCCAGTGCTAGGTGTGTGGCTGCTGTTTTCAGTTGTGAGGTCAGTGGTGGCTCAGTGCCTGCTAGGCCAGTGCTAGGTGCGTGGCTGCTCTTTTCAGTTGTGAGGTCAGTGGTGGCTCAGTGCCTGCTAGGCCAGTGCTAGGTGCGTGGGTGCTGTTTGTGGTTGTGAGGTCAGTGGTGGCTCAGTGCCTGCTAGGCCAGTGCTAGGTGCGTGGGTGCTGTTTGTGGTTTTGAGGTCAGTGGTGGCTCAGTGCCTGCTAGGCCAGTGCTATGTGTATGGGTGCTATTTGTGGTTGTGAGGTCAGTGGTGGCTCAGTGCCTGCTAGGCCAGTGCTAGGTGCATGGGTGCTGTTTGTGGTTGTGAGGTCAGTGGTGGCTCAGTGCCTGCTAGGCCAGTGCTAGGTGCGTGGCTGCTGTTTGTGGTTGTGAGGTCAGTGGTGGCTCAGTGCCTGCTAGGCCAGTGCTAGGTGCGTGGGTGCTGTTTGTGGTTGTGAGGTCAGTGGTGGCTCAGTGCCTGCTAGGCCAGTGCTAGGTGTGTGGCTGCTGTTTTCAATTGTGAGGTCAGTGGTGGCTCAGTGCCTGCTAGGCCAGTGCTAGGTGCGTGGCTGCTGTTTTCAGTTGTGAGGTCAGTGGTGGCTCAGTGCCTGCTAGGCCAGTGCTAGGTGCGTGGCTGCTGTTTTCAGTTGTGAGGTCAGTGGTGGCTCAGTGCCTGCTAGGCCAGTGCTAGGTGCGTGGGTGCTGTTTGTGATTGTGAGGTCAGTGGTGGCTCAGTGCCTGCTAGGCCTGTGCGAGGTGCGTGGGTGCTGTTTGTGGTTGTGAGGTCAGTGGTGGCTCAGTGCCTGCTAGGCCAGTGCTAGGAGCGTGGG
Source organism: Apteryx mantelli (assembly GCF_036417845.1). Classification (NCBI taxonomy): domain Eukaryota; kingdom Metazoa; phylum Chordata; class Aves; order Apterygiformes; family Apterygidae; genus Apteryx; species Apteryx mantelli. The sequence goes on from NC_089988.1 coordinate 22,608,725, forward strand.
TGCTGTTTGTGGTTGTGAGGTCAGTGGTGGCTCAGTGCCTGCTAGGCCAGTGCTAGGTGCGTGGCTGTTGTTTGTGGTTGTGAGGTCAGTGGTGGCTCAGTGCCTGCTAGGCCAGTGCTAGGTGCGTGGCTGCTGTTTGTGGTTGTGAGGTCAGTGGTGGCTCAGAGCCTGCTAGGCCAGTGCTATGTGCGTGGCTGCTGTTTGTGGTTGTGAGGTCAGTGGTGGCTCAGTGCCTGCTAGGCCAGTGCTAGGTGCGTGGCTGCTGTTTGTGGTTGTGAGGTCAGTGGTGGCTCAGTGCCTGCTAGGGCAGTGCTATGTGCGTGGCTGCTGTTTGTGGTTGTGAGGTCAGTGGTGGCTCAGAGCCTGCTAGGCCAGTGCTAGGTGCGTGGGTGCTGTTTGTGGTTGTGAGGTCAGTGGTGGCTCAGTGCCTGTTAGGCCAGTGCTAGGAGCGTGGCTGCTGTTGGTGGTTGTGAGGTCAGTGGTGGCTCAGTGCCTGCTAGGCCAGTGCTAGGTGCGTGGCTGCTGTTTGTGGTTGTGAGGTCAGTGGTGGCTCCGTGCCTGCTAGGCCAGTGCTAGGTGCGTGGCTGCTGTTTGTGGTTTTGAGGTCACTTGTGGCTCAGTGCCTGCTAGGCCAGTGCTAGGTGCGAGGCTGCTGTTTGTGGTTGTGAGGTCAGTGGTGGCTCAGTGCCTGCTAGGCCAGTGCTAGGTGCGTGGCTGCTGTTTTTGGTTGTGAGGTCAGTGGTGGCTCCGTGCCTGCTAGGCCAGTGCTAGGTGCGTGGCTGCTGTTTGTGGTTTTGAGGTCACTTGTGGCTCAGTGCCTGCTAGGCCAGTGCTAGGTGCGAGGCTGCTGTTTGTGGTTGTGAGGTCAGTGGTGGCTCAGTGCCTGCTAGGCCAGTGCTAGGTGCGAGGCTGCTGTTTGTTTTTGTGAGGTCAGTGGTGGCTCAGTGCCTGCTAGGCCAGTGCTAGGTGCGTGGGTGCTGTTTGTGGTTGTGAGGTCAGTGGTGGTTCAGAGCCTGCTAGGCCAGTGCTAGGTGCGTGGCTGCTGTTTTCAATTGTGAGGTCAGTGGTGGCTCAGTGCCTGCTAGGCCAGTGCTAGGTGCGTGGGTGCTGTTGGTGGCTGTGAGGTCAGTGGTGGCTCAGTGCCTGCTAGGCCAGTGCTAGGTGCGTGGGTGCTGTTTTTGGTTGTGAGGTCAGTGGTGGCTCCGTGCCTGCTAGGCCAGTGCTAGGTGCGTGGCTGCTGTTTGTGGTTTTGAGGTCACTTGTGGCTCAGTGCCTGCTAGGCCAGTGCTAGGTGCGAGGCTGCTGTTTGTGGTTGTGAGGTCAGTGGTGGCTCAGTGCCTGCTAGGCCAGTGCTAGGTGCGTGGGTGCTGTTTGTGGTTGTGAGGTCAGTGGTGGTTCAGAGCCTGCTAGGCCAGTGCTAGGTGCGTGGCTGCTGTTTTCAGTTGTGAGGTCAGTGGTGGCTCAGTGCCTGCTAGGCCAGTGCTAGGTGCGTGGGTGCTGTTGGTGGCTGTGAGGTCAGTGGTGGCTCAGTGCCTGCTAGGCCAGTGCTAGGTGCGTGGGTGCTGTTTGTGGTTGTGAGGTCAGTGGTGGCTCAGAGCCTGCTAGGCCAGTGCTAGGTGCGTGGCTGCTGTTTGTGGTTGTGAGGTCAGTGGTGGCTCCGTGCCTGCTAGGCCAGTGCTAGGTGCGTGGGTGCTGTTTGTGGTTGTGAGGTCAGTGGTGGCTCAGAGCCTGCTAGGCCAGTGCTAGGTGCGTGGCTGCTGTTTTCAATTGTGAGGTCAGTGGTGGCTCAGTGCCTGCTAGGCCAGTGCGAGGTGCGTGGGTGCTGTTTGTGGTTGTGAGGTCAGTGGTGACTCAGTGCCTGCTAGGCCGGTGCTATGTGCGTGGCTGCTGTTTTCAGTTGTGAGGTCAGTGGTGGCTCAGTGCCTGCTAGGCCAGTGCTAGGTGCGTGGCTGCTGTTTGTGGTTGTGAGGTCAGTGGTGGCTCAGTGCCTGCTAGGCCAGTGCTAGGTGCGTGGCTGCTGTTTGTGGTTGTGAGGTCAGTGGTGGCTCAGTGCCTGCTAGGCCAGTGCTAGGTGCGTGGGTGCTGTTTGTGGTTGTGAGGTCAGTGGTGGCTCAGTGCCTGCTAGGCCAGTGCTAGGTGCGTGGGTGCTGTTTTCAGTTGTGAGGTCAGTGGTGGCTCAGTGCCTGCTAGGCCAGTGCTAGGTGCGTGGGTGCTGTTTGTGGTTGTGAGGTCAGTGGTGGCTCAGTGCCTGCTAGGCCAGTGCTAGGTGCGTGGCTGCTGTTTGTGGTTGTGAGGTCAGTGGTGGCTCAGAGCCTGCTAGGCCAGTGCTATGTGCGTGGCTGCTGTTTGTGGTTGTGAGGTCAGTGGTGGCTCAGTGCCTGCTAGGCCAGTGCTAGGTGCGTGGCTGCTGTTTGTGGTTGTGAGGTCAGTGGTGGCTCAGTGCCTGCTAGGCCAGTGCTAGGAGCGTGGCTGCTGTTGGTGGTTGTGAGGTCAGTGGTGGCTCAGTGCCTGCTAGGCCAGTGCTAGGTGCGTGGGTGCTGTTTGTGGTTGTGAGGTCAGTGGTGGCTCAGTGCCTGCTAGGCCAGCGCTAGGTGCGTGGCTGCTGTTTTCAATTGTGAGGTCACTTGTGGCTCAGTGCCTGCTAGGCCAGTGCTAGGTGAGTGGCTACTGTTTGTGGTTGTGAGGTCAGTGGTGGCTCAGTGCCTGCTAGGCCAGTGCTAGGTGCGTGGGTGCTGTTTGTGGTTGTGAGGTCAGTGGTGTCTCAGTGCCTGCTAGGCCAGTGCTAGGTGCGTGGGTGCTGTTTGTGGTTGTGAGGTCAGTGGTGGCTCAGTCCCTGCTAGGCCAGTGCTAGGTGCGTGGGTGCTGTTTGTGGTTGTGAGGTCAGTGGTGGCTCAGTGCCTGCTAGGCCAGTGCTAGGTGCGTGGCCGCTGTTGGTGGTTGTGAGGTCAGTGGTGGCTCAGTGCCTGCTAGGCCAGTGCTAGGTGCGTGGGTGCTGTTTGTGGTTGTGAGGGCAGTGGTGGCTCAGTGCCTGCTAGGCCAGTGCTAGGTGCGTGGCTGCTGTTTGTGGTTGTGAGGTCAGTGGTGGCTCAGTGCCTGCTAGGCCAGTGCTAGGTGTGTGGCTGCTGTTTTCAATTGTGAGGTCAGTGGTGGCTCAGTGCCTGCTAGGCCAGTGCTAGGTGTGTGGCTGCTGTTTTCAATTGTGAGGTCAGTGGTGGCTCAGTGCCTGCTAGGCCAGTGGTAGGTGCGTGGCTGTTGTTTGTGGTTGTGAGGTCAGTGGTGGCTCAGAGCCTGCTAGGCCAGTGCTAGGTGCGTGGCTGCTGTTTTCAGTTGTGAGGTCAGTGGTGGCTCCGTGCCTGCTAGGCCAGTGCTAGGTGCGTGGCTGCTGTTGGTGGTAGTGAGGTCAGTGGTGGCTCAGTGCCTGCTAGGCCAGTGCTAGGTGCGTGGCTGCTGTTTGTGGTTGTGAGGTCAGTGGTGGCTCAGTGCCTGCTAGGCCAGTGCTAGGAGCGTGGCTGCTGTTGGTGGTTGTGAGGTCAGTGGTGGCTCAGTGCCTGCTAGGCCAGTGCTAGGTGCGTGGGTGCTGTTTGTGGTTGTGAGGTCAGTGGTGGCTCAGTGCCTGCTAGGCCAGTGCTAGGTGCGTGGGTGCTGTTTGTGGTTGTGAGGTCAGTGGTGGCTCAGTGCCTTCTAGGCCAGTGCTAGGTGCGTGGCTGCTGTTGGTGGTTGTGAGGTCAGTGGTGGCTCAGTGCCTTCTAGGCCAGTGCTAGGTGCGTGGCTGCTGTTGGTGGTTGTGAGGTCAGTGGTGGCTCAGTGCCTGCTAGGCCAGTGCTAGGTGCGTGGCTGCTGTTTGTGGTTGTGAGGTCAGTGGTGGCTCAGTGCCTGCTAGGCCAGTGCTAGGTGCGTGGGTGCTGTTTGTGGTTGTGAGGTCAGTGGTGGCTCAGTGCCTGCTAGGCCAGTGCTAGGTGCGTGGGTGCTGTTTGTGGTTGTGAGGTCAGTGGTGGCTCAGTGCCTGCTAGGCCAGTGCTAGGTGCGTGGCTGCTGTTTGTGGTTGTGAGGTCAGTGGTGGCTCAGTGCCTGCTAGGCCAGTGCTAGGTGCGTGGGTGCTGTTGGTGGTTGTGAGGTCAGTGGTGGCTCAGTGCCTGCTAGGCCAGCGCTAGGTGCGTGGGTGCTGTTTGTGGTTGTGAGGTCAGTGGTGGCTCAGTGCCTGCTAGGCCAGTGCTAGGTGCGTGGGTGCTGTTTGTGGTTTTGAGGTCAGTGGTGGCTCAGTGCCTGCTAGGCCAGTGCTAGGTGTATGGGTGCTATTTGTGGTTTTGAGGTCAGTGGTGGCTCAGTGCCTGCTAGGCCAGTGCTAGGTGCGTGGGTGCTGTTTGTGGTTTTGAGGTCAGTGGTGGCTCAGAGCCTGCTAAGCCAGTGCTAGGTGCGTGGGTGCTGTTTGTGGTTGTGAGGTCAGTGGTGGCTCAGTGCCTGCTAGGCCAGTGCTAGGTGCGTGGGTGCTGTTTGTGGTTGTGAGGTCAGTGGTGGCTCAGAGCCTGCTAGGCCAGTGCTAGGTGCGTGGCTGCTGTTTGTGGTTGTGAGGTCAGTGGTGGCTCAGTGCCTGCTAGGCCAGTGCTAGGTGTGTGGCTGCTGTTTTCAGTTGTGAGGTCAGTGGTGGCTCAGTGCCTGCTAGGCCAGTGCTAGGTGCGTGGCTGCTGTTTGTGGTTGTGAGGTCAGTGGTGGCTCAGTGCCTGCTAGGCCAGTGCTAGGTGCGTGGCTGCTGTTTTCAGTTGTGAGGTCAGTGGTGGCTCAGTGCCTGCTAGGCCAGTGCTAGGTGCGTGGGTGCTGTTTGTGGTTGTGAGGTCAGTGGTGGCTCAGTGCCTGCTAGGCCTGTGCGAGGTGCGTGGGTGCTGTTGGTGGTTGTGAGGTCAGTGGTGGCTCAGTGCCTGCTAGGCCAGTGCTAGGAGCGTGGGTGCTGTTTGTGGTTGTGAGGTCAGTGGTGGCTCAGTGCCTGCTAGGCCAGTGCTAGGTGCGTGGCTGTTGTTTGTGGTTGTGAGGTCAGTGGTGGCTCAGTGCCTGCTAGGCCAGTGCTAGGTGCGTGGCTGCTGTTTGTGGTTGTGAGGTCAGTGGTGGCTCAGAGCCTGCTAGGCCAGTGCTAGGTGCGTGGCTGCTGTTTGTGGTTGTGAGGTCAGTGGTGGCTCAGTGCCTGCTAGGCCAGTGCTAGGTGCGTGGGTGCTGTTTGTGGTTGTGAGGTCAGTGGTGGCTCAGTGCCTGCTAGGCCAGTGCTAGGTGCGTGGGTGCTGTTTGTGGTTGTGAGGTCACTTGTGCCTCAGTGCCTGCTAGGGCAGTGCTAGGTGCGTGGGTGCTGTTTGTGGTTGTGAGGTCAGTGGTGGCTCAGTGCCTGCTAGGCCAGTGCTAGGTGCGTGGCTGCTGTTTGTGGTTGTGAGGTCAGTGGTGGCTCAGTGCCTGCTAGGCCAGTGCTAGGAGCGTGGCTGCTGTTTGTGGTTGTGAGGTCAGTGGTGGCTCAGAGCCTGCTAGGCCAGTGCTAGGTGCGTGGGTGCTGTTTGTGGTTGTGAGGTCAGTGGTGGCTCAGTGCCTGTTAGGCCAGTGCTAGGAGCGTGGCTGCTGTTGGTGGTTGTGAGGTCAGTGGTGGCTCAGTGCCTGCTAGGCCAGTGCTAGGTGCGTGGCTGCTGTTTGTGGTTGTGAGGTCAGTGGTGGCTCCGTGCCTGCTAGGCCAGTGCTAGGTGCGTGGCTGCTGTTTGTGGTTTTGAGGTCACTTGTGGCTCAGTGCCTGCTAGGCCAGTGCTAGGTGCGAGGCTGCTGTTTGTGGTTGTGAGGTCAGTGGTGGCTCAGTGCCTGCTAGGCCAGTGCTAGGTGCGTGGCTGCTGTTTGTGGTTGTGAGGTCAGTGGTGGCTCCGTGCCTGCTAGGCCAGTGCTAGGTGCGAGGCTGCTGTTTGTGGTTGTGAGGTCAGTGGTGGCTCAGTGCCTGCTAGGCCAGTGCTCGGTGCGTGGGTGCTGTTTGTGGTTGTGAGGTCAGTGGTGGCTCAGTGCCTGCTAGGCCAGTGCTAGGTGCGTGGGTGCTGTTTGTGGTTGTGAGGTCAGTGGTGGCTCAGTGCCTGCTAGGCCAGTGCTAGGTGCGTGGCTGCTGTTTGTGGTTGTGAGGTCAGTGGTGGTTCAGAGCCTGCTAGGCCAGTGCTAGGTGCGTGGCTGCTGTTTTCAGTTGTGAGGTCAGTGGTGGCTCAGTGCCTGCTAGGCCAGTGCTAGGTGCGTGGCTGCTGTTTGTGGTTGTGAGGTCAGCTGTGGCTCAGTGCCTGCTAGGCCAGTGCTAGGTGCGTGGCTGCTGTTTGTGGTTGTGAGGTCAGTGGTGGCTCAGTGCCTGCTAGGCCAGTGCTAGGTGCCTGGCTGCTGTTTTCAGTTGTGAGGTCAGTGGTGGCTCAGTGCCTGTTAGGCCAGTGCTAGGAGCGTGGCTGCTGTTGGTGGTTGTGAGGTCAGTGGTGGCTCAGTGCCTGCTAGGCCAGTGCTAGGTGCGTGGCTGCTGTTGGTGGTTGTGAGGTCAGTGGTGGCTCAGTGCCTGCTAGGCCAGTGCTAGGTGCGTGGCTGCTGTTTGTGGTTGTGAGGTCAGTGGTGGCTCAGTGCCTGCTAGGCCAGTGCTAGGTGCGTGGCTGCTGTTTGTGGTTGTGAGGTCAGTGGTGGCTCAGTGCCTGCTAGGCCAGTGCTATGTGCGTGGCTACTGTTTGTGGTTGTGAGGTCAGTGGTGGCTCAGTGCCTGCTAGGCCAGTGCTAGGTGCGTGGCTGCTGTTTTCAATTGTGAGGTCAGTGGTGGCTCCGTGCCTGCTAGGCCAGTGCTAGGTGCGTGGCTGCTGTTTGTGGTTGTGAGGTCAGTGGTGGCTCAGTGCCTGCTAGGCCAGTGCTAGGTGCGTGGGTGCTGTTTGTGGTTGTGAGGTCAGCGGTGGCTCAGTGCCTGCTAGGCCAGTGCTAGGTGCGTGGCTACTGTTTGTGGTTGTGAGGTCAGTGGTGGCTCAGTGCCTGCTAGGCCAGTGCTAGGTGCGTGGGTGCTGTTTGTGGTTGTGAGGTCAGTGGTGGCTCCGTGCCTGCTAGGCCAGTGCTAGGTGCGTGGGTGCTGTTTGTGGTTGTGAGGTCAGTGGTGGCTCAGTGCCTGCTAGGCCAGTGCTAGGTGCGTGGGTGCTGTTTGTGGTTGTGAGGTCAGTGGTGGCTCAGTGCCTGCTAGGCCAGTGCTAGGTGCGTGGCTGCTGTTTTCAGTTGTGAGGTCAGTGGTGGCTCAGTGCCTGCTAGGCCAGTGCTAGGTGCGTGGCTGCTGTTTTCAGTTGTGAGGTCAGTGGTGGCTCAGTGCCTGCTAGGCCAGTGCTAGGTGCGTGGCTGCTGTTGGTGGTTGTGAGGTCAGTGGTGGCTCAGTGCCTGCTAGGCCAGTGCTAGGTGCGTGGGTGCTGTTTGTGGTTGTGAGGTCAGTGGTGGCTCAGTGCCTGCTAGGCCAGTGCTAGGTGCGTGGGTGCTGTTTGTGGTTGTGAGGTCAGTGGTGGCTCAGTGCCTGCTAGGCCAGTGCTAGGTGCGTGGGTGCTGTTTGTGGTTGTGAGGTCAGTGGTGGCTCAGTGCCTGCTAGGCCAGTGCTAGGTGCGTGGGTGCTGTTTGTGGTTGTGAGGTCAGTGGTGGCTCAGTGCCTGCTAGGCCAGTGCTAGGTGTGTGGCTGCTGTTTTCAATTGTGAGGTCAGTGGTGGCTCAGTGCCTGCTAGGCCAGTGCTAGGTGCGTGGCTGCTGTTTTCAGTTGTGAGGTCAGTGGTGGCTCAGTGCCTGCTAGGCCAGTGCTAGGTGCGTGGCTGCTGTTTTCAGTTGTGAGGTCAGTGGTGGCTCAGTGCCTGCTAGGCCAGTGCTAGGTGCGTGGGTGCTGTTTGTGGTTGTGAGGTCAGTGGTGGCTCAGTGCCTGCTAGGCCAGTGCTAGGTGCGTGGCTGCTGTTTTCAGTTGTGAGGTCAGTGGTGGCTCAGTGCCTGCTAGGCCAGTGCTAGGTGCGTGGGTGCTGTTTGTGGTTGTGAGGTCAGTGGTGGCTCAGTGCCTGCTAGGCCTGTGCGAGGTGCGTGGGTGCTGTTTGTGGTTGTGAGGTCAGTGGTGGCTCAGTGCCTGCTAGGCCAGTGCTAGGAGCGTGGCTGCTGTTTGTGGTTGTGAGGTCAGTGGTGGCTCAGTGCCTGCTAGGCCAGTGCTAGGTGCGTGGCTGTTGTTTGTGGTTGTGAGGTCAGTGGTGGCTCAGTGCCTGCTAGGCCAGTGCTAGGTGCGTGGCTGCTGTTTGTGGTTGTGAGGTCAGTGGTGGCTCAGAGCCTGCTAGGCCAGTGCTAGGTGCGTGGCTGCTGTTTGTGGTTGTGAGGTCAGTGGTGGCTCAGTGCCTGCTAGGCCAGTGCTAGGTGCGTGGGTGCTGTTTGTGGTTGTGAGGTCAGTGGTGGCTCAGTGCCTGCTAGGCCAGTGCTAGGTGCGTGGGTGCTGTTTGTGGTTGTGAGGTCACTTGTGCCTCAGTGCCTGCTAGGGCAGTGCTAGGTGCGTGGGTGCTGTTTGTGGTTGTGAGGTCAGTGGTGGCTCAGTGCCTGCTAGGCCAGTGCTAGGTGCGTGGCTGCTGTTGGTGGTTGTGAGGTCAGTGGTGGCTCAGTGCCTGCTAGGCCAGTGCTAGGTGCGTGGCTGCTGTTGGTGGTTGTGAGGTCAGTGGTGGCTCAGTGCCTGCTAGGCCAGTGCTAGGTGCGTGGCTGCTGTTTGTGGTTGTGAGGTCAGTGGTGGCTCCGTGCCTGCTAGGCCAGTGCTAGGTGCGTGGCTGCTGTTTGTGGTTTTGAGGTCACTTGTGGCTCAGTGCCTGCTAGGCCAGTGCTAGGTGCGAGGCTGCTGTTTGTGGTTGTGAGGTCAGTGGTGGCTCAGTGCCTGCTAGGCCAGTGCTATGTGCGTGGCTGCTGTTTGTGGTTGTGAGGTCAGTGGTGGCTCCGTGCCTGCTAGGCCAGTGCTAGGTGCGAGGCTGCTGTTTGTGGTTGTGAGGTCAGTGGTGGCTCAGTGCCTGCTAGGCCAGTGCTCGGTGCGTGGGTGCTGTTTGTGGTTGTGAGGTCAGTGGTGGCTCAGTGCCTGCTAGGCCAGTGCTAGGTGCGTGGGTGCTGTTTGTGGTTGTGAGGTCAGTGGTGGCTCAGTGCCTGCTAGGCCAGTGCTAGGTGCGTGGCTGCTGTTTGTGGTTGTGAGGTCAGTGGTGGTTCAGAGCCTGCTAGGCCAGTGCTAGGTGCGTGGCTGCTCTTTTCAGTTGTGAGGTCAGTGGTGGCTCAGTGCCTGCTAGGCCAGTGCTAGGTGCGTGGCTGCTGTTTGTGGTTGTGAGGTCAGCTGTGGCTCAGTGCCTGCTAGGCCAGTGCTAGGTGCGTGGCTGCTGTTTGTGGTTGTGAGGTCAGTGGTGGCTCAGTGCCTGCTAGGCCAGTGCTAGGTGCGTGGCTGCTGTTTTCAGTTGTGAGGTCAGTGGTGGCTCAGTGCCTGTTAGGCCAGTGCTAGGAGCGTGGCTGCTGTTGGTGGTTGTGAGGTCAGTGGTGGCTCAGTGCCTGCTAGGCCAGTGCTAGGTGCGTGGCTGCTGTTGGTGGTTGTGAGGTCAGTGGTGGCTCAGTGCCTGCTAGGCCAGTGCTAGGTGCGTGGCTGCTGTTTGTGGTTGTGAGGTCACTTGTGGGTCAGTGCCTGCTAGGCCAGTGCTAGGTGCGTGGGTGCTGTTTGTGGTTGTGAGGTCACTTTTGCCTCAGTGCCTGCTAGGCCAGTGCTAGGTGCGTGGGTGCTGTTTGTGGTTTTGAGGTCAGTGGTGGCTCAGTGCCTGCTAAGCCAGTGCTAGGTGCGTGGGTGCTGTTTGTGGTTGTGAGGTCAGTGGTGGCTCAGTGCCTGCTAGCCCAGTGCTAGGTGCGTGGGTGCTGTTTGTGGTTGTGAGGTCAGTGGTGGCTCAGTGCCTGCTAGCCCAGTGCTAGGTGCGTGGGTGCTGTTTGTGGTTGTGAGGTCAGTGGTGTCTCAGTGCCTGCTAGGCCAGTGCTAGGTGCGAGGCTGCTGTTTGTGGTTGTGAGGTCAGTGGTGGCTCAGTGCCTGCTAGGCCAGCGCTAGGTGCGTGGCTGCTGTTTGTGGTTGTGAGGTCAGTGGTGGCTCAGTGCCTGCTAGGCCAGTGCTAGGTGTGTGGGTGCTGTTTGTGGTTGTGAGGTCACTTTTGCCTCAGTGCCTGCTAGGCCAGTGCTAGGTGCGTGGGTGCTGTTTCACAGAATCACAGAATCACAGAATCACTGAGGTTGGAAGGGACCTCTGGAGATCATCTAGTCCAACCCCCCTGCTCAAGCAGGGTCACCTAGAGCACATTGCACAGGATTGTATCCAGGCGCATTTTGAATATCTCCAGAGAAGGAGACTCCACCACCTCTCGGGGCAACCTGTTCCAGTGCTCTGTCACCCTCACAGTGAAAAAGTTTTTCCTCATGTTAAGATGGAAGTGTCTGTGTTTCAGTTTGTGCCCATTGCCTCGCGTCCTGTCGCTCGTCACCACTGAAAAGAGTCTGGCCCCATCCTCTCGACACCCTCCCTTCAGATACTTGTACACATTGATAAGATCTCCTCTCAGCCTTCTCTTCTCCAAGCTAAACAGGCCCAGCTCTCGCAGCCTTTCCTCATAAGAGAGATGCTCCAGTCCCCTAATCATCTTTGTGGCCCTTCGCTGGACTTGCTCCAGTAGTGCCACATCCCTCTTGTACTGGGGAGCCCAGAACTGGACGCAGTACTCCAGATGGGGCCTCACCAGGGCTGAGTAGAGGGGGAGAATCACCTCCCTCGACCTGCTGGCAACACTCTTTCTGATGCACCCCAGCATACCATTGGCCTTCTTGGCCACAAGGGCACATTGCTGCCTCATACTTAACTTGGTGTCCACCAGCACTCCCAGGTCCTTCTCAGCAGAGCTGCTTTCCAGCAGGTCAACCCCCAACCTGTACTGCTGCATGGGGTTATTCCTCCCCAGGTGCAGGACCCTGCACTTCCCTTTGTTGAATTTCATGAGGTTCCTCTCTGCCCACCTCTCCAGCCTGTCCAAGTCTCTTTGAATGGCAGCACAGCCCTCTGGCGTATCGGCCACTCCTCCCAGTTTTGTATCGTCAGCAAACTTGCTGAGGGTGCACTCTGTGCCTTCATCCAGGTCATTGATGAAGAAGTTGAACAAGACTGGACCCAGGACTGACCCCTGGGGGACACCGCTAGCTACAGGCCTCCAACTAGACTCTGTGCCACTGAGCACAACTCTCTGAGCTCTGCCATTCAGCCAGTTCTCAATCCACCTCACTGTCCACTCATCTAACCCACACTTCCTGAGCTTGTCTATGAGGATGCTATGGGAGACAGTGTCAAAAGCCTTGCTGAAGTCTAGGTAGACAACATCCACTGCTCTCCCCTCATCTACCCAGCCAGTCATTCCATCATAGAAGGCTATCAGATTGGTTAGGCATGATTTCCCCTTGGTGAAGCCATGCTGACTACTCCTGATCACCTTCTTTTCCTCCACATGCGTGGAGATGGCTTCCAGGATGAGCTGCTCCATCACCTTTCCAGGGATGGAGGTGAGGCTGACTGGCCTGTAGTTCCCTGGGTCCTCCTTCTTGCCCTTTTTAAAGACTGGGGTGACATTGGCTTTCTTCCAGTCCTCGGGCACCTCTCCTGTTCTCCATGACCTTTCAAAGATGATGGAGAGTGGCTTAGCAATAATGTCCGCCAGCTCCCTCAGCACTCGTGGGTGCATCCCATCAGGGCCCATGGATTTGTGGGTGTCAAGTTTGCTTAAATGATCTCTAACCCACTCCTCCTCCACCAAGGGAAAGTCTTCCTCTCTCCAGACTTTCTCTCTTGCCTCCAGGGTCTGGGGTTCCTGAGGGCTGGCCTGACCAGTAAAGACTGAAGCAAAGAAGGCATTCAGTAATTCTGCCTTCTCCGCATCCTTCGTCACCAGGGCACCCACCCCATTCAGCAAAGGGCCCACATTTTCCCTAGTCTTCCTCTTGCTGCTGATGTATTTGAAGAAGCCCTTCTTGTTGTCCTTGACATCTCTAGCCAGATTTAATTCCAAACGGGCCTTAGCCTTCCTCGTCGCATCCCTGCATATTCTGACAACATTCCTATATTCATCCCAAGTGGCCTGTCCCCCTTTCCACTTTCTGTAGACTTCCTTCTTCTGGTTGAGTTTTGCCAGGAGCTCCTTGCTCATCCATGCAGGTCTCCTACCTCCTTTGCTTGACTTCCTACTCATAGGGATGCACCGCTCTTGAGCCTGGAGGAAGTGATGTTTGAATATTAACCAACTCTCTTGAACACTCCTTCCTTCTAGGGCCCTCACCCATGGGATTCCTCCAAGTAGGTCCCTGAAGAGCACAAAGTTTGCTCTCCTGAAGTCCAGGGTTGCGATCCTACTTGGTGCCCTGCTGCCTCCTCGCAGGATCCTGAACTCCACCATCTCATGGTCACTGCAGCCAAGGCAGCCCCCAACCTTCACATCTTCCACCAGTCCTTCTTTGTTTGTTAGTACGAGGTCCAGCAGCACACCTCTCCTTGTTGGCTCCTCCACCACCTGGGTCAAGAAGTTGTCACCAATGCTCTGCAGGAATCTCCAGGACTGTTTGTACCTAGCTGTGTTGTCTTTACAGCAGATATCGGGGTGGTTGAAGTCCCCCATGAGAACCAGGGCCTGGGATTGTGAGGCTACTTCCAGCTGTCTGTATGTGGTTTTGAGGTCAGTGGTGGCTCAGTGCCTGCTAAGCCAGTGCTAGGTGCGTGGGTGCTGTTTGTGGTTGTGAGGTCGGTGGTGGCTCAGTGCCTGCTAGGCCAGTGCTAGGAGCGTGGGTGCTGTTTGTGGTTGTGAGGTCAGTGGTGGCTCAGTGCCTGCTAGGCCAGTGCTAGGTGCGTGGGTGCTGTTTGTGGTTGTGAGGTCAGTGGTGGCTCAGTGCCTGCTAGGCCAGTGCTAGGTGCGTGGCTGCTGTTTGTGGTTGTGAGGTCAGTGGTGGCTCAGTGCCTGCTAGGCCAGTGCTAGGTGCGTGGGAGCTGTTTGTGGTTGTGAGGTCAGTGGTGGCTCAGTGCCTGCTAGGCCAGTGCTAGGTGCGTGGCTGCTGTTTGTGGTTGTGAGGTCAGTGGTGGCTCAGTGCCTGCTAAGCCAGTGCTAGGTGTGTGGGTGCTGTTTGTGGTTGTGAGGTCACTTTTGCCTCAGGGCCTGCTAGGCCAGTGCTAGGTGCGTGGGTGCTGTTTGTGGTTTTGAGGTCAGTGGTGGCTCAGTGCCTGCTAAGCCAGTGCTAGGTGCGTGGGTGCTGTTTGTGGTTGTGAGGTCGGTGGTGGCTCAGTGCCTGCTAGGCCAGTGCTAGGTGCGTGGGTGCTGTTTGTGGTTGTGAGGTCAGTGGTGGCTCAGTGCCTGCTAGGGCAGTGCTAGGTGCGTGGGTGCTGTTTGTGGTTGTGAGGTCAGTGGTGGCTCAGTGCCTGCTAGGCCAGTGCTAGGTGCGTGGCTGCTGTTTGTGGTTGTGAGGTCAGTGGTGGCTCAGTGCCTGCTAGGCCAGTGCTAGGTGCGTGGCTGCTGTTTGTGGTTGTGAGGTCAGTGGTGGCTCAGTGCCTGCTAGGCCAGTGCTAGGTGCGTGGCTGCTGTTTGTGGTTGTGAGGTCACTTGTAGCTCAGTGTCTGATAGGCCAGTGCTATGTGCGTGGGTGCTGTTTGTGGTTGTGAGGTCAGTGGTGGCTCAGTGCCTGCTAGGCCAGTGCTAGGTGCGTGGCTGCTGTTTGTGGCTGTGAGGTCAGTGGTGGCTCAGTGCCTGCTAGGCCCGTGCTAGGTGCGTGGCCGCTGTTGGTGGTTGTGAGGTCAGTGGTGGCTCAGTGCCTGCTAGGCCAGTGCTAGGTGCGTGGCTGCTGTTTGTGGCTGTGAGGTCAGTGGTGGCTCAGAGCCTGCTAGGCCAGTGCTAGGTGCGTGGCTGCTGTTTGTGGTTGTGAGGTCAGTGGTGGCTCAGTGCCTGCTAGGCCAGTGCTAGGTGCGTGGCTGCTGTTTGTGATTGTGAGGTCACTTTTGCCTCAGTGCCTGCTAGGCCAGTGCTAGGTGCGTGGCTGCAGTTTGTGGTTGTGAGGTCAGTGGTGGCTCAGTGCCTGCTAGGCCAGTGCTAGGTGCGTGTCTGCTGTTTTCATTTGCGAGGTCAGTGGTGGCTCAGTGCCTGCTAGGCCAGTGCTAGGTGCGTGGCTGCTGTTTTCAGTTGTGAGGTCGGTGGTGGCTCAGTGCCTGCTAGGCCAGTGCTAGGTGCGTGGGTGCTGTTTGTGGTTGTGAGGTCAGTGGTGGCTCAGTGCCTGCTAGGCCAGTGCTAGGTGCGAGGCTGCTGTTTGTGGTTGTGAGGTCAGTGGTGGCTCAGTGCCTGCTAGGCCAGTGCTAGGTGCGTGGCTGCTGTTTGTGGTTGTGAGGTCAGTGGTGGCTCAGTGCCTGCTAGGCCAGTGCTAGGTGCGTGGGTGCTGTTTGTGGTTGTGAGGTCAGTGGTGGCTCAGTGCCTGCTAGGCCAGTGCTAGGTGCGTGGCTGCTGTTTTCAGTTGTGAGGTCAGTGGTGGCTCAGTGCCTGCTAGGCCAGTGCTAGGTGCGTGGCTGCTGTTGGTGGTTGTGAGGTCAGTGGTGGCTCAGTGCCTGCTAGGCCAGTGCTAGGTGCGTGGGTGCTGTTTGTGGTTGTGAGGTCAGTGGTGGCTCAGTGCCTGCTAGGCCAGTGCTAGGTGCGTGGCTGCTGTTGGTGGTTGTGAGGTCAGTGGTGGCTCAGTGCCTGCTAGGGCAGTGCTAGGTGCGTGGGTGCTGTTTGTGGTTGTGAGGTCAGTGGTGGCTCAGTGCCTGCTAGGCCAGTGCTAGGTGCGTGGCTGCTGTTTGTGGTTGTGAGGTCAGTGGTGGCTCAGTGCCTGCTAGGCCAGTGCTAGGTGCGTGGGTGCTGTTTGTGGTTGTGAGGTCAGTGGTGGCTCAGTGCCTGCTAGGCCAGTGCTAGGTGCGAGGCTGCTGTTTGTGGTTGTGAGGTCAGTGGTGGCTCAGTGCCTGCTAGGCCAGCGCTAGGTGCGTGGCTGCTGTTTGTGGTTGTGAGGTCAGTGGTGGCTCAGTGCCTGCTAGGCCAGTGCTAGGTGCGTGGGTGCTGTTTGTGGTTTTGAGGTCACTTTTGCCTCAGTGCCTGCTAGGCCAGTGCTAGGTGCGTGGGTGCTGTTTGTGGTTGTGAGGTCAGTGGTGGCTCAGTGCCTGCTAGGCCAGTGCTAGGTGCGTGGGTGCTGTTGGTGGTTGTGAGGTCAGTGGTGGCTCAGTGCCTGCTAGGCCAGTGCTAGGTGCGTGGGTGCTCTTTGTGGTTGTGAGGTCAGTGGTGGCTCAGTGCCTGCTAGGCCAGTGCTAGGTGCGTGGGAGCTGTTTGTGGTTGTGAGGTCAGTGGTGGCTCAGTGCCTGCTAGGCCAGTGCTAGGTGCGTGGCTGCTGTTTGTGGTTGTGAGGTCAGTGGTGGCTCAGTGCCTGCTAGGCCAGTGCTAGGTGTGTGGGTGCTGTTTGTGGTTGTGAGGTCACTTTTGCCTCAGGGCCTGCTAGGCCAGTGCTAGGTGCGTGGGTGCTGTTTGTGGTTTTGAGGTCAGTGGTGGCTCAGTGCCTGCTAAGCCAGTGCTAGGTGCGTGGGTGCTGTTTGTGGTTGTGAGGTCGGTGGTGGCTCAGTGCCTGCTAGGCCAGTGCTAGGTGCGTGGCTGCTGTTTGTGGTTGTGAGGTCAGTGGTGGCTCAGTGCCTGCTAGGGCAGTGCTAGGTGCGTGGCTGCTGTTTGTGGTTGTGAGGTCAGTGGTGGCTCAGTGCCTGCTAGGCCAGTGCTAGGTGCGTGGCTGCTGTTTGTGGTTGTGAGGTCAGCTGTGGCTCAGTGCCTGCTAGGCCAGTGCTAGGTGCGTGGGTGCTGTTTGTGGTTGTGAGGTCAGTGGTGGCTCAGTGCCTGCTAGGCCAGTGCTAGGTGCGTGGGTGCTGTTTGTGGTTGTGAGGTCACTTGTAGCTCAGTGTCTGATAGGCCAGTGCTATGTGCGTGGGTGCTGTTTGTGGCTGTGAGGTCAGTGGTGGCTCAGAGCCTGCTAGGCCAGTGCTAGGTGCGTGGCTGCTGTTTGTGGTTGTGAGGTCAGTGGTGGCTCAGTGCCTGCTAGGCCAGTGCTAGGTGCGTGGCTGCTGTTTGTGGTTGTGAGGTCACTTTTGCCTCAGTGCCTGCTAGGCCAGTGCTAGGTGCGTGGCTGCAGTTTGTGGTTGTGAGGTCAGTGGTGGCTCAGTGCCTGCTAGGCCAGTGCTAGGTGCGTGTCTGCTGTTTTCATTTGCGAGGTCAGTGGTGGCTCAGTGCCTGCTAGGCCAGTGCTAGGTGCGTGGCTGCTGTTTTCAGTTGTGAGGTCGGTGGTGGCTCAGTGCCTGCTAGGCCAGTGCTAGGTGCGTGGCTGCTGTTTGTGGTTGTGAGGTCAGTGGTGGCTCAGTGCCTGCTAGGCCAGTGCTAGGTGCGAGGCTGCTGTTTGTGGTTGTGAGGTCAGTGGTGGCTCAGTGCCTGCTAGGCCAGTGCTAGGTGCGTGGCTGCTGTTTGTGGTTGTGAGGTCAGCTGTGGCTCAGTGCCTGCTAGGCCAGTGCTAGGTGCGTGGCTGCTGTTTGTGGTTGTGAGGTCAGTGGTGGCTCAGTGCCTGCTAGGCCAGTGCTAGGTGCGTGGCTGCTGTTTTCAGTTGTGAGGTCAGTGGTGTCTCAGTGCCTGCTAGGCCAGTGCTAGGTGCGTGGCTGCTGTTGGTGGTTGTGAGGTCAGTGGTGGCTCAGTGCCTGCTAGGCCAGTGCTAGGTGCGTGGGTGCTGTTTGTGGTTGTGAGGTCAGTGGTGGCTCAGTGCCTGCTAGGCCAGTGCTAGGTGCGTGGCTGCTGTTGGTGGTTGTGAGGTCAGTGGTGGCTCAGTGCCTGCTAGGCCAGTGCTAGGTGCGTGGGTGCTGTTTTCAATTGTGAGGTCAGTGGTGGCTCAGTGCCTGCTAGGCCAGTGCTAGGTGCGTGGGTGCTGTTTGTGGTTGTGAGGTCAGTGGTGGCTCAGTGCCTGCTAGGCCAGTGCTAGGTGCGTGGGTGCTGTTTGTGGTTGTGAGGTCAGTGGTGGCTCAGTGCCTGCTAGGCCAGTGCTAGGTGCGAGGCTGCTGTTTGTGGTTGTGAGGTCAGTGGTGGCTCAGTGCCTGCTAGGCCAGCGCTAGGTGCGTGGCTGCTGTTTGTGGTTGTGAGGTCAGTGGTGGCTCAGTGCCTGCTAGGCCAGTGCTAGGTGTGTGGGTGCTGTTTGTGGTTGTGAGGTCACTTTTGCCTCAGGGCCTGCTAGGCCAGTGCTAGGTGCGTGGGTGCGCTTTGTGGTTTTGAGGTCAGTGGTGGCTCAGTGCCTGCTAAGCCAGTGCTAGGTGCGTGGGTGCTGTTTGTGGTTGTGAGGTCGGTGGTGGCTCAGTGCCTGCTAGGCCAGTGCTAGGAGCGTGGGTGCTGTTTGTGGTTGTGAGGTCAGTGGTGGCTCAGTGCCTGCTAGGCCAGTGCTAGGTGCGTGGGTGCTGTTGGTGGTTGTGAGGTCAGTGGTGGCTCAGTGCCTGCTAGGCCAGTGCTAGGTGCGTGGCTGCTGTTTGTGGTTGTGAGGTCAGTGGTGGCTCAGTGCCTGCTAGGCCAGTGCTAGGTGCGTGGGAGCTGTTTGTGGTTGTGAGGTCAGTGGTGGCTCAGTGCCTGCTAGGCCAGTGCTAGGTGCGTGGCTGCTGTTTGTGGTTGTGAGGTCAGTGGTGGCTCAGTGCCTGCTAGGCCAGTGCTAGGTGTGTGGGTGCTGTTTGTGGTTGTGAGGTCACTTTTGCCTCAGGGCCTGCTAGGCCAGTGCTAGGTGCGTGTGTGCTGTTTGTGGTTTTGAGGTCAGTGGTGGCTCAGTGCCTGCTAAGCCAGTGCTAGGTGCGTGGGTGCTGTTTGTGGTTGTGAGGTCGGTGGTGGCTCAGTGCCTGCTAGGCCAGTGCTAGGTGCGTGGGTGCTGTTTGTGGTTGTGAGGTCAGTGGTGGCTCAGTGCCTGCTAGGCCAGTGCTAGGTGCGTGGCTGCTGTTTGTGGTTGTGAGGTCAGTGGTGGCTCAGTGCCTGCTAGGCCAGTGCTAGGTGCGTGGCTGCTGTTTGTGGTTGTGAGGTCAGTGGTGGCTCAGTGCCTGCTAGGCCAGTGCTAGGTGCGTGGGTGCTGTTTGTGGTTGTGAGGTCACTTGTGGCTCAGTGCCTGCTAGGCCAGTGCTAGGTGCGTGGCTGCTGTTTGTGGTTGTGAGGTCACTTGTAGCTCAGTGTCTGATAGGCCAGTGCTATGTGCGTGGGTGCTGTTTGTGGTTGTGAGGTCAGTGGTGGCTCAGTGCCTGCTAGGCCAGTGCTAGGTGCGTGGCTGCTGTTTGTGGTTGTGAGGTCAGTGGTGGCTCAGTGCCTGCTAGGCCAGTGCTAGGTGCGTGGCTGCTGTTTTCAATTGTGAGGTCACTTGTGGCTCAGTGCCTGCTAGGCCCGTGCTAGGTGCGTGGCCGCTGTTGGTGGCTGTGAGGTCAGTGGTGGCTCAGTGCCTGCTAGGCCAGTGCTAGGTGCGTGGCTGCTGTTTGTGGTTGTGAGGTCAGTGGTGGCTCAGTGCCTGCTAGGCCAGTGCTAGGTGCGTGGCTGCAGTTTGTGGTTGTGAGGTCAGCTGTGGCTCAGTGCCTGCTAGGCCAGTGCTAGGTGCGTGTCTGCTGTTTTCATTTGCGAGGTCAGTGGTGGCTCAGTGCCTGCTAGGCCAGTGCTAGGTGCGTGGCTGCTGTTTGTGGTTGTGAGGTCAGTGGTGGCTCAGTGCCTGCTAGGCCAGTGCTAGGTGCGTGGCTGCTGTTTGTGGTTGTGAGGTCAGTGGTGGCTCAGTGCCTGCTAGGCCAGTGCTAGGTGCGAGGCTGCTGTTTGTGGTTGTGAGGTCAGTGGTGGCTCAGTGCCTGCTAGGCCAGTGCTAGGTGCGTGGCTGCTGTTTGTGGTTGTGAGGTCAGCTGTGGCTCAGTGCCTGCTAGGCCAGTGCTAGGTGCGTGGCTGCTGTTTGTGGTTGTGAGGTCAGTGGTGGCTCAGTGCCTGCTAGGCCAGTGCTAGGTGCGTGGCTGCTGTTTTCAGTTGTGAGGTCAGTGGTGGCTCAGTGCCTGCTAGGCCAGTGCTAGGTGCGTGGGTGCTGTTTGTGGTTGTGAGGTCAGTGGTGGCTCAGTGCCTGCTAGGCCAGTGCTAGGTGCGTGGCTGCTGTTTGTGGTTGTGAGGTCAGTGGTGGCTCAGTGCCTGCTAGGCCAGTGCTAGGTGCGTGGCTGCTGTTTTCAGTTGTGAGGTCAGTGGTGGCTCAGTGCCTGCTAGGCCAGTGCTAGGTGCGTGGGTGCTGTTGGTGGTTGTGAGGTCAGTGGTGGCTCAGTGCCTGCTAGGCCAGTGCTAGGTGCGTGGGTGCTGTTTGTGGTTGTGAGGTCAGTGGTGGCTCAGTGCCTGCTAGGCCAGTGCTAGGTGCGAGGCTGCTGTTTGTGGTTGTGAGGTCAGTGGTGGCTCAGTGCCTGCTAGGCCAGCGCTAGGTGCGTGGCTGCTGTTTGTGGTTGTGAGGTCAGTGGTGGCTCAGTGCCTGCTAGGCCAGTGCTAGGTGTGTGGGTGCTGTTTGTGGTTGTGAGGTCACTTTTGCCTCAGTGCCTGCTAGGCCAGTGCTAGGTGCGTGGGTGCTGTTTGTGGTTTTGAGGTCAGTGGTGGCTCAGTGCCTGCTAAGCCAGTGCTAGGTGCGTGGGTGCTGTTTGTGGTTGTGAGGTCAGTGGTGGCTCAGTGCCTGCTAGGCCAGTGCTAGGTGCGTGGGTGCTGTTGGTGGTTGTGAGGTCAGTGGTGGCTCAGTGCCTGCTAGGCCAGTGCTAGGTGCGTGGCTGCTGTTTGTGGTTGTGAGGTCAGTGGTGGCTCAGTGCCTGCTAGGCCAGTGCTAGGTGTGTGGGTGCTGTTTGTGGTTGTGAGGTCACTTTTGCCTCAGGGCCTGCTAGGCCAGTGCTAGGTGCGTGGGTGCTGTTTGTGGTTGTGAGGTCAGTGGTGGCTCAGTGCCTGCTAGGCCAGTGCTAGGTGCGTGGCTGCTGTTTTCAATTGTGAGGTCACTTGTGGCTCAGTGCCTGCTAGGCCCGTGCTAGGTGCGTGGCCGCTGTTGGTGGTTGTGAGGTCAGTGGTGGCTCAGTGCCTGCTAGGCCAGTGCTAGGTGCGTGGCTGCTGTTTGTGGCTGTGAGGTCAGTGGTGGCTCAGTGCCTTCTAGGCCAGTGCTAGGTGCGTGGCTGCTGTTTGTGGTTGTGAGGTCAGTGGTGGCTCAGTGCCTTCTAGGCCAGTGGTAGGTGCGTGGCTGCTGTTTGTGGTTGTGAGGTCACTTGTAGCTCAGTGTCTGATAGGCCAGTGCTATGTGCGTGGGTGCTGTTTGTGGTTGTGAGGTCAGTGGTGGCTCAGTGCCTGCTAGGCCAGTGCTAGGTGCGTGGCTGCTGTTTGTGGTTGTGAGGTCACTTGTAGCTCAGTGTCTGATAGGCCAGTGCTATGTGCGTGGGTGCTGTTTGTGGTTGTGAGGTCAGTGGTGGCTCAGTGCCTGCTAGGCCAGTGATAGGTGCGTGGCTGCCGTTTGTGGTTGTGAGGTCAGTGGTGGCTCAGTGCCTGCTAGGCCAGTGCTAGGTGCGTGGGTGCTGTTTGTGGTTGTGAGGTCGGTGGTGGCTCAGTGCCTGCTAA
The DNA here is from genome assembly GCF_036417845.1 of Apteryx mantelli. Classification (NCBI taxonomy): domain Eukaryota; kingdom Metazoa; phylum Chordata; class Aves; order Apterygiformes; family Apterygidae; genus Apteryx; species Apteryx mantelli. The sequence continues at coordinate 22,629,400 of NC_089988.1, forward strand.
GCCAGTGCTAGGTGTGTGGGTGCTGTTTGTGGTTGTGAGGTCACTTTTGCCTCAGTGCCTGCTAGGCCAGTGCTAGGTGCGTGGGTGCTGTTTGTGGTTGTGAGGTCGGTGGTGGCTCAGTGCCTGCTAGGCCAGTGCTAGGTGCGTGGGTGCTGTTTGTGGTTGTGAGGTCAGTGGTGGCTCAGTGCCTGCTAGGGCAGTGCTAGGTGCGTGGGTGCTGTTTGTGGTTGTGAGGTCAGTGGTGGCTCAGTGCCTGCTAGGCCAGTGCTAGGTGCGTGGCTGCTGTTTGTGGTTGTGAGGTCAGTGGTGGCTCAGTGCCTGCTAGGCCAGTGCTAGGTGCGTGGGTGCTGTTTGTGGTTGTGAGGTCAGTGGTGGCTCAGTGCCTGCTAGGCCAGTGCTAGGTGCGTGGCTGCTGTTTGTGGTTGTGAGGTCACTTGTAGCTCAGTGTCTGATAGGCCAGTGCTATGTGCGTGGGTGCTGTTTGTGGTTGTGAGGTCAGTGGTGGCTCAGTGCCTGCTAGGCCAGTGCTAGGTGCGTGGCTGCTGTTTGTGGCTGTGAGGTCAGTGGTGGCTCAGTGCCTGCTAGGCCAGTGCTAGGTGCGTGGCTGCTGTTTTCAATTGTGAGGTCACTTGTGGCTCAGTGCCTGCTAGGCCCGTGCTAGGTGCGTGGCCGCTGTTGGTGGTTGTGAGGTCAGTGGTGGCTCAGTGCCTGCTAGGCCAGTGCTAGGTGCGTGGCTGCTGTTTGTGGCTGTGAGGTCAGTGGTGGTTCAGAGCCTGCTAGGCCAGTGCTAGGTGCGTGGCTGCTGTTTGTGGTTGTGAGGTCAGTGGTGGCTCAGTGCCTGCTAGGCCAGTGCTAGGTGCGTGGGTGCTGTTTGTGGTTGTGAGGTCACTTTTGCCTCAGTGCCTGCTAGGCCAGTGCTAGGTGCGTGGCTGCAGTTTGTGGTTGTGAGGTCAGTGGTGGCTCAGTGCCTGCTAGGCCAGTGCTAGGTGCGTGTCTGCTGTTTTCATTTGCGAGGTCAGTGGTGGCTCAGTGCCTGCTAGGCCAGTGCTAGGTGCGTGGCTGCTGTTTTCAGTTGTGAGGTCGGTGGTGGCTCAGTGCCTGCTAGGCCAGTGCTAGGTGCGTGGGTGCTGTTTGTGGTTGTGAGGTCAGTGGTGGCTCAGTGCCTGCTAGGCCAGTGCTAGGTGCGAGGCTGCTGTTTGTGGTTGTGAGGTCAGTGGTGGCTCAGTGCCTGCTAGGCCAGTGCTAGGTGCGTGGCTGCTGTTTGTGGTTGTGAGGTCAGTGGTGGCTCAGTGCCTGCTAGGCCAGTGCTAGGTGCGTGGGTGCTGTTTGTGGTTGTGAGGTCAGTGGTGGCTCAGTGCCTGCTAGGCCAGTGCTAGGTGCGTGGCTGCTGTTTTCAGTTGTGAGGTCAGTGGTGGCTCAGTGCCTGCTAGGCCAGTGCTAGGTGCGTGGCTGCTGTTGGTGGTTGTGAGGTCAGTGGTGGCTCAGTGCCTGCTAGGCCAGTGCTAGGTGCGTGGGTGCTGTTTGTGGTTGTGAGGTCACTTGTGGCTCAGTGCCTGCTAGGCCAGTGCTAGGTGCGTGGCTGCTGTTTGTGGTTGTGAGGTCACTTGTAGCTCAGTGTCTGATAGGCCAGTGCTATGTGCGTGGGTGCTGTTTGTGGTTGTGAGGTCAGTGGTGGCTCAGTGCCTGCTAGGCCAGTGCTAGGTGCGTGGCTGCTGTTTGTGGTTGTGAGGTCAGTGGTGGCTCAGTGCCTGCTAGGCCAGTGCTAGGTGCGTGGCTGCTGTTTTCAATTGTGAGGTCACTTGTGGCTCAGTGCCTGCTAGGCCCGTGCTAGGTGCGTGGCCGCTGTTGGTGGCTGTGAGGTCAGTGGTGGCTCAGTGCCTGCTAGGCCAGTGCTAGGTGCGTGGCTGCTGTTTGTGGTTGTGAGGTCAGTGGTGGCTCAGTGCCTGCTAGGCCAGTGCTAGGTGCGTGGCTGCAGTTTGTGGTTGTGAGGTCAGCTGTGGCTCAGTGCCTGCTAGGCCAGTGCTAGGTGCGTGTCTGCTGTTTTCATTTGCGAGGTCAGTGGTGGCTCAGTGCCTGCTAGGCCAGTGCTAGGTGCGTGGCTGCTGTTTGTGGTTGTGAGGTCAGTGGTGGCTCAGTGCCTGCTAGGCCAGTGCTAGGTGCGTGGCTGCTGTTTGTGGTTGTGAGGTCAGTGGTGGCTCAGTGCCTGCTAGGCCAGTGCTAGGTGCGAGGCTGCTGTTTGTGGTTGTGAGGTCAGTGGTGGCTCAGTGCCTGCTAGGCCAGTGCTAGGTGCGTGGCTGCTGTTTGTGGTTGTGAGGTCAGCTGTGGCTCAGTGCCTGCTAGGCCAGTGCTAGGTGCGTGGCTGCTGTTTGTGGTTGTGAGGTCAGTGGTGGCTCAGTGCCTGCTAGGCCAGTGCTAGGTGCGTGGCTGCTGTTTTCAGTTGTGAGGTCAGTGGTGGCTCAGTGCCTGCTAGGCCAGTGCTAGGTGCGTGGGTGCTGTTTGTGGTTGTGAGGTCAGTGGTGGCTCAGTGCCTGCTAGGCCAGTGCTAGGTGCGTGGCTGCTGTTTGTGGTTGTGAGGTCAGTGGTGGCTCAGTGCCTGCTAGGCCAGTGCTAGGTGCGTGGCTGCTGTTTTCAGTTGTGAGGTCAGTGGTGGCTCAGTGCCTGCTAGGCCAGTGCTAGGTGCGTGGGTGCTGTTGGTGGTTGTGAGGTCAGTGGTGGCTCAGTGCCTGCTAGGCCAGTGCTAGGTGCGTGGGTGCTGTTTGTGGTTGTGAGGTCAGTGGTGGCTCAGTGCCTGCTAGGCCAGTGCTAGGTGCGAGGCTGCTGTTTGTGGTTGTGAGGTCAGTGGTGGCTCAGTGCCTGCTAGGCCAGCGCTAGGTGCGTGGCTGCTGTTTGTGGTTGTGAGGTCAGTGGTGGCTCAGTGCCTGCTAGGCCAGTGCTAGGTGTGTGGGTGCTGTTTGTGGTTGTGAGGTCACTTTTGCCTCAGTGCCTGCTAGGCCAGTGCTAGGTGCGTGGGTGCTGTTTGTGGTTTTGAGGTCAGTGGTGGCTCAGTGCCTGCTAAGCCAGTGCTAGGTGCGTGGGTGCTGTTTGTGGTTGTGAGGTCAGTGGTGGCTCAGTGCCTGCTAGGCCAGTGCTAGGTGCGTGGGTGCTGTTGGTGGTTGTGAGGTCAGTGGTGGCTCAGTGCCTGCTAGGCCAGTGCTAGGTGCGTGGCTGCTGTTTGTGGTTGTGAGGTCAGTGGTGGCTCAGTGCCTGCTAGGCCAGTGCTAGGTGTGTGGGTGCTGTTTGTGGTTGTGAGGTCACTTTTGCCTCAGGGCCTGCTAGGCCAGTGCTAGGTGCGTGGGTGCTGTTTGTGGTTGTGAGGTCAGTGGTGGCTCAGTGCCTGCTAGGCCAGTGCTAGGTGCGTGGCTGCTGTTTTCAATTGTGAGGTCACTTGTGGCTCAGTGCCTGCTAGGCCCGTGCTAGGTGCGTGGCCGCTGTTGGTGGTTGTGAGGTCAGTGGTGGCTCAGTGCCTGCTAGGCCAGTGCTAGGTGCGTGGCTGCTGTTTGTGGCTGTGAGGTCAGTGGTGGCTCAGTGCCTTCTAGGCCAGTGCTAGGTGCGTGGCTGCTGTTTGTGGTTGTGAGGTCAGTGGTGGCTCAGTGCCTTCTAGGCCAGTGGTAGGTGCGTGGCTGCTGTTTGTGGTTGTGAGGTCACTTGTAGCTCAGTGTCTGATAGGCCAGTGCTATGTGCGTGGGTGCTGTTTGTGGTTGTGAGGTCAGTGGTGGCTCAGTGCCTGCTAGGCCAGTGCTAGGTGCGTGGCTGCTGTTTGTGGTTGTGAGGTCACTTGTAGCTCAGTGTCTGATAGGCCAGTGCTATGTGCGTGGGTGCTGTTTGTGGTTGTGAGGTCAGTGGTGGCTCAGTGCCTGCTAGGCCAGTGATAGGTGCGTGGCTGCCGTTTGTGGTTGTGAGGTCAGTGGTGGCTCAGTGCCTGCTAGGCCAGTGCTAGGTGCGTGGGTGCTGTTTGTGGTTGTGAGGTCGGTGGTGGCTCAGTGCCTGCTAAGCCAGTGCTAGGTGTGTGGGTGCTGTTTGTGGTTGTGAGGTCACTTTTGCCTCAGTGCCTGCTAGGCCAGTGCTAGGTGCGTGGGTGCTGTTTGTGGTTGTGAGGTCGGTGGTGGCTCAGTGCCTGCTAGGCCAGTGCTAGGTGCGTGGGTGCTGTTTGTGGTTGTGAGGTCAGTGGTGGCTCAGTGCCTGCTAGGGCAGTGCTAGGTGCGTGGGTGCTGTTTGTGGTTGTGAGGTCAGTGGTGGCTCAGTGCCTGCTAGGCCAGTGCTAGGTGCGTGGCTGCTGTTTGTGGTTGTGAGGTCAGTGGTGGCTCAGTGCCTGCTAGGCCAGTGCTAGGTGCGTGGGTGCTGTTTGTGGTTGTGAGGTCAGTGGTGGCTCAGTGCCTGCTAGGCCAGTGCTAGGTGCGTGGCTGCTGTTTGTGGTTGTGAGGTCACTTGTAGCTCAGTGTCTGATAGGCCAGTGCTATGTGCGTGGGTGCTGTTTGTGGTTGTGAGGTCAGTGGTGGCTCAGTGCCTGCTAGGCCAGTGCTAGGTGCGTGGCTGCTGTTTGTGGCTGTGAGGTCAGTGGTGGCTCAGTGCCTGCTAGGCCAGTGCTAGGTGCGTGGCTGCTGTTTTCAATTGTGAGGTCACTTGTGGCTCAGTGCCTGCTAGGCCCGTGCTAGGTGCGTGGCCGCTGTTGGTGGTTGTGAGGTCAGTGGTGGCTCAGTGCCTGCTAGGCCAGTGCTAGGTGCGTGGCTGCTGTTTGTGGCTGTGAGGTCAGTGGTAGTTCAGAGCCTGCTAGGCCAGTGCTAGGTGCGTGGCTGCTGTTTGTGGTTGTGAGGTCAGTGGTGGCTCAGTGCCTGCTAGGCCAGTGCTAGGTGCGTGGGTGCTGTTTGTGGTTGTGAGGTCACTTTTGCCTCAGTGCCTGCTAGGCCAGTGCTAGGTGCGTGGCTGCAGTTTGTGGTTGTGAGGTCAGTGGTGGCTCAGTGCCTGCTAGGCCAGTGCTAGGTGCGTGTCTGCTGTTTTCATTTGCGAGGTCAGTGGTGGCTCAGTGCCTGCTAGGCCAGTGCTAGGTGCGTGGCTGCTGTTTTCAGTTGTGAGGTCGGTGGTGGCTCAGTGCCTGCTAGGCCAGTGCTAGGTGCGTGGGTGCTGTTTGTGGTTGTGAGGTCAGTGGTGGCTCAGTGCCTGCTAGGCCAGTGCTAGGTGCGAGGCTGCTGTTTGTGGTTGTGAGGTCAGTGGTGGCTCAGTGCCTGCTAGGCCAGTGCTAGGTGCGTGGCTGCTGTTTGTGGTTGTGAGGTCAGTGGTGGCTCAGTGCCTGCTAGGCCAGTGCTAGGTGCGTGGGTGCTGTTTGTGGTTGTGAGGTCAGTGGTGGCTCAGTGCCTGCTAGGCCAGTGCTAGGTGCGTGGCTGCTGTTTTCAGTTGTGAGGTCAGTGGTGGCTCAGTGCCTGCTAGGCCAGTGCTAGGTGCGTGGCTGCTGTTGGTGGTTGTGAGGTCAGTGGTGGCTCAGTGCCTGCTAGGCCAGTGCTAGGTGCGTGGCTGCTGTTGGTGGTTGTGAGGTCAGTGGTGGCTCAGTGCCTGCTAGGCCAGTGCTAGGTGCGTGGCTACTGTTGGTGGTTGTGAGGTCAGTGGTGGCTCAGTGCCTGCTAGGGCAGTGCTAGGTGCGTGGGTGCTGTTTTCAATTGTGAGGTCAGTGGTGGCTCAGTGCCTGCTAGGCCAGTGCTAGGTGCGTGGCTGCTGTTTGTGGTTGTGAGGTCAGTGGTGGCTCAGTGCCTGCTAGGCCAGTGCTAGGTGCGAGGCTGCTGTTTGTGGTTGTGAGGTCAGTGGTGGCTCAGTGCCTGCTAGGCCAGCGCTAGGTGCGTGGCTGCTGTTTGTGGTTGTGAGGTCAGTGGTGGCTCAGTGCCTGCTAGGCCAGTGCTAGGTGTGTGGGTGCTGTTTGTGGTTGTGAGGTCACTTTTGCCTCAGTGCCTGCTAGGCCAGTGCTAGGTGCGTGGGTGCTGTTTGTGGTTTTGAGGTCAGTGGTGGCTCAGTGCCTGCTAGGCCAGTGCTAGGTGCGTGGGTGCTGTTTGTGGTTGTGAGGTCAGTGGTGGCTCAGTGCCTGCTAGGCCAGTGCTAGGTGCGTGGGTGCTGTTGGTGGTTGTGAGGTCAGTGGTGGCTCAGTGCCTGCTAGGCCAGTGCTAGGTGCGTGGGTGCTGTTTGTGGTTGTGAGGTCAGTGGTGGCTCAGTGCCTGCTAGGCCAGTGCTAGGTGCGTGGGAGCTGTTTGTGGTTGTGAGGTCAGTGGTGGCTCAGTGCCTGCTAGGCCAGTGCTAGGTGCGTGGGAGCTGTTTGTGGTTGTGAGGTCAGTGGTGGCTCAGTGCCTGCTAGGCCAGTGCTAGGTGCGTGGCTGCTGTTTGTGGTTGTGAGGTCAGTGGTGGCTCAGTGCCTGCTAGGCCAGTGCTAGGTGTGTGGGTGCTGTTTGTGGTTGTGAGGTCACTTTTGCCTCAGGGCCTGCTAGGCCAGTGCTAGGTGCGTGGGTGCTGTTTGTGGTTTTGAGGTCAGTGGTGGCTCAGTGCCTGCTAAGCCAGTGCTAGGTGCGTGGGTGCTGTTTGTGGTTGTGAGGTCGGTGGTGGCTCAGTGCCTGCTAGGCCAGTGCTAGGTGCGTGGGTGCTGTTTGTGGTTGTGAGGTCAGTGGTGGCTCAGTGCCTGCTAGGGCAGTGCTAGGTGCGTGGCTGCTGTTTGTGGTTGTGAGGTCAGTGGTGGCTCAGTGCCTGCTAGGCCAGTGCTAGGTGCGTGGCTGCTGTTTGTGGTTGTGAAGTCAGTGGTGGCTCAGTGCCTGCTAGGCCAGTGCTAGGTGCGTGGCTGCTGTTGGTGGTTGTGAGGTCAGTGGTGGCTCAGTGCCTGCTAGGCCAGTGCTAGGTGCGTGGCTGCTGTTTGTGGTTGTGAGGTCACTTGTAGCTCAGTGTCTGATAGGCCAGTGCTATGTGCGTGGGTGCTGTTTGTGGCTGTGAGGTCAGTGGTGGCTCAGAGCCTGCTAGGCCAGTGCTAGGTGCGTGGCTGCTGTTTGTGGTTGTGAGGTCAGTGGTGGCTCAGTGCCTGCTAGGCCAGTGCTAGGTGCGTGGCTGCTGTTTGTGGTTGTGAGGTCATTTTTGCCTCAGTGCCTGCTAGGCCAGTGCTAGGTGCGTGGCTGCAGTTTGTGGTTGTGAGGTCAGTGGTGGCTCAGTGCCTGCTAGGCCAGTGCTAGGTGCGTGTCTGCTGTTTTCATTTGCGAGGTCAGTGGTGGCTCAGTGCCTGCTAGGCCAGTGCTAGGTGCGTGGGTGCTGTTTGTGGTTGTGAGGTCGGTGGTGGCTCAGTGCCTGCTAGGCCAGTGCTAGGTGCGTGGGTGCTGTTTGTGGTTGTGAGGTCAGTGGTGGCTCAGTGCCTGCTAGGCCAGTGCTAGGTGCGAGGCTGCTGTTTGTGGTTGTGAGGTCAGTGGTGGCTCAGTGCCTGCTAGGCCAGTGCTAGGTGCGTGGCTGCTGTTTGTGGTTGTGAGGTCAGCTGTGGCTCAGTGCCTGCTAGGCCAGTGCTAGGTGCGTGGGTGCTGTTTGTGGTTGTGAGGTCAGTGGTGGCTCAGTGCCTGCTAGGCCAGTGCTAGGTGCGTGGCTGCTGTTTTCAGTTGTGAGGTCAGTGGTGGCTCAGTGCCTGCTAGGCCAGTGCTAGGTGCGTGGCTGCTGTTGGTGGTTGTGAGGTCAGTGGTGGCTCAGTGCCTGCTAGGCCAGTGCTAGGTGCGTGGCTGCTGTTGGTGGTTGTGAGGTCAGTGGTGGCTCAGTGCCTGCTAGGCCAGTGCTAGGTGCGTGGGTGCTGTTTGTGGTTGTGAGGTCAGTGGTGGCTCAGTGCCTGCTAGGCCAGTGCTAGGTGCGTGGCTGCTGTTTTCAGTTGTGAGGTCAGTGGTGGCTCAGTGCCTGCTAGGCCAGTGCTAGGTGCGTGGGTGCTGTTGGTGGTTGTGAGGTCAGTGGTGGCTCAGTGCCTGCTAGGCCAGTGCTAGGTGCGTGGCTGCTGTTGGTGGTTGTGAGGTCAGTGGTGGCTCAGTGCCTGCTAGGCCAGTGCTAGGTGCGTGGGTGCTGTTTGTGGTTGTGAGGTCAGTGGTGGCTCAGTGCCTGCTAGGCCAGTGCTAGGTGCGTGGCTGCTGTTGGTGGTTGTGAGGTCAGTGGTGGCTCAGTGCCTGCTAGGGCAGTGCTAGGTGCGTGGGTGCTGTTTTCAATTGTGAGGTCAGTGGTGGCTCAGTGCCTGCTAGGCCAGTGCTAGGTGCGTGGGTGCTGTTTGTGGTTGTGAGGTCAGTGGTGGCTCAGTGCCTGCTAGGCCAGTGCTAGGTGCGTGGGTGCTGTTTGTGGTTGTGAGGTCAGTGGTGGCTCAGTGCCTGCTAGGCCAGTGCTAGGTGCGAGGCTGCTGTTTGTGGTTGTGAGGTCAGTGGTGGCTCAGTGCCTGCTAGGCCAGCGCTAGGTGCGTGGCTGCTGTTTGTGGTTGTGAGGTCAGTGGTGGCTCAGTGCCTGCTAGGCCAGTGCTAGGTGTGTGGGTGCTGTTTGTGTTTGTGAGGTCACTTTTGCCTCAGTGCCTGCTAGGCCAGTGCTAGGTGCGTGGGTGCTGTTTGTGGTTTTGAGGTCAGTGGTGGCTCAGTGCCTGCTAAGCCAGTGCTAGGTGCGTGGCTGCTGTTTGTGGTTGTGAGGTCAGTGGTGGCTCAGTGCCTGCTAGGCCAGTGCTAGGTGTGTGGGTGCTGTTTGTGGTTGTGAGGTCACTTTTGCCTCAGTGCCTGCTAGGCCAGTGCTAGGTGCGTGGGTGCTGTTTGTGGTTTTGAGGTCAGTGGTGGCTCAGTGCCTGCTAAGCCAGTGCTAGGTGCGTGGGTGCTGTTTGTGGTTGTGAGGTCGGTGGTGGCTCAGTGCCTGCTAGGCCAGTGCTAGGTGCGTGGGTGCTGTTTGTGGTTGTGAGGTCAGTGGTGGCTCAGTGCCTGCTAGGGCAGTGCTAGGTGCGTGGCTGCTGTTTGTGGTTGTGAGGTCAGTGGTGGCTCAGTGCCTGCTAGGCCAGTGCTAGGTGCGTGGCTGCTGTTTGTGGTTGTGAAGTCAGTGGTGGCTCAGTGCCTGCTAGGCCAGTGCTAGGTGCGTGGGTGCTGTTTGTGGTTGTGAGGTCAGTGGTGGCTCAGTGCCTGCTAGGCCAGTGCTAGGTGCGTGGCTGCTGTTTGTGGTTGTGAGGTCACTTGTAGCTCAGTGTCTGATAGGCCAGTGCTATGTGCGTGGGTGCTGTTTGTGGCTGTGAGGTCAGTGGTGGCTCAGAGCCTGCTAGGCCAGTGCTAGGTGCGTGGCTGCTGTTTGTGGTTGTGAGGTCAGTGGTGGCTCAGTGCCTGCTAGGCCAGTGCTAGGTGCGTGGCTGCTGTTTGTGGTTGTGAGGTCACTTTTGCCTCAGTGCCTGCTAGGCCAGTGCTAGGTGCGTGGCTGCAGTTTGTGGTTGTGAGGTCAGTGGTGGCTCAGTGCCTGCTAGGCCAGTGCTAGGTGCGTGTCTGCTGTTTTCATTTGCGAGGTCAGTGGTGGCTCAGTGCCTGCTAGGCCAGTGCTAGGTGCGTGGGTGCTGTTTGTGGTTGTGAGGTCGGTGGTGGCTCAGTGCCTGCTAGGCCAGTGCTAGGTGCGTGGGTGCTGTTTGTGGTTGTGAGGTCAGTGGTGGCTCAGTGCCTGCTAGGCCAGTGCTAGGTGCGAGGCTGCTGTTTGTGGTTGTGAGGTCAGTGGTGGCTCAGTGCCTGCTAGGCCAGTGCTAGGTGCGTGGCTGCTGTTTGTGGTTGTGAGGTCAGCTGTGGCTCAGTGCCTGCTAGGCCAGTGCTAGGTGCGTGGGTGCTGTTTGTGGTTGTGAGGTCAGTGGTGGCTCAGTGCCTGCTAGGCCAGTGCTAGGTGCGTGGCTGCTGTTTTCAGTTGTGAGGTCAGTGGTGGCTCAGTGCCTGCTAGGCCAGTGCTAGGTGCGTGGCTGCTGTTGGTGGTTGTGAGGTCAGTGGTGGCTCAGTGCCTGCTAGGCCAGTGCTAGGTGCGTGGCTGCTGTTTGTGGTTGTGAGGTCAGTGGTGGCTCAGTGCCTGCTAGGCCAGTGCTAGGTGCGTGGCTGCTGTTGGTGGTTGTGAGGTCAGTGGTGGCTCAGTGCCTGCTAGGGCAGTGCTAGGTGCGTGGGTGCTGTTTTCAATTGTGAGGTCAGTGGTGGCTCAGTGCCTGCTAGGCCAGTGCTAGGTGCGTGGGTGCTGTTTGTGGTTGTGAGGTCAGTGGTGGCTCAGTGCCTGCTAGGCCAGTGCTAGGTGCGTGGGTGCTGTTTGTGGTTGTGAGGTCAGTGGTGGCTCAGTGCCTGCTAGGCCAGTGCTAGGTGCGAGGCTGCTGTTTGTGGTTGTGAGGTCAGTGGTGGCTCAGTGCCTGCTAGGCCAGCGCTAGGTGCGTGGCTGCTGTTTGTGGTTGTGAGGTCAGTGGTGGCTCAGTGCCTGCTAGGCCAGTGCTAGGTGTGTGGGTGCTGTTTGTGGTTGTGAGGTCACTTTTGCCTCAGTGCCTGCTAGGCCAGTGCTAGGTGCGTGGGTGCTGTTTGTGGTTTTGAGGTCAGTGGTGGCTCAGTGCCTGCTAAGCCAGTGCTAGGTGCGTGGGTGCTGTTTGTGGTTGTGAGGTCGGTGGTGGCTCAGTGCCTGCTAGGCCAGTGCTAGGAGCGTGGGTGCTGTTTGTGGTTGTGAGGTCACTTTTGCCTCAGTGCCTGCTAGGCCAGTGCTAGGTGCGTGGGTGCTGTTTGTGGTTTTGAGGTCAGTGGTGGCTCAGTGCCTGCTAAGCCAGTGCTAGGTGCGTGGGTGCTGTTTGTGGTTGTGAGGTCAGTGGTGGCTCAGTGCCTGCTAGGCCAGTGCTAGGTGCGTGGGTGCTGTTGGTGGTTGTGAGGTCAGTGGTGGCTCAGTGCCTGCTAGGCCAGTGCTAGGTGCGTGGGTGCTGTTTGTGGTTGTGAGGTCAGTGGTGGCTCAGTGCCTGCTAGGCCAGTGCTAGGTGCGTGGGAGCTGTTTGTGGTTGTGAGGTCAGTGGTGGCTCAGTGCCTGCTAGGCCAGTGCTAGGTGCGTGGGAGCTGTTTGTGGTTGTGAGGTCAGTGGTGGCTCAGTGCCTGCTAGGCCAGTGCTAGGTGCGTGGCTGCTGTTTGTGGTTGTGAGGTCAGTGGTGGCTCAGTGCCTGCTAGGCCAGTGCTAGGTGTGTGGGTGCTGTTTGTGGTTGTGAGGTCACTTTTGCCTCAGGGCCTGCTAGGCCAGTGCTAGGTGCGTGGGTGCTGTTTGTGGTTTTGAGGTCAGTGGTGGCTCAGTGCCTGCTAAGCCAGTGCTAGGTGCGTGGGTGCTGTTTGTGGTTGTGAGGTCGGTGGTGGCTCAGTGCCTGCTAGGCCAGTGCTAGGTGCGTGGGTGCTGTTTGTGGTTGTGAGGTCAGTGGTGGCTCAGTGCCTGCTAGGGCAGTGCTAGGTGCGTGGCTGCTGTTTGTGGTTGTGAGGTCAGTGGTGGCTCAGTGCCTGCTAGGCCAGTGCTAGGTGCGTGGCTGCTGTTTGTGGTTGTGAAGTCAGTGGTGGCTCAGTGCCTGCTAGGCCAGTGCTAGGTGCGTGGCTGCTGTTTGTGGTTGTGAGGTCACTTGTAGCTCAGTGTCTGATAGGCCAGTGCTATGTGCGTGGGTGCTGTTTGTGGCTGTGAGGTCAGTGGTGGCTCAGAGCCTGCTAGGCCAGTGCTAAGTGCGTGGCTGCTGTTTGTGGTTGTGAGGTCACTTTTGCCTCAGTGCCTGCTAGGCCAGTGCTAGGTGCGTGGCTGCAGTTTGTGGTTGTGAGGTCAGTGGTGGCTCAGTGCCTGCTAGGCCAGTGCTAGGTGCGTGTCTGCTGTTTTCATTTGCGAGGTCAGTGGTGGCTCAGTGCCTGCTAGGCCAGTGCTAGGTGCGTGGCTGCTGTTTGTGGTTGTGAGGTCGGTGGTGGCTCAGTGCCTGCTAGGCCAGTGCTAGGTGCGTGGGTGCTGTTTGTGGTTGTGAGGTCAGTGGTGGCTCAGTGCCTGCTAGGCCAGTGCTAGGTGCGAGGCTGCTGTTTGTGGTTGTGAGGTCAGTGGTGGCTCAGTGCCTGCTAGGCCAGTGCTAGGTGCGTGGCTGCTGTTTGTGGCTGTGAGGTCAGCTGTGGCTCAGTGCCTGCTAGGCCAGTGCTAGGTGCGTGGGTGCTGTTTGTGGTTGTGAGGTCAGTGGTGGCTCAGTGCCTGCTAGGCCAGTGCTAGGTGCGTGGCTGCTGTTTTCAGTTGTGAGGTCAGTGGTGGCTCAGTGCCTGCTAGGCCAGTGCTAGGTGCGTGGCTGCTGTTGGTGGTTGTGAGGTCAGTGGTGGCTCAGTGCCTGCTAGGCCAGTGCTAGGTGCGTGGGTGCTGTTTGTGGTTGTGAGGTCAGTGGTGGCTCAGTGCCTGCTAGGCCAGTGCTAGGTGCGTGGCTGCTGTTGGTGGTTGTGAGGTCAGTGGTGGCTCAGTGCCTGCTAGGGCAGTGCTAGGTGCGTGGGTGCTGTTTTCAATTGTGAGGTCAGTGGTGGCTCAGTGCCTGCTAGGCCAGTGCTAGGTGCGTGGGTGCTGTTTGTGGTTGTGAGGTCAGTGGTGGCTCAGTGCCTGCTAGGCCAGTGCTAGGTGCGTGGGTGCTGTTTGTGGTTGTGAGGTCAGTGGTGGCTCAGTGCCTGCTAGGCCAGTGCTAGGTGCGAGGCTGCTGTTTGTGGTTGTGAGGTCAGTGGTGGCTCAGTGCCTGCTAGGCCAGCGCTAGGTGCGTGGCTGCTGTTTGTGGTTGTGAGGTCAGTGGTGGCTCAGTGCCTGCTAGGCCAGTGCTAGGTGTGTGGGTGCTGTTTGTGGTTGTGAGGTCACTTTTGCCTCAGTGCCTGCTAGGCCAGTGCTAGGTGCGTGGGTGCTGTTTGTGGTTTTGAGGTCAGTGGTGGCTCAGTGCCTGCTAAGCCAGTGCTAGGTGCGTGGGTGCTGTTTGTGGTTGTGAGGTCAGTGGTGGCTCAGTGCCTGCTAGGCCAGTGCTAGGTGCGTGGGTGCTGTTGGTGGTTGTGAGGTCAGTGGTGGCTCAGTGCCTGCTAGGCCAGTGCTAGGTGCGTGGGTGCTGTTTGTGGTTGTGAGGTCAGTGGTGGCTCAGTGCCTGCTAGGCCAGTGCTAGGTGCGTGGGAGCTGTTTGTGGTTGTGAGGTCAGTGGTGGCTCAGTGCCTGCTAGGCCAGTGCTAGGTGCGTGGCTGCTGTTTGTGGTTGTGAGGTCAGTGGTGGCTCAGTGCCTGCTAGGCCAGTGCTAGGTGTGTGGGTGCTGTTTGTGGTTGTGAGGTCACTTTTGCCTCAGGGCCTGCTAGGCCAGTGCTAGGTGCGTGTGTGCTGTTTGTGGTTTTGAGGTCAGTGGTGGCTCAGTGCCTGCTAAGCCAGTGCTAGGTGCGTGGGTGCTGTTTGTGGTTGTGAGGTCGGTGGTGGCTCAGTGCCTGCTAGGCCAGTGCTAGGTGCGTGGGTGCTGTTTGTGGTTGTGAGGTCAGTGGTGGCTCAGTGCCTGCTAGGCCAGTGCTAGGTGCGTGGCTGCTGTTTGTGGTTGTGAGGTCAGTGGTGGCTCAGTGCCTGCTAGGCCAGTGCTAGGTGCGTGGCTGCTGTTTGTGGTTGTGAGGTCAGTGGTGGCTCAGTGCCTGCTAGGCCAGTGCTAGGTGCGTGGGTGCTGTTTGTGGTTGTGAGGTCAGTGGTGGCTCAGTGCCTGCTAGGCCAGTGCTAGGTGCGTGGCTGCTGTTTGTGGTTGTGAGGTCACTTGTAGCTCAGTGTCTGATAGGCCAGTGCTATGTGCGTGGGTGCTGTTTGTGGTTGTGAGGTCAGTGGTGGCTCAGTGCCTGCTAGGCCAGTGCTAGGTGCGTGGCTGCTGTTTGTGGCTGTGAGGTCAGTGGTGGCTCAGTGCCTGCTAGGCCAGTGCTAGGTGCGTGGCTGCTGTTTTCAATTGTGAGGTCACTTGTGGCTCAGTGCCTGCTAGGCCAGTGCTAGGTGCGTGGCCGCTGTTGGTGGTTGTGAGGTCAGTGGTGGCTCAGTGCCTGCTAGGCCAGTGCTAGGTGCGTGGCTGCTGTTTGTGGCTGTGAGGTCAGTGGTGGCTCAGAGCCTGCTAGGCCAGTGCTAGGTGCGTGGCTGCTGTTTGTGGTTGTGAGGTCAGTGGTGGCTCAGTGCCTGCTAGGCCAGTGCTAGGTGCGTGGGTGCTGTTTGTGGTTGTGAGGTCAGTGGTGGCTCAGTGCCTGCTAGGCCAGTGCTAGGTGCGAGGCTGCTGTTTGTGGTTGTGAGGTCAGTGGTGGCTCAGTGCCTGCTAGGCCAGTGCTAGGTGCGTGGGTGCTGTTTGTGGTTGTGAGGTCAGTGGTGGCTCAGTGCCTGCTAGGCCAGTGCTAGGTGCGTGGGTGCTGTTTGTGGTTGTGAGGTCAGTGGTGGCTCAGTGCCTGCTAGGCCAGTGCTAGGTGCGTGGGTGCTGTTTGTGGTTGTGAGGTCAGTGGTGGCTCAGTGCCTGCTAGGCCAGTGCTAGGTGCGAGGCTGCTGTTTGTGGTTGTGAGGTCAGTGGTGGCTCAGTGCCTGCTAGGCCAGCGCTAGGTGCGTGGCTGCTGTTTGTGGTTGTGAGGTCAGTGGTGGCTCAGTGCCTGCTAGGCCAGTGCTAGGTGTGTGGGTGCTGTTTGTGGTTGTGAGGTCACTTTTGCCTCAGTGCCTGCTAGGCCAGTGCTAGGTGCGTGGGTGCTGTTTGTGGTTTTGAGGTCAGTGGTGGCTCAGTGCCTGCTAAGCCAGTGCTAGGTGCGTGGCTGCTGTTTGTGGTTGTGAGGTCAGTGGTGGCTCAGTGCCTGCTAGGCCAGTGCTAGGTGCGTGGGTGCTGTTTGTGGTTGTGAGGTCGGTGGTGGCTCAGTGCCTGCTAGGCCAGTGCTAGGTGCGTGGGTGCTGTTTGTGGTTGTGAGGTCAGTGGTGGCTCAGTGCCTGCTAGGCCAGTGCTAGGTGCGAGGCTGCTGTTTGTGGTTGTGAGGTCAGTGGTGGCTCAGTGCCTGCTAGGCCAGTGCTAGGTGCGTGGCTGCTGTTTGTGGTTGTGAGGTCAGCTGTGGCTCAGTGCCTGCTAGGCCAGTGCTAGGTGCGTGGGTGCTGTTTGTGGTTGTGAGGTCAGTGGTGGCTCAGTGCCTGCTAGGCCAGTGCTAGGTGCGTGGCTGCTGTTTTCAGTTGTGAGGTCAGTGGTGGCTCAGTGCCTGCTAGGCCAGTGCTAGGTGCGTGGCTGCTGTTGGTGGTTGTGAGGTCAGTGGTGGCTCAGTGCCTGCTAGGCCAGTGCTAGGTGCGTGGCTGCTGTTTGTGGTTGTGAGGTCAGTGGTGGCTCAGTGCCTGCTAGGCCAGTGCTAGGTGCGTGGCTGCTGTTGGTGGTTGTGAGGTCAGTGGTGGCTCAGTGCCTGCTAGGGCAGTGCTAGGTGCGTGGGTGCTGTTTTCAATTGTGAGGTCAGTGGTGGCTCAGTGCCTGCTAGGCCAGTGCTAGGTGCGTGGGTGCTGTTTGTGGTTGTGAGGTCAGTGGTGGCTCAGTGCCTGCTAGGCCAGTGCTAGGTGCGTGGGTGCTGTTTGTGGTTGTGAGGTCAGTGGTGGCTCAGTGCCTGCTAGGCCAGTGCTAGGTGCGAGGCTGCTGTTTGTGGTTGTGAGGTCAGTGGTGGCTCAGTGCCTGCTAGGCCAGCGCTAGGTGCGTGGCTGCTGTTTGTGGTTGTGAGGTCAGTGGTGGCTCAGTGCCTGCTAGGCCAGTGCTAGGTGTGTGGGTGCTGTTTGTGGTTGTGAGGTCAGTGGTGGCTCAGTGCCTGCTAGGCCAGTGCTGGGTGCGTGGGTGCTGTTTGTGGTTTTGAGGTCAGTGGTGGCTCAGTGCCTGCTAAGCCAGTGCTAGGTGCGTGGGTGCTGTTTGTGGTTGTGAGGTCGGTGGTGGCTCAGTGCCTGCTAGGCCAGTGCTAGGAGCGTGGGTGCTGTTTGTGGTTGTGAGGTCACTTTTGCCTCAGTGCCTGCTAGGCCAGTGCTAGGTGCGTGGGTGCTGTTTGTGGTTTTGAGGTCAGTGGTGGCTCAGTGCCTGCTAAGCCAGTGCTAGGTGCGTGGGTGCTGTTTGTGGTTGTGAGGTCAGTGGTGGCTCAGTGCCTGCTAGGCCAGTGCTAGGTGCGTGACTGCTGTTGGTGGTTGTGAGGTCAGTGGTGGCTCAGTGCCTGCTAGGCCAGTGCTAGGTGCGTGGGTGCTGTTTGTGGTTGTGAGGTCAGTGGTGGCTCAGTGCCTGCTAGGCCAGTGCTAGGTGCGTGGGAGCTGTTTGTGGTTGTGAGGTCAGTGGTGGCTCAGTGCCTGCTAGGCCAGTGCTAGGTGCGTGGGAGCTGTTTGTGGTTGTGAGGTCAGTGGTGGCTCAGTGCCTGCTAGGCCAGTGCTAGGTGCGTGGCTGCTGTTTGTGGTTGTGAGGTCAGTGGTGGCTCAGTGCCTGCTAGGCCAGTGCTAGGTGTGTGGGTGCTGTTTGTGGTTGTGAGGTCACTTTTGCCTCAGGGCCTGCTAGGCCAGTGCTAGGTGCGTGGGTGCTGTTTGTGGTTTTGAGGTCAGTGGTGGCTCAGTGCCTGCTAAGCCAGTGCTAGGTGCGTGGGTGCTGTTTGTGGTTGTGAGGTCGGTGGTGGCTCAGTGCCTGCTAGGCCAGTGCTAGGTGCGTGGGTGCTGTTTGTGGTTGTGAGGTCAGTGGTGGCTCAGTGCCTGCTAGGGCAGTGCTAGGTGCGTGGCTGCTGTTTGTGGTTGTGAGGTCAGTGGTGGCTCAGTGCCTGCTAGGCCAGTGCTAGGTGCGTGGCTGCTGTTTGTGGTTGTGAAGTCAGTGGTGGCTCAGTGCCTGCTAGGCCAGTGCTAGGTGCGTGGCTGCTGTTTGTGGTTGTGAGGTCACTTGTAGCTCAGTGTCTGATAGGCCAGTGCTATGTGCGTGGGTGCTGTTTGTGGCTGTGAGGTCAGTGGTGGCTCAGAGCCTGCTAGGCCAGTGCTAAGTGCGTGGCTGCTGTTTGTGGTTGTGAGGTCACTTTTGCCTCAGTGCCTGCTAGGCCAGTGCTAGGTGCGTGGCTGCAGTTTGTGGTTGTGAGGTCAGTGGTGGCTCAGTGCCTGCTAGGCCAGTGCTAGGTGCGTGTCTGCTGTTTTCATTTGCGAGGTCAGTGGTGGCTCAGTGCCTGCTAGGCCAGTGCTAGGTGCGTGGCTGCTGTTTGTGGTTGTGAGGTCGGTGGTGGCTCAGTGCCTGCTAGGCCAGTGCTAGGTGCGTGGGTGCTGTTTGTGGTTGTGAGGTCAGTGGTGGCTCAGTGCCTGCTAGGCCAGTGCTAGGTGCGAGGCTGCTGTTTGTGGTTGTGAGGTCAGTGGTGGCTCAGTGCCTGCTAGGCCAGTGCTAGGTGCGTGGCTGCTGTTTGTGGCTGTGAGGTCAGCTGTGGCTCAGTGCCTGCTAGGCCAGTGCTAGGTGCGTGGGTGCTGTTTGTGGTTGTGAGGTCAGTGGTGGCTCAGTGCCTGCTAGGCCAGTGCTAGGTGCGTGGCTGCTGTTTTCAGTTGTGAGGTCAGTGGTGGCTCAGTGCCTGCTAGGCCAGTGCTAGGTGCGTGGCTGCTGTTGGTGGTTGTGAGGTCAGTGGTGGCTCAGTGCCTGCTAGGCCAGTGCTAGGTGCGTGGCTGCTGTTTGTGGTTGTGAGGTCAGTGGTGGCTCAGTGCCTGCTAGGCCAGTGCTAGGTGCGTGGCTGCTGTTGGTGGTTGTGAGGTCAGTGGTGGCTCAGTGCCTGCTAGGGCAGTGCTAGGTGCGTGGGTGCTGTTTTCAATTGTGAGGTCAGTGGTGGCTCAGTGCCTGCTAGGCCAGTGCTAGGTGCGTGGGTGCTGTTTGTGGTTGTGAGGTCAGTGGTGGCTCAGTGCCTGCTAGGCCAGTGCTAGGTGCGTGGGTGCTGTTTGTGGTTGTGAGGTCAGTGGTGGCTCAGTGCCTGCTAGGCCAGTGCTAGGTGCGAGGCTGCTGTTTGTGGTTGTGAGGTCAGTGGTGGCTCAGTGCCTGCTAGGCCAGCGCTAGGTGCGTGGCTGCTGTTTGTGGTTGTGAGGTCAGTGGTGGCTCAGTGCCTGCTAGGCCAGTGCTAGGTGTGTGGGTGCTGTTTGTGGTTGTGAGGTCACTTTTGCCTCAGTGCCTGCTAGGCCAGTGCTAGGTGCGTGGGTGCTGTTTGTGGTTTTGAGGTCAGTGGTGGCTCAGTGCCTGCTAAGCCAGTGCTAGGTGCGTGGGTGCTGTTTGTGGTTGTGAGGTCAGTGGTGGCTCAGTGCCTGCTAGGCCAGTGCTAGGTGCGTGGGTGCTGTTGGTGGTTGTGAGGTCAGTGGTGGCTCAGTGCCTGCTAGGCCAGTGCTAGGTGCGTGGGTGCTGTTTGTGGTTGTGAGGTCAGTGGTGGCTCAGTGCCTGCTAGGCCAGTGCTAGGTGCGTGGGAGCTGTTTGTGGTTGTGAGGTCAGTGGTGGCTCAGTGCCTGCTAGGCCAGTGCTAGGTGCGTGGCTGCTGTTTGTGGTTGTGAGGTCAGTGGTGGCTCAGTGCCTGCTAGGCCAGTGCTAGGTGCGTGGGTGCTGTTTGTGGTTGTGAGGTCACTTTTGCCTCAGGGCCTGCTAGGCCAGTGCTAGGTGCGTGTGTGCTGTTTGTGGTTTTGAGGTCAGTGGTGGCTCAGTGCCTGCTAAGCCAGTGCTAGGTGCGTGGGTGCTGTTTGTGGTTGTGAGGTCGGTGGTGGCTCAGTGCCTGCTAGGCCAGTGCTAGGTGCGTGGGTGCTGTTTGTGGTTGTGAGGTCAGTGGTGGCTCAGTGCCTGCTAGGCCAGTGCTAGGTGCGTGGCTGCTGTTTGTGGTTGTGAGGTCAGTGGTGGCTCAGTGCCTGCTAGGCCAGTGCTAGGTGCGTGGCTGCTGTTTGTGGTTGTGAGGTCAGTGGTGGCTCAGTGCCTGCTAGGCCAGTGCTAGGTGCGTGGGTGCTGTTTGTGGTTGTGAGGTCAGTGGTGGCTCAGTGCCTGCTAGGCCAGTGCTAGGTGCGTGGCTGCTGTTTGTGGTTGTGAGGTCACTTGTAGCTCAGTGTCTGATAGGCCAGTGCTATGTGCGTGGGTGCTGTTTGTGGTTGTGAGGTCAGTGGTGGCTCAGTGCCTGCTAGGCCAGTGCTAGGTGCGTGGCTGCTGTTTGTGGCTGTGAGGTCAGTGGTGGCTCAGTGCCTGCTAGGCCAGTGCTAGGTGCGTGGCTGCTGTTTTCAATTGTGAGGTCACTTGTGGCTCAGTGCCTGCTAGGCCCGTGCTAGGTGCGTGGCCGCTGTTGGTGGTTGTGAGGTCAGTGGTGGCTCAGTGCCTGCTAGGCCAGTGCTAGGTGCGTGGCTGCTGTTTGTGGCTGTGAGGTCAGTGGTGGCTCAGAGCCTGCTAGGCCAGTGCTAGGTGCGTGGCTGCTGTTTGTGGTTGTGAGGTCAGTGGTGGCTCAGTGCCTGCTAGGCCAGTGCTAGGTGCGTGGGTGCTGTTTGTGGTTGTGAGGTCAGTGGTGGCTCAGTGCCTGCTAGGCCAGTGCTAGGTGCGAGGCTGCTGTTTGTGGTTGTGAGGTCAGTGGTGGCTCAGTGCCTGCTAGGCCAGTGCTAGGTGCGTGGCTGCTGTTTGTGGTTGTGAGGTCAGTGGTGGCTCAGTGCCTGCTAGGCCAGTGCTAGGTGCGTGGGTGCTGTTTGTGGTTGTGAGGTCAGTGGTGGCTCAGTGCCTGCTAGGCCAGTGCTAGGTGCGAGGCTGCTGTTTGTGGTTGTGAGGTCAGTGGTGGCTCAGTGCCTGCTAGGCCAGTGCTAGGTGCGTGACTGCTGTTGGTGGTTGTGAGGTCAGTGGTGGCTCAGTGCCTGCTAGGCCAGTGCTAGGTGCGTGGGTGCTGTTTGTGGTTGTGAGGTCAGTGGTGGCTCAGTGCCTGCTAGGCCAGTGCTAGGTGCGTGGGTGCTGTTTGTGGTTGTGAGGTCAGTGGTGGCTCAGTGCCTGCTAGGCCAGTGCTAGGTGCGTGGCTGCTGTTGGTGGTTGTGAGGTCAGTGGTGGCTCAGTGCCTGCTAGGCCAGTGCTAGGTGCGTGGCTGCTGTTTGTGGTTGTGAGGTCAGTGGTGGCTCAGTGCCTGCTAGGCCAGTGCTAGGTGCGTGACTGCTGTTGGTGGTTGTGAGGTCAGTGGTGGCTCAGTGCCTGCTAGGCCAGTGCTAGGTGCGAGGCTGCTGTTTGTGGTTGTGAGGTCAGTGGTGGCTCAGTGCCTGCTAGGCCAGCGCTAGGTGCGTGGCTGCTGTTTGTGGTTGTGAGGTCAGTGGTGGCTCAGTGCCTGCTAGGCCAGTGCTAGGTGTGTGGGTGCTGTTTGTGGTTGTGAGGTCACTTTTGCCTCAGTGCCTGCTAGGCCAGTGCTAGGTGCGTGGGTGCTGTTTGTGGTTTTGAGGTCAGTGGTGGCTCAGTGCCTGCTAAGCCAGTGCTAGGTGCGTGGGTGCTGTTTGTGGTTGTGAGGTCAGTGGTGGCTCAGTGCCTGCTAGGCCAGTGCTAGGTGCGTGGGTGCTGTTGGTGGTTGTGAGGTCAGTGGTGGCTCAGTGCCTGCTAGGCCAGTGCTAGGTGCGTGGGTGCTGTTTGTGGTTGTGAGGTCAGTGGTGGCTCAGTGCCTGCTAGGCCAGTGCTAGGTGCGTGGGAGCTGTTTGTGGTTGTGAGGTCAGTGGTGGCTCAGTGCCTGCTAGGCCAGTGCTAGGTGCGTGGCTGCTGTTTGTGGTTGTGAGGTCAGTGGTGGCTCAGTGCCTGCTAGGCCAGTGCTAGGTGCGTGGGTGCTGTTTGTGGTTGTGAGGTCACTTTTGCCTCAGGGCCTGCTAGGCCAGTGCTAGGTGCGTGTGTGCTGTTTGTGGTTTTGAGGTCAGTGGTGGCTCAGTGCCTGCTAAGCCAGTGCTAGGTGCGTGGGTGCTGTTTGTGGTTGTGAGGTCGGTGGTGGCTCAGTGCCTGCTAGGCCAGTGCTAGGTGCGTGGGTGCTGTTTGTGGTTGTGAGGTCAGTGGTGGCTCAGTGCCTGCTAGGCCAGTGCTAGGTGCGTGGCTGCTGTTTGTGGTTGTGAGGTCAGTGGTGGCTCAGTGCCTGCTAGGCCAGTGCTAGGTGCGTGGCTGCTGTTTGTGGTTGTGAGGTCAGTGGTGGCTCAGTGCCTGCTAGGCCAGTGCTAGGTGCGTGGGTGCTGTTTGTGGTTGTGAGGTCAGTGGTGGCTCAGTGCCTGCTAGGCCAGTGCTAGGTGCGTGGCTGCTGTTTGTGGTTGTGAGGTCACTTGTAGCTCAGTGTCTGATAGGCCAGTGCTATGTGCGTGGGTGCTGTTTGTGGTTGTGAGGTCAGTGGTGGCTCAGTGCCTGCTAGGCCAGTGCTAGGTGCGTGGCTGC
The DNA here is from genome assembly GCF_036417845.1 of Apteryx mantelli. Classification (NCBI taxonomy): domain Eukaryota; kingdom Metazoa; phylum Chordata; class Aves; order Apterygiformes; family Apterygidae; genus Apteryx; species Apteryx mantelli. Next base: position 22,650,743 of record NC_089988.1, read on the forward strand.
TGTTTGTGGCTGTGAGGTCAGTGGTGGCTCAGTGCCTGCTAGGCCAGTGCTAGGTGCGTGGCTGCTGTTTTCAATTGTGAGGTCACTTGTGGCTCAGTGCCTGCTAGGCCCGTGCTAGGTGCGTGGCCGCTGTTGGTGGTTGTGAGGTCAGTGGTGGCTCAGTGCCTGCTAGGCCAGTGCTAGGTGCGTGGCTGCTGTTTGTGGCTGTGAGGTCAGTGGTGGCTCAGAGCCTGCTAGGCCAGTGCTAGGTGCGTGGCTGCTGTTTGTGGTTGTGAGGTCAGTGGTGGCTCAGTGCCTGCTAGGCCAGTGCTAGGTGCGTGGGTGCTGTTTGTGGTTGTGAGGTCAGTGGTGGCTCAGTGCCTGCTAGGCCAGTGCTAGGTGCGAGGCTGCTGTTTGTGGTTGTGAGGTCAGTGGTGGCTCAGTGCCTGCTAGGCCAGTGCTAGGTGCGTGGCTGCTGTTTGTGGTTGTGAGGTCAGTGGTGGCTCAGTGCCTGCTAGGCCAGTGCTAGGTGCGTGGGTGCTGTTTGTGGTTGTGAGGTCAGTGGTGGCTCAGTGCCTGCTAGGCCAGTGCTAGGTGCGAGGCTGCTGTTTGTGGTTGTGAGGTCAGTGGTGGCTCAGTGCCTGCTAGGCCAGTGCTAGGTGCGTGGGTGCTGTTTGTGGTTGTGAGGTCAGTGGTGGCTCAGTGCCTGCTAGGCCAGTGCTAGGTGCGTGGCTGCTGTTTGTGGTTGTGAGGTCAGTGGTGGCTCAGTGCCTGCTAGGCCAGTGCTAGGTGCGTGGCTGCTGTTTGTGGTTGTGAGGTCAGTGGTGGCTCAGTGCCTGCTAGGCCAGTGCTAGGTGCGTGGGTGCTGTTTGTGGTTGTGAGGTCAGTGGTGGCTCAGTGCCTGCTAGGCCAGTGCTAGGTGCGTGGCTGCTGTTTGTGGTTGTGAGGTCACTTGTAGCTCAGTGTCTGATAGGCCAGTGCTATGTGCGTGGGTGCTGTTTGTGGTTGTGAGGTCAGTGGTGGCTCAGTGCCTGCTAGGCCAGTGCTAGGTGCGTGGCTGCTGTTTGTGGCTGTGAGGTCAGTGGTGGCTCAGTGCCTGCTAGGCCAGTGCTAGGTGCGTGGCTGCTGTTTTCAATTGTGAGGTCACTTGTGGCTCAGTGCCTGCTAGGCCCGTGCTAGGTGCGTGGCCGCTGTTGGTGGTTGTGAGGTCAGTGGTGGCTCAGTGCCTGCTAGGCCAGTGCTAGGTGCGTGGCTGCTGTTTGTGGCTGTGAGGTCAGTGGTGGCTCAGAGCCTGCTAGGCCAGTGCTAGGTGCGTGGCTGCTGTTTGTGGTTGTGAGGTCAGTGGTGGCTCAGTGCCTGCTAGGCCAGTGCTAGGTGCGTGGGTGCTGTTTGTGGTTGTGAGGTCAGTGGTGGCTCAGTGCCTGCTAGGCCAGTGCTAGGTGCGAGGCTGCTGTTTGTGGTTGTGAGGTCAGTGGTGGCTCAGTGCCTGCTAGGCCAGTGCTAGGTGCGTGGCTGCTGTTTGTGGTTGTGAGGTCAGTGGTGGCTCAGTGCCTGCTAGGCCAGTGCTAGGTGCGTGGGTGCTGTTTGTGGTTGTGAGGTCAGTGGTGGCTCAGTGCCTGCTAGGCCAGTGCTAGGTGCGAGGCTGCTGTTTGTGGTTGTGAGGTCAGTGGTGGCTCAGTGCCTGCTAGGCCAGTGCTAGGTGCGTGACTGCTGTTGGTGGTTGTGAGGTCAGTGGTGGCTCAGTGCCTGCTAGGCCAGTGCTAGGTGCGTGGGTGCTGTTTGTGGTTGTGAGGTCAGTGGTGGCTCAGTGCCTGCTAGGCCAGTGCTAGGTGCGTGGGTGCTGTTTGTGGTTGTGAGGTCAGTGGTGGCTCAGTGCCTGCTAGGCCAGTGCTAGGTGCGTGGCTGCTGTTGGTGGTTGTGAGGTCAGTGGTGGCTCAGTGCCTGCTAGGCCAGTGCTAGGTGCGTGGCTGCTGTTTGTGGTTGTGAGGTCAGTGGTGGCTCAGTGCCTGCTAGGCCAGTGCTAGGTGCGTGACTGCTGTTGGTGGTTGTGAGGTCAGTGGTGGCTCAGTGCCTGCTAGGCCAGTGCTAGGTGCGAGGCTGCTGTTTGTGGTTGTGAGGTCAGTGGTGGCTCAGTGCCTGCTAGGCCAGCGCTAGGTGCGTGGCTGCTGTTTGTGGTTGTGAGGTCAGTGGTGGCTCAGTGCCTGCTAGGCCAGTGCTAGGTGTGTGGGTGCTGTTTGTGGTTGTGAGGTCACTTTTGCCTCAGTGCCTGATAGGCCAGTGCTAGGTGCGTGGGTGCTGTTTGTGGTTTTGAGGTCAGTGGTGGCTCAGTGCCTGCTAAGCCAGTGCTAGGTGCGTGGGTGCTGTTTGTGGTTGTGAGGTCAGTGGTGGCTCAGTGCCTGCTAGGCCAGTGCTAGGTGCGTGGGTGCTGTTGGTGGTTGTGAGGTCAGTGGTGGCTCAGTGCCTGCTAGGCCAGTGCTAGGTGCGTGGGTGCTCTTTGTGGTTGTGAGGTCAGTGGTGGCTCAGTGCCTGCTAGGCCAGTGCTAGGTGCGTGGGAGCTGTTTGTGGTTGTGAGGTCAGTGGTGGCTCAGTGCCTGCTAGGCCAGTGCTAGGTGCGTGGCTGCTGTTTGTGGTTGTGAGGTCAGTGGTGGCTCAGTGCCTGCTAGGCCAGTGCTAGGTGCGTGGCTGCTGTTTTCAGTTGTGAGGTCAGTGGTGGCTCAGTGCCTGCTAGGCCAGTGCTAGGTGCGTGGGTGCTGTTTGTGGTTTTGAGGTCAGTGGTGGCTCAGTGCCTGCTAGGCCAGTGCTAGGTGCGTGGGTGCTGTTTGTGGTTGTGAGGTCGGTGGTGGCTCAGTGCCTGCTAGGCCAGTGCTAGGTGCGTGGGTGCTGTTTGTGGTTGTGAGGTCAGTGGTGGCTCAGTGCCTGCTAGGGCAGTGCTAGGTGCGTGGCTGCTGTTTGTGGTTGTGAGGTCAGTGGTGGCTCAGTGCCTGCTAGGCCAGTGCTAGGTGCGTGGCTGCTGTTTTCAGTTGTGAGGTCAGTGGTGGCTCAGTGCCTGCTAGGCCAGTGCTAGGTGCGTGGGTGCTGTTTGTGGTTGTGAGGTCAGTGGTGGCTCAGTGCCTGCTAGGCCAGTGCTAGGTGCGTGGCTGCTGTTTGTGGTTGTGAGGTCAGTGGTGGCTCAGTGCCTGCTAGGCCAGTGCTAAGTGCGTGGCTGCTGTTTTCAGTTGTGAGGTCAGTGGTGGCTCAGTGCCTGCTAGGCCAGTGCTAGGTGCGTGGCTGCTGTTTGTGGTTGTGAGGTCAGTGGTGGCTCAGTGCCTGCTAGGCCAGTGCTAGGTGCGTGGCTGCTGTTTGTGGTTGTGAGGTCAGTGGTGGCTCAGTGCCTGCTAGGCCAGCGCTAGGTGCGTGGCTGCTGTTTGTGGTTGTGAGGTCAGTGGTGGCTCAGTGCCTGCTAGGCCAGTACTAGGTGTGTGGGTGCTGTTTGTGGTTGTGAGGTCACTTTTGCCTCAGTGCCTGCTAGGCCAGTGCTAGGTGCGTGGGTGCTGTTTGTGGTTTTGAGGTCAGTGGTGGCTCAGTGCCTGCTAAGCCAGTGCTAGGTGCGTGGGTGCTGTTTGTGGTTGTGAGGTCAGTGGTGGCTCAGTGCCTGCTAGGCCAGTGCTAGGTGCGTGGGTGCTGTTGGTGGTTGTGAGGTCAGTGGTGGCTCAGTGCCTGCTAGGCCAGTGCTAGGTGCGTGGGTGCTCTTTGTGGTTGTGAGGTCAGTGGTGGCTCAGTGCCTGCTAGGCCAGTGCTAGGTGCGTGGGAGCTGTTTGTGGTTGTGAGGTCCGTGGTGGCTCAGTGCCTGCTAGGCCAGTGCTAGGTGTGTGGGTGCTGTTTGTGGTTGTGAGGTCACTTTTGCCTCAGGGCCTGCTAGGCCAGTGCTAGGTGCGTGGGTGCTGTTTGTGGTTTTGAGGTCAGTGGTGGCTCAGTGCCTGCTAGGCCAGTGCTAGGTGCGTGGGAGCTGTTTGTGGTTGTGAGGTCAGTGGTGGCTCAGTGCCTGCTAGGCCAGTGCTAGGTGTGTGGGTGCTGTTTGTGGTTGTGAGGTCACTTTTGCCTCAGGGCCTGCTAGGCCAGTGCTAGGTGCGTGGGTGCTGTTTGTGGTTTTGAGGTCAGTGGTGGCTCAGTGCCTGCTAAGCCAGTGCTAGGTGCGTGGGTGCTGTTTGTGGTTGTGAGGTCGGTGGTGGCTCAGTGCCTGCTAGGCCAGTGCTAGGTGCGTGGGTGCTGTTTGTGGTTGTGAGGTCAGTGGTGGCTCAGTGCCTGCTAGGCCAGTGCTAGGTGCGTGGCTGCTGTTTGTGGTTGTGAGGTCAGTGGTGGCTCAGTGCCTGCTAGGCCAGTGCTAGGTGCGTGGCTGCTGTTTTCAGTTGTGAGGTCAGTGGTGGCTCAGTGCCTGCTAGGCCAGCGCTAGGTGCGTGGCTGCTGTTTGTGGTTGTGAGGTCAGTGGTGGCTCAGTGCCTGCTAGGCCAGTGCTAGGTGTGTGGGTGCTGTTTGTGGTTGTGAGGTCAGTGGTGGCTCAGTGCCTGCTAGGCCAGTGCTAGGTGCGTGGGTGCTGTTTGTGGTTTTGAGGTCAGTGGTGGCTCAGTGCCTGCTAAGCCAGTGCTAGGTGCGTGGGTGCTGTTTGTGGTTGTGAGGTCAGTGGTGGCTCAGTGCCTGCTAGGCCAGTGCTAGGTGCGTGGGTGCTGTTGGTGGTTGTGAGGTCAGTGGTGGCTCAGTGCCTGCTAGGCCAGTGCTAGGTGCGTGGGTGCTCTTTGTGGTTGTGAGGTCAGTGGTGGCTCAGTGCCTGCTAGGCCAGTGCTAGGTGCGTGGGAGCTGTTTGTGGTTGTGAGGTCAGTGGTGGCTCAGTGCCTGCTAGGCCAGTGCTAGGTGCGTGGCTGCTGTTTGTGGTTGTGAGGTCAGTGGTGGCTCAGTGCCTGCTAGGCCAGTGCTAGGTGTGTGGGTGCTGTTTGTGGTTGTGAGGTCACTTTTGCCTCAGGGCCTGCTAGGCCAGTGCTAGGTGCGTGGGTGCTGTTTGTGGTTTTGAGGTCAGTGGTGGCTCAGTGCCTGCTAAGCCAGTGCTAGGTGCGTGGGTGCTGTTTGTGGTTGTGAGGTCGGTGGTGGCTCAGTGCCTGCTAGGCCAGTGCTAGGTGCGTGGGTGCTGTTTGTGGTTGTGAGGTCAGTGGTGGCTCAGTGCCTGCTAGGGCAGTGCTAGGTGCGTGGCTGCTGTTTGTGGTTGTGAGGTCAGTGGTGGCTCAGTGCCTGCTAGGCCAGTGCTAGGTGCGTGGGTGCTGTTTGTGGTTGTGAGGTCAGTGGTGGCTCAGTGCCTGCTAGGCCAGTGCTAGGTGCGTGGGTGCTGTTTGTGGTTGTGAGGTCAGTGGTGGCTCAGTGCCTGCTAGGCCAGTGCTAGGTGCGTGGCTGCTGTTTGTGGTTGTGAGGTCACTTGTAGCTCAGTGTCTGATAGGCCAGTGCTATGTGCGTGGGTGCTGTTTGTGGCTGTGAGGTCAGTGGTGGCTCAGAGCCTGCTAGGCCAGTGCTAGGTGCGTGGCTGCTGTTTGTGGTTGTGAGGTCAGTGGTGGCTCAGTGCCTGCTAGGCCAGTGCTAGGTGCGTGGCTGCTGTTTGTGGTTGTGAGGTCACTTTTGCCTCAGTGCCTGCTAGGCCAGTGCTAGGTGCGTGGCTGCAGTTTGTGGTTGTGAGGTCAGTGGTGGCTCAGTGCCTGCTAGGCCAGTGCTAGGTGCGTGTCTGCTGTTTTCATTTGCGAGGTCAGTGGTGGCTCAGTGCCTGCTAGGCCAGTGCTAGGTGCGTGGCTGCTGTTTTCAGTTGTGAGGTCAGTGGTGGCTCAGTGCCTGCTAGGCCAGTGCTAGGTGCGTGGCTGCTGTTTGTGGTTGTGAGGTCAGTGGTGGCTCAGTGCCTGCTAGGCCAGTGCTAGGTGCGTGGCTGCTGTTTGTGGTTGTGAGGTCAGTGGTGGCTCAGTGCCTGCTAGGCCAGTGCTAGGTGCGAGGCTGCTGTTTGTGGTTGTGAGGTCAGTGGTGGCTCAGTGCCTGCTAGGCCAGCGCTAGGTGCGTGGCTGCTGTTTGTGGTTGTGAGGTCAGTGGTGGCTCAGTGCCTGCTAGGCCAGTGCTAGGTGTGTGGGTGCTGTTTGTGGTTGTGAGGTCACTTTTGCCTCAGTGCCTGCTAGGCCAGTGCTAGGTGCGTGGGAGCTGTTTGTGGTTGTGAGGTCAGTGGTGGCTCAGTGCCTGCTAGGCCAGTGCTAGGTGCGTGGCTGCTGTTTGTGGTTGTGAGGTCAGTGGTGGCTCAGTGCCTGCTAGGCCAGTGCTAGGTGCGTGGGTGCTGTTTGTGGTTGTGAGGTCAGTGGTGGCTCAGTGCCTGCTAGGGCAGTGCTAGGTGCGTGGCTGCTGTTTGTGGTTGTGAGGTCAGTGGTGGCTCAGTGCCTGCTAGGCCAGTGCTAGGTGCGTGGCTGCTGTTTTCAATTGTGAGGTCAGTGGTGGCTCAGTGCCTGCTAGGCCAGTGCTAGGTGCGTGGGTGCTGTTTGTGGTTGTGAGGTCAGTGGTGGCTCAGTGCCTGCTAGGCCAGTGCTAGGTGCGTGGCTGCTGTTTTCAGTTGTGAGGTCAGTGGTGGCTCAGTGCCTGCTAGGCCAGTGCTAGGTGCGTGGCTGCTGTTTTCAATTGTGAGGTCAGTGGTGGCTCAGTGCCTGCTAGGCCAGTGCTAGGTGCGAGGCTGCTGTTTGTGGTTGTGAGGTCAGTGGTGGCTCAGTGCCTGCTAGGCCAGTGCTAGGTGCGTGGCTGCTGTTTGTGGTTGTGAGGTCAGCTGTGGCTCAGTGCCTGCTAGGCCAGTGCTAGGTGCGTGGGTGCTGTTTGTGGTTGTGAGGTCAGTGGTGGCTCAGTGCCTGCTAGGCCAGTGCTAGGTGCGTGGCTGCTGTTTTCAGTTGTGAGGTCAGTGGTGGCTCAGTGCCTGCTAGGCCAGTGCTAGGTGCGTGGGTGCTGTTTGTGGTTGTGAGGTCAGTGGTGGCTCAGTGCCTGCTAGGCCAGTGCTAGGTGCGTGGGTGCTGTTTGTGGTTGTGAGGTCAGTGGTGGCTCAGTGCCTGCTAGGCCAGTGCTATGTGCGTGGCTGCTGTTGGTGGTTGTGAGGTCAGTGGTGGCTCAGTGCCTGCTAGGCCAGTGCTAGGTGCGTGGGTGCTTTTTTCAATTGTGAGGTCAGTGGTGGCTCAGTGCCTGCTAGGCCAGTGCTAGGTGCGTGGCTGCTGTTTGTGGTTGTGAGGTCAGTGGTGGCTCAGTGCCTGCTAGGCCAGTGCTAGGTGCGTGGCTGCTGTTTGTGGTTGTGAGGTCAGTGGTGGCTCAGTGCCTGCTAGGCCAGTGCTAGGTGCGTGGGTGCTGTTTGTGGTTGTGAGGTCAGTGGTGGCTCAGTGCCTGCTAGGCCAGTGCTAGGTGCGTGGCTGCTGTTTGTGGTTGTGAGGTCAGTTGTAGCTCAGTGTCTGATAGGCCAGTGCTATGTGCGTGGGTGCTGTTTGTGGTTGTGAGGTCAGTGGTGGCTCAGTGCCTGCTAGGCCAGTGCTAGGTGCGTGGCTGCTGTTTGTGGCTGTGAGGTCAGTGGTGGCTCAGTGCCTGCTAGGCCAGTGCTAGGTGCGTGGCTGCTGTTTTCAATTGTGAGGTCACTTGTGGCTCAGTGCCTGCTAGGCCCGTGCTAGGTGCGTGGCCGCTGTTGGTGGTTGTGAGGTCAGTGGTGGCTCAGTGCCTGCTAGGCCAGTGCTAGGTGCGTGGCTGCAGTTTGTGGTTGTGAGGTCAGTGGTGGCTCAGTGCCTGCTAGGCCAGTGCTAGGTGCGTGTCTGCTGTTTTCATTTGCGAGGTCAGTGGTGGCTCAGTGCCTGCTAGGCCAGTGCTAGGTGCGTGGCTGCTGTTTTCAGTTGTGAGGTCGGTGGTGGCTCAGTGCCTGCTAGGCCAGTGCTAGGTGCGTGGGTGCTGTTTGTGGTTGTGAGGTCAGTGGTGGCTCAGTGCCTGCTAGGCCAGTGCTAGGTGCGAGGCTGCTGTTTGTGGTTGTGAGGTCAGTGGTGGCTCAGTGCCTGCTAGGCCAGTGCTAGGTGCGTGGCTGCTGTTTGTGGTTGTGAGGTCAGCTGTGGCTCAGTGCCTGCTGGGCCAGTGCTAGGTGCGTGGCTGCTGTTTGTGGTTGTGAGGTCAGTGGTGGCTCAGTGCCTGCTAGGCCAGTGCTAGGTGCGTGGCTGCTGTTTTCAGTTGTGAGGTCAGTGGTGGCTCAGTGCCTGCTAAGCCAGTGCTAGGTGCGTGGGTGCTGTTTGTGGTTGTGAGGTCGGTGGTGGCTCATTGCCTGCTAGGCCAGTGCTAGGAGCGTGGGTGCTGTTTGTGGTTGTGAGGTCAGTGGTGGCTCAGTGCCTGCTAGGCCAGTGCTAGGTGCGTGGGTGCTGTTTGTGGTTGTGAGGTCAGTGGTGGCTCAGTGCCTGCTAGGCCAGTGCTAGGTGCGTGGCTGCTGTTTGTGGTTGTGAGGTCAGTGGTGGCTCAGTGCCTGCTAGGCCAGTGCTAGGTGCGTGGGAGCTGTTTGTGGTTGTGAGGTCAGTGGTGGCTCAGTGCCTGCTAGGCCAGTGCTAGGTGCGTGGCTGCTGTTTGTGGTTGTGAGGTCACTTGTAGCTCAGTGTCTGATAGGCCAGTGCTATGTGCGTGGGTGCTGTTTGTGGTTGTGAGGTCAGTGGTGGCTCAGTGCCTGCTAGGCCAGTGCTAGGTGCGTGGCTGCTGTTTGTGGCTGTGAGGTCAGTGGTGGCTCAGTGCCTGCTAGGCCAGTGCTAGGTGCGTGGCTGCTGTTTTCAATTGTGAGGTCACTTGTGGCTCAGTGCCTGCTAGGCCCGTGCTAGGTGCGTGGCCGCTGTTGGTGGTTGTGAGGTCAGTGGTGGCTCAGTGCCTGCTAGGCCAGTGCTAGGTGCGTGGCTGCTGTTTGTGGCTGTGAGGTCAGTGGTGGCTCAGAGCCTGCTAGGCCAGTGCTAGGTGCGTGGCTGCTGTTTGTGGTTGTGAGGTCAGTGGTGGCTCAGTGCCTGCTAGGCCAGTGCTAGGTGCATGGCTGCTGTTTGTGGTTGTGAGGTCACTTTTGCCTCAGTGCCTGCTAGGCCAGTGCTAGGTGCGTGGCTGCAGTTTGTGGTTGTGAGGTCAGTGGTGGCTCAGTGCCTGCTAGGCCAGTGCTAGGTGCGTGTCTGCTGTTTTCATTTGCGAGGTCAGTGGTGGCTCAGTGCCTGCTAGGCCAGTGCTAGGTGCGTGGCTGCTGTTTTCAATTGCGAGGTCACTTGTGTCTCAGTGCCTGCTAGGCCAGTGCTAGGTGCGTGGCTGCTGTTTGTGGTTGTGAGGTCACTTTTGCCTCAGTGCCTGCTAGGCCAGTGCTAGGTGCGTGGGAGCTGTTTGTGGTTGTGAGGTCAGTGGTGGCTCAGTGCCTGCTAGGCCAGTGCTAGGTGCGTGGCTGCTGTTTGTGGTTGTGAGGTCAGTGGTGGCTCAGTGCCTGCTAGGCCAGTGCTAGGTGCGTGGGTGCTGTTTGTGGTTGTGAGGTCAGTGGTGGCTCAGTGCCTGCTAGGGCAGTGCTAGGTGCGTGGCTGCTGTTTGTGGTTGTGAGGTCAGTGGTGGCTCAGTGCCTGCTAGGCCAGTGCTAGGTGCGTGGCTGCTGTTTTCAGTTGTGAGGTCAGTGGTGGCTCAGTGCCTGCTAGGCCAGTGCTAGGTGCGTGGCTGCTGTTTGTGGTTGTGAGGTCAGTGGTGGCTCAGTGCCTGCTAGGCCAGTGCTAGGTGCGTGGCTGCTGTTTGTGGTTGTGAGGTCACTTGTAGCTCAGTGTCTGATAGGCCAATGCTATGTGCGTGGGTGCTGTTTGTGGCTGTGAGGTCAGTGGTGGCTCAGAGCCTGCTAGGCCAGTGCTAGGTGCGTGGCTGCTGTTTGTGGTTGTGAGGTCAGTGGTGGCTCAGTGCCTGCTAGGCCAGTGCTAGGTGCGTGGCTGCTGTTTGTGGTTGTGAGGTCACTTTTGCCTCAGTGCCTGCTAGGCCAGTGCTAGGTGCGTGGCTGCAGTTTGTGGTTGTGAGGTCAGTGGTGGCTCAGTGCCTGCTAGGCCAGTGCTAGGTGCGTGTCTGCTGTTTTCATTTGCGAGGTCAGTGGTGGCTCAGTGCCTGCTAGGCCAGTGCTAGGTGCGTGGCTGCTGTTTTCAGTTGTGAGGTCAGTGGTGGCTCAGTGCCTGCTAGGCCAGTGCTAGGTGCGTGGGTGCTGTTGGTGGTTGTGAGGTCAGTGGTGGCTCAGTGCCTGCTAGGCCAGTGCTAGGTGCGAGGCTGCTGTTTGTGGTTGTGAGGTCAGTGGTGGCTCAGTGCCTGCTAGGCCAGTGCTAGGTGCGTGGCTGCTGTTTGTGGTTGTGAGGTCAGCTGTGGCTCAGTGCCTGCTAGGCCAGTGCTAGGTGCGTGGGTGCTGTTTGTGGTTGTGAGGTCAGTGGTGGCTCAGTGCCTGCTAGGCCAGTGCTAGGTGCGTGGCTGCTGTTTTCAGTTGTGAGGTCAGTGGTGGCTCAGTGCCTGCTAGGCCAGTGCTAGGTGCGTGGGTGCTGTTTGTGGTTGTGAGGTCAGTGGTGGCTCAGTGCCTGCTAGGCCAGTGCTAGGTGCGTGGGTGCTGTTTGTGGTTGTGAGGTCAGTGGTGGCTCAGTGCCTGCTAGGCCAGTGCTATGTGCGTGGCTGCTGTTGGTGGTTGTGAGGTCAGTGGTGGCTCAGTGCCTGCTAGGCCAGTGCTAGGTGCGTGGGTGCTTTTTTCAATTGTGAGGTCAGTGGTGGCTCAGTGCCTGCTAGGCCAGTGCTAGGTGCGTGGCTGCTGTTTGTGGTTGTGAGGTCAGTGGTGGCTCAGTGCCTGCTAGGCCAGTGCTAGGTGCGTGGCTGCTGTTTGTGGTTGTGAGGTCAGTGGTGGCTCAGTGCCTGCTAGGCCAGTGCTAGGTGCGTGGGTGCTGTTTGTGGTTGTGAGGTCAGTGGTGGCTCAGTGCCTGCTAGGCCAGTGCTAGGTGCGTGGCTGCTGTTTGTGGTTGTGAGGTCAGTTGTAGCTCAGTGTCTGATAGGCCAGTGCTATGTGCGTGGGTGCTGTTTGTGGTTGTGAGGTCAGTGGTGGCTCAGTGCCTGCTAGGCCAGTGCTAGGTGCGTGGCTGCTGTTTGTGGCTGTGAGGTCAGTGGTGGCTCAGTGCCTGCTAGGCCAGTGCTAGGTGCGTGGCTGCTGTTTTCAATTGTGAGGTCACTTGTGGCTCAGTGCCTGCTAGGCCCGTGCTAGGTGCGTGGCCGCTGTTGGTGGTTGTGAGGTCAGTGGTGGCTCAGTGCCTGCTAGGCCAGTGCTAGGTGCGTGGCTGCAGTTTGTGGTTGTGAGGTCAGTGGTGGCTCAGTGCCTGCTAGGCCAGTGCTAGGTGCGTGTCTGCTGTTTTCATTTGCGAGGTCAGTGGTGGCTCAGTGCCTGCTAGGCCAGTGCTAGGTGCGTGGCTGCTGTTTTCAGTTGTGAGGTCGGTGGTGGCTCAGTGCCTGCTAGGCCAGTGCTAGGTGCGTGGGTGCTGTTTGTGGTTGTGAGGTCAGTGGTGGCTCAGTGCCTGCTAGGCCAGTGCTAGGTGCGAGGCTGCTGTTTGTGGTTGTGAGGTCAGTGGTGGCTCAGTGCCTGCTAGGCCAGTGCTAGGTGCGTGGCTGCTGTTTGTGGTTGTGAGGTCAGCTGTGGCTCAGTGCCTGCTGGGCCAGTGCTAGGTGCGTGGCTGCTGTTTGTGGTTGTGAGGTCAGTGGTGGCTCAGTGCCTGCTAGGCCAGTGCTAGGTGCGTGGCTGCTGTTTTCAGTTGTGAGGTCAGTGGTGGCTCAGTGCCTGCTAAGCCAGTGCTAGGTGCGTGGGTGCTGTTTGTGGTTGTGAGGTCGGTGGTGGCTCATTGCCTGCTAGGCCAGTGCTAGGAGCGTGGGTGCTGTTTGTGGTTGTGAGGTCAGTGGTGGCTCAGTGCCTGCTAGGCCAGTGCTAGGTGCGTGGGTGCTGTTTGTGGTTGTGAGGTCAGTGGTGGCTCAGTGCCTGCTAGGCCAGTGCTAGGTGCGTGGCTGCTGTTTGTGGTTGTGAGGTCAGTGGTGGCTCAGTGCCTGCTAGGCCAGTGCTAGGTGCGTGGGAGCTGTTTGTGGTTGTGAGGTCAGTGGTGGCTCAGTGCCTGCTAGGCCAGTGCTAGGTGCGTGGCTGCTGTTTGTGGTTGTGAGGTCACTTGTAGCTCAGTGTCTGATAGGCCAGTGCTATGTGCGTGGGTGCTGTTTGTGGTTGTGAGGTCAGTGGTGGCTCAGTGCCTGCTAGGCCAGTGCTAGGTGCGTGGCTGCTGTTTGTGGCTGTGAGGTCAGTGGTGGCTCAGTGCCTGCTAGGCCAGTGCTAGGTGCGTGGCTGCTGTTTTCAATTGTGAGGTCACTTGTGGCTCAGTGCCTGCTAGGCCCGTGCTAGGTGCGTGGCCGCTGTTGGTGGTTGTGAGGTCAGTGGTGGCTCAGTGCCTGCTAGGCCAGTGCTAGGTGCGTGGCTGCTGTTTGTGGCTGTGAGGTCAGTGGTGGCTCAGAGCCTGCTAGGCCAGTGCTAGGTGCGTGGCTGCTGTTTGTGGTTGTGAGGTCAGTGGTGGCTCAGTGCCTGCTAGGCCAGTGCTAGGTGCATGGCTGCTGTTTGTGGTTGTGAGGTCACTTTTGCCTCAGTGCCTGCTAGGCCAGTGCTAGGTGCGTGGCTGCAGTTTGTGGTTGTGAGGTCAGTGGTGGCTCAGTGCCTGCTAGGCCAGTGCTAGGTGCGTGTCTGCTGTTTTCATTTGCGAGGTCAGTGGTGGCTCAGTGCCTGCTAGGCCAGTGCTAGGTGCGTGGCTGCTGTTTTCAGTTGTGAGGTCAGTGGTGGCTCAGTGCCTGCTAGGCCAGTGCTAGGTGCGTGGGTGCTGTTTGTGGTTGTGAGGTCAGTGGTGGCTCAGTGCCTGCTAGGCCAGTGCTAGGTGCGAGGCTGCTGTTTGTGGTTGTGAGGTCAGTGGTGGCTCAGTGCCTGCTAGGCCAGTGCTAGGTGCGTGGCTGCTGTTTGTGGTTGTGAGGTCAGCTGTGGCTCAGTGCCTGCTAGGCCAGTGCTAGGTGCGTGGGTGCTGTTTGTGGTTGTGAGGTCAGTGGTGGCTCCGTGCCTGCTAGGCCAGTGCTATGTGCGTGGCTGCTGTTTTCAGTTGTGAGGTCAGTGGTGGCTCAGTGCCTGCTAGGCCAGTGCTATGTGCGTGGGTGCTGTTTGTGGTTGTGAGGTCAGTGGTGGCTCAGTGCCTGCTAGGCCAGTGCTAGGTGCGTGGCTGCTGTTTGTGGTTGTGAGGTCAGTGGTGGCTCAGTGCCTGCTAGGCCAGTGCTAGGTGCGTGGGTGCTGTTTGTGGTTGTGAGGTCAGTGGTGGCTCAGTGCCTGCTAGGCCAGTGCTAGGTGCGTGGGTGCTGTTTTCAATTGTGAGGTCAGTGGTGGCTCAGTGCCTGCTAGGCCAGTGCTAGGTGCGTGGGTGCTGTTTGTGGTTGTGAGGTCAGTGGTGGCTCAGTGCCTGCTAGGCCAGTGCTAGGTGCGTGGGTGCTGTTTGTGGTTGTGAGGTCAGTGGTGGCTCAGTGCCTGCTAGGCCAGTGCTATGTGCGTGGCTACTGTTTGTGGTTGTGAGGTCAGTGGTGGCTCAGTGCCTGCTAGGCCAGTGCTAGGTGCGTGGGTGCTGTTTTCAGTTGTGAGGTCAGTGGTGGCTCAGTGCCTGCTAGGCCAGTGCTAGGTGCGTGGCTTCTGTTGGTGGTTGTGAGGTCACTTGTGGCTCAGTGCCTGCTAGGCCAGTGCTAGGTGCGTGGGTGCTGTTTGTGGTTGTGAGGTCACTTGTGGCTCAGTGCCTGCTAGGCCAGTGCTAGGTGTGTGGGTGCTGTTTGTGGTTGTGAGGTAACTTTTGCCTCAGTGCCTGCTAGGCCAGTGCTAGGTGCGTGGGTGCTGTTTGTGGTTTTGAGGTCAGTGGTGGCTCAGTGCCTGCTAAGCCAGTGCTAGGTGCGTGGGTGCTGTTTGTGGTTGTGAGGTCGGTGGTGGCTCAGTGCCTGCTAGGCCAGTGCTAGGTGCGTGGGTGCTGTTTGTGGTTGTGAGGTCAGTGGTGGCTCAGTGCCTGCTAGGCCAGTGCTAGGTGCGTGGGTGCTGTTGTTGGTTGTGAGGTCAGTGGTGGCTCAGTGCCTGCTAGGCCAGTGCTAGGTGCGTGGCTGCTGTTTGTGGTTGTGAGGTCAGTGGTGGCTCAGTGCCTGCTAGGCCAGTGCTAGGTGCGTGGGTGCTGTTTGTGGTTGTGAGGTCAGTGGTGGCTCAGTGCCTGCTAGGCCAGTGCTAGGTGCGTGGCTGCTGTTGGTGGTTGTGAGGTCAGTGGTGGCTCAGTGCCTGCTAGGCCAGTGCTAGGTGCGTGGCTGCTGTTTGTGGTTGTGAGGTCAGTGGTGGCTCAGTGCCTGCTAGGCCAGTGCTAGGTGCGTGGGTGCTGTTTGTGGTTGTGAGGTCAGTGGTGACTCAGTGCCTGCTAGGCCAGTGCTAGGTGCGTGGGTGCTGTTGGTGGTTGTGAGGTCAGTGGTGGCTCAGTGCCTGCTAGGCCAGTGCTAGGTGCGTGGCTGCTGTTTGTGGCTGTGAGGTCAGTGGTGTCTCAGTGCCTGCTAGGCCAGTGCTAGGTGCATGGCTGCTGTTTTCAATTGTGAGGTCAGTGGTGGCTCAGTGCCTGCTAGGCCAGTGCTAGGTGCGTGGCTGCTGTTTTCAGTTGTGAGGTCAGTGGTGGCTCAGTGCCTGCTAGGCCAGTGCTAGGTGCGTGGGTGCTGTTTGTGGTTGTGAGGTCAGTGGTGGCTCAGTGCCTGCTAGGCCAGTGCTAGGTGCGTGGGTGCTGTTTGTGGTTGTGAGGTCAGTGGTGGCTCAGTGCCTGCTAGGCCAGCGCTAGGTGCGTGGCTGCTGTTTGTGGTTGTGAGGTCAGTGGTGGCTCAGTGCCTGCTAGGCCAGTGCTAGGTGCGTGGCTGCTGTTTGTGGTTGTGAGGTCAGTGGTGGCTCAGTGCCTGCTAGGCCAGTGCTATGTGCGTGGGTGCTGTTTGTGGTTGTGAGGTCAGTGGTGGCTCAGTGCCTGCTAGGCCAGTGCTAGGTGCGTGGCTGCTGTTTGTGGCTGTGAGGTCAGTGGTGGCTCAGTGCCTGCTAGGCCAGTGCTAGGTGCGTGGCTGCTGTTTTCAATTGTGAGGTCACTTGCGGCTCAGTGCCTGCTAGGCCCGTGCTAGGTGCGTGGGTGCTGTTGGTGGTTGTGAGGTCAGTGGTGGCTCAGTGCCTGCTAGGCCAGTGCTAGGTGCGTGGCTGCTGTTTGTGGTTGTGAGGTCAGTGGTGGCTCAGTGCCTGCTAGGCCAGTGCTAGGTGCGTGGGTGCTGTTTGTGGTTGTGAGGTCACTTTTGCCTCAGTGCCTGCTAGGCCAGTGCTAGGTGCGTGGCTGCAGTTTGTGGTTGTGAGGTCAGTGGTGGCTCAGTGCCTGCTAGGCCAGTGCTAGGTGCGTGTCTGCTGTTTTCATTTGCGAGGTCAGTGGTGGCTCAGTGCCTGCTAGGCCAGTGCTAGGTGCGTGTCTGCTGTTTTCAGTTGTGAGGTCGGTGGTGGCTCAGTGCCTGC
The DNA here is from genome assembly GCF_036417845.1 of Apteryx mantelli. Taxonomy (NCBI): domain Eukaryota; kingdom Metazoa; phylum Chordata; class Aves; order Apterygiformes; family Apterygidae; genus Apteryx; species Apteryx mantelli. The sequence continues at coordinate 22,666,317 of NC_089988.1, forward strand.
TAGGCCAGTGCTAGGTGCGTGGGTGCTGTTTGTGGTTGTGAGGTCAGTGGTGGCTCAGTGCCTGCTAGGCCAGTGCTAGGTGCGAGGCTGCTGTTTGTGGTTGTGAGGTCAGTGGTGGCTCAGTGCCTGCTAGGCCAGTGCGAGGTGCGTGGCTGCTGTTTGTGGTTGTGAGGTCAGCTGTGGCTCAGTGCCTGCTAGGCCAGTGCTAGGTGCGTGGGTGCTGTTTGTGGTTGTGAGGTCAGTGGTGGCTCAGTGCCTGCTAGGCCAGTGCTAGGTGCGTGGCTGCTGTTTTCAGTTGTGAGGTCAGTGGTGGCTCAGTGCCCGCTAGGCCAGTGCTAGGTGCGTGGCTGCTGTTGGTGGTTGTGAGGTCAGTGGTGGCTCAGTGCCTGCTAGGCCAGTGCTAGGTGCGTGGGTGCTGTTTTCAATTGTGAGGTCAGTGGTGGCTCAGTGCCTGCTAGGCCAGTGCTAGGTGCGTGGGTGCTGTTTGTGGTTGTGAGGTCAGTGGTGGCTCAGTGCCTGCTAGGCCAGTGCTAGGTGCGTGGGTGCTGTTTGTGGTTGTGAGGTCAGTGGTGGCTCAGTGCCTGCTAGGCCAGTGCTAGGTGCGAGGCTGCTGTTTGTGGTTGTGAGGTCAGTGGTGGCTCAGTGCCTGCTAGGCCAGCGCTAGGTGCGTGGCTGCTGTTTGTGGTTGTGAGGTCAGTGGTGGCTCAGTGCCTGCTAGGCCAGTGCTAGGTGTGTGGGTGCTGTTTGTGGTTGTGAGGTCACTTTTGCCTCAGTGCCTGCTAGGCCAGTGCTAGGTGCGTGGGTGCTGTTTGTGGTTTTGAGGTCAGTGGTGGCTCAGTGCCTGCTAAGCCAGTGCTAGGTGCGTGGGTGCTGTTTGTGGTTGTGAGGTCAGTGGTGGCTCAGTGCCTGCTAGGCCAGTGCTAGGAGCGTGGGTGCTGTTTGTGGTTGTGAGGTCAGTGGTGGCTCAGTGCCTGCTAGGCCAGTGCTAGGTGCGTGGGTGCTGTTGGTGGTTGTGAGGTCAGTGGTGGCTCAGTGCCTGCTAGGCCAGTGCTAGGTGCGTGGCTGCTGTTTGTGGTTGTGAGGTCAGTGGTGGCTCAGTGCCTGCTAGGCCAGTGCTAGGTGCGTGGGAGCTGTTTGTGGTTGTGAGGTCAGTGGTGGCTCAGTGCCTGCTAGGCCAGTGCTAGGTGCGTGGGTGCTGTTTGTGGTTGTGAGGTCACTTGTAGCTCAGTGTCTGATAGGCCAGTGCTATGTGCGTGGGTGCTGTTTGTGGTTGTGAGGTCAGTGGTGGCTCAGTGCCTGCTAGGCCAGTGCTAGGTGCGTGGCTGCTGTTTGTGGCTGTGAGGTCAGTGGTGGCTCAGTGCCTGCTAGGCCAGTGCTAGGTGCGTGGCTGCTGTTTTCAATTGTGAGGTCACTTGTGGCTCAGTGCCTGCTAGGCCCGTGCTAGGTGCGTGGCCGCTGTTGGTGGTTGTGAGGTCAGTGGTGGCTCAGTGCCTGCTAGGCCAGTGCTAGGTGCGTGGCTGCTGTTTGTGGCTGTGAGGTCAGTGGTGGCTCAGAGCCTGCTAGGCCAGTGCTAGGAGCGTGGCTGCTGTTTGTGGTTGTGAGGTCAGTGGTGGCTCAGAGCCTGCTAGGCCAGTGCTAGGTGCATGGCTGCTGTTTGTGGTTGTGAGGTCACTTTTGCCTCAGTGCCTGCTAGGCCAGTGCTAGGTGCGTGGCTGCAGTTTGTGGTTGTGAGGTCAGTGGTGGCTCAGTGCCTGCTAGGCCAGTGCTAGGTGCGTGTCTGCTGTTTTCATTTGCGAGGTCAGTTGTGGCTCAGTGCCTGCTAGGCCAGTGCTAGGTGCGTGGCTGCTGTTTTCAGTTGTGAGGTCAGTGGTGGCTCAGTGCCTGCTAGGCCAGTGCTAGGTGCGTGGGTGCTGTTTGTGGTTGTGAGGTCAGTGGTGGCTCAGTGCCTGCTAGGCCAGTGCTAGGTGCGAGGCTGCTGTTTGTGGTTGTGAGGTCAGTGGTGGCTCAGTGCCTGCTAGGCCAGTGCTAGGTGCGTGGCTGCTGTTTGTGGTTGTGAGGTCAGTGGTGGCTCAGTGCCTGCTAGGCCAGTGCTAGGTGCGTGGGTGCTGTTTGTGGTTGTGAGGTCAGTGGTGGCTCCGTGCCTGCTAGGCCAGTGCTAGGTGCGTGGCTGCTGTTTTCAGTTGTGAGGTCAGTGGTGGCTCAGTGCCTGCTAGGCCAGTGCTAGGTGCGTGGGTGCTGTTTGTGGTTGTGAGGTCAGTGGTGGCTCAGTGCCTGCTAGGCCAGTGCTAGGTGCGTGGGTGCTGTTTGTGGTTGTGAGGTCAGTGGTGGCTCAGTGCCTGCTAGGCCAGTGCTAGGTGCGTGGGTGCTGTTTGCGGTTGTGAGGTCAGTGGTGGCTCAGTGCCTGCTAGGCCAGTGCTAGGTGCGTGGGTGCTGTTTTCAATTGTGAGGTCAGTGGTGGCTCAGTGCCTGCTAGGCCAGTGCTAGGTGCGTGGGTGCTGTTTGTGGTTGTGAGGTCAGTGGTGGCTCAGTGCCTGCTAGGCCAGTGCTAGGTGCGTGGGTGCTGTTTGTGGTTGTGAGGTCAGTGGTGGCTCAGTGCCTGCTAGGCCAGTGCTATGTGCGTGGCTACTGTTTGTGGTTGTGAGGTCAGTGGTGGCTCAGTGCCTGCTAGGCCAGTGCTAGGTGCGTGGGTGCTGTTTTCAGTTGTGAGGTCAGTGGTGGCTCAGTGCCTGCTAGGCCAGTGCTAGGTGCGTGGCTGCTGTTGGTGGTTGTGAGGTCACTTGTGGCTCAGTGCCTGCTAGGCCAGTGCTAGGTGCGTGGGTGCTGTTTGTGGTTGTGAGGTCACTTGTGGCTCAGTGCCTGCTAGGCCAGTGCTAGGTGTGTGGGTGCTGTTTGTGGTTGTGAGGTAACTTTTGCCTCAGTGCCTGCTAGGCCAGTGCTAGGTGTGTGGGTGCTGTTTGTGGTTTTGAGGTCAGTGGTGGCTCAGTGCCTGCTAAGCCAGTGCTAGGTGCGTGGGTGCTGTTTGTGGTTGTGAGGTCGGTGGTGGCTCAGTGCCTGCTAGGCCAGTGCTAGGTGCGTGGGTGCTGTTTGTGGTTGTGAGGTCAGTGGTGGCTCAGTGCCTGCTAGGCCAGTGCTAGGTGCGTGGCTGCTGTTTGTGGTTGTGAGGTCAGTGGTGGCTCAGTGCCTGCTAGGCCAGTGCTAGGTGCGTGGGTGCTGTTTGTGGTTTTAAGGTCAGTGGTGGCTCAGTGCCTGCTAGGCCAGTGCTAGGTGCGTGACTGCTGTTGGTGGTTGTGAGGTCAGTGGTGGCTCAGTGCCTGCTAGGCCAGTGCTAGGTGCATGGGTGCTGTTTGTGGTTGTGAGGTCAGTGGTGGCTCAGTGCCTGCTAGGCCAGTGCTAGGTGCGTGGCTGCTGTTGGTGGTTGTGAGGTCAGTGGTGGCTCAGTGCCTGCTAGGCCAGTGCTAGGTGCGTGGCTGCTGTTTGTGGTTGTGAGGTCAGTGGTGGCTCAGTGCCTGCTAGGCCAGTGCTAGGTGCGTGGCTGCTGTTTGTGGTTGTGAGGTCAGTGGTGGCTCAGTGCCTGCTAGGCCAGTGCTAGGTGCGTGGCTGCTGTTGGTGGTTGTGAGGTCAGTGGTGGCTCAGTGCCTGCTAGGCCAGTGCTAGGTGCGTGGCTGCTGTTTGTGGTTGTGAGGTCAGTGGTGGCTCAGTGCCTGCTAGGCCAGTGCTAGGTGCGTGGGTGCTGTTTGTGGTTGTGAGGTCAGTGGTGGCTCAGTGCCTGCTAGGCCAGTGCTAGGTGCGTGGCTGCTGTTTGTGGTTGTGAGGTCAGTGGTGGCTCAGTGCCTGCTAGGCCAGTGCTAGGTGCGTGGCTGCTGTTGGTGGTTGTGAGGTCAGTGGTGGTTCAGAGCCTGCTAGGCCAGTGCTAGGTGCGTGGCTGCTGTTTTCAGTTGTGAGGTCAGTGGTGGCTCAGTGCCTGCTAGGCCAGTGCTAGGTGCGTGGCTGCTGTTTGTGGTTGTGAGGTCACTTTTGCCTCAGTGCCTGCTAGGCCAGTGCTAGGTGCGTGGGTGCTGTTTTCAGTTGTGAGGTCAGTGGTGGCTCAGTGCCTGCTAGGCCAGTGCTAGGTGCGTGGGTGCTGTTTGTGGTTGTGAGGTCAGCTGTGGCTCAGTGCCTGCTAGGCCAGTGCTAGGTGCGTGGGTGCTGTTTGTGGTTGTGAGGTCAGTGGTGGCTCAGTGCCTGCTAGGCCAGTGCTAGGTGCGTGGCTGCTGTTTGTGGTTGTGAGGTCAGTGGTGGCTCAGTGCCTGCTAGGCCAGTGCTAGGTGCGTGGCTGCTGTTTGTGGTTGTGAGGTCAGTGGTGGCTCAGTGCCTGCTAGGCTAGTGCTAGGTGCGTGGGTGCTGTTTGTGGTTGTGAGGTCAGTGGTGGCTCAGTGCCTGCTAGGCCAGTGCTAGGTGCGTGGCTGCTGTTGGTGGTTGTGAGGTCAGTGGTGGCTCAGTGCCTGCTAGGCCAGTGCTAGGTGCGTGGCTGCTGTTTGTGGTTGTGAGGTCCCTTGTGACTCAGTGCCTGCTAGGCCAGTGCTAAGTGCGTGGCTGCTGTTTGTGGTTGTGAGGTCAGTGGTGGCTCAGTGCCTGCTAGGCCAGTGCTAGGTGCGTGGCTGCTGTTTTCAGTTGTGAGGTCAGTGGTGGCTCAGTGCCTGCTAGGCCAGTGCTAGGTGCGTGGGTGCTGTTTGTGGTTGTGAGGTCAGTGGTGGCTCAGTGCCTGCTAGGCCAGTGCTAGGTGCGTGGGTGCTGTTTGTGGTTGTGAGGTCAGTGGTGGCTCAGTGCCTGCTAGGCCAGTGCTAGGTGCGTGGGTGCTGTTTTCAATTGTGAGGTCAGTGGTGGCTCAGTGCCTGCTAGGCCAGTGCTAGGTGCGTGGGTGCTGTTTGTGGTTGTGAGGTCAGTGGTGGCTCAGTGCCTGCTAGGCCAGTGCTAGGTGCGTGGGTGCTGTTTGTGGTTGTGAGGTCAGTGGTGGCTCAGTGCCTGCTAGGCCAGTGCTATGTGCGTGGCTACTGTTTGTGGTTGTGAGGTCAGTGGTGGCTCAGTGCCTGCTAGGCCAGTGCTAGGTGCGTGGGTGCTGTTTTCAGTTGTGAGGTCAGTGGTGGCTCAGTGCCTGCTAGGCCAGTGCTAGGTGCGTGGCTGCTGTTGGTGGTTGTGAGGTCACTTGTGGCTCAGTGCCTGCTAGGCCAGTGCTAGGTGCGTGGGTGCTGTTTGTGGTTGTGAGGTCACTTGTGGCTCAGTGCCTGCTAGGCCAGTGCTAGGTGTGTGGGTGCTGTTTGTGGTTGTGAGGTAACTTTTGCCTCAGTGCCTGCTAGGCCAGTGCTAGGTGCGTGGGTGCTGTTTGTGGTTTTGAGGTCAGTGGTGGCTCAGTGCCTGCTAAGCCAGTGCTAGGTGCGTGGGTGCTGTTTGTGGTTGTGAGGTCGGTGGTGGCTCAGTGCCTGCTAGGCCAGTGCTAGGTGCGTGGGTGCTGTTTGTGGTTGTGAGGTCAGTGGTGGCTCAGTGCCTGCTAGGCCAGTGCTAGGTGCGTGGCTGCTGTTTGTGGTTGTGAGGTCAGTGGTGGCTCAGTGCCTGCTAGGCCAGTGCTAGGTGCGTGGGTGCTGTTTGTGGTTTTAAGGTCAGTGGTGGCTCAGTGCCTGCTAGGCCAGTGCTAGGTGCGTGGCTGCTGTTTGTGGTTGTGAGGTCAGTGGTGGCTCAGTGCCTGCTAGGCCAGTGCTAGGTGCGTGGGTGCTGTTTGTGGTTGTGAGGTCAGTGGTGGCTCAGTGCCTGCTAGGCCAGTGCTAGGTGCGTGGCTGCTGTTGGTGGTTGTGAGGTCAGTGGTGGCTCAGTGCCTGCTAGGCCAGTGCTAGGTGCGTGGCTGCTGTTTGTGGTTGTGAGGTCAGTGGTGGCTCAGTGCCTGCTAGGCCAGTGCTAGGTGCGTGGCTGCTGTTTGTGGTTGTGAGGTCAGTGGTGGCTCAGTGCCTGCTAGGCCAGTGCTAGGTGCGTGGCTGCTGTTGGTGGTTGTGAGGTCAGTGGTGGCTCAGTGCCTGCTAGGCCAGTGCTAGGTGCGTGGCTGCTGTTTGTGGTTGTGAGGTCAGTGGTGGCTCAGTGCCTGCTAGGCCAGTGCTAGGTGCGTGGGTGCTGTTTGTGGTTGTGAGGTCAGTGGTGGCTCAGTGCCTGCTAGGCCAGTGCTAGGTGCGTGGCTGCTGTTTGTGGTTGTGAGGTCAGTGGTGGCTCAGTGCCTGCTAGGCCAGTGCTAGGTGCGTGGCTGCTGTTGGTGGTTGTGAGGTCAGTGGTGGTTCAGAGCCTGCTAGGCCAGTGCTAGGTGCGTGGCTGCTGTTTTCAGTTGTGAGGTCAGTGGTGGCTCAGTGCCTGCTAGGCCAGTGCTAGGTGCGTGGCTGCTGTTTGTGGTTGTGAGGTCACTTTTGCCTCAGTGCCTGCTAGGCCAGTGCTAGGTGCGTGGGTGCTGTTTTCAGTTGTGAGGTCAGTGGTGGCTCAGTGCCTGCTAGGCCAGTGCTAGGTGCGTGGCTGCTGTTTGTGGTTGTGAGGTCAGCTGTGGCTCAGTGCCTGCTAGGCCAGTGCTAGGTGCGTGGGTGCTGTTTGTGGTTGTGAGGTCAGTGGTGGCTCAGTGCCTGCTAGGCCAGTGCTAGGTGCGTGGCTGCTGTTTGTGGTTGTGAGGTCAGTGGTGGCTCAGTGCCTGCTAGGCCAGTGCTAGGTGCGTGGCTGCTGTTTGTGGTTGTGAGGTCAGTGGTGGCTCAGTGCCTGCTAGGCTAGTGCTAGGTGCGTGGGTGCTGTTTGTGGTTGTGAGGTCAGTGGTGGCTCAGTGCCTGCTAGGCCAGTGCTAGGTGCGTGGCTGCTGTTGGTGGTTGTGAGGTCAGTGGTGGCTCAGTGCCTGCTAGGCCAGTGCTAGGTGCGTGGCTGCTGTTTGTGGTTGTGAGGTCCCTTGTGACTCAGTGCCTGCTAGGCCAGTGCTAAGTGCGTGGCTGCTGTTTGTGGTTGTGAGGTCAGTGGTGGCTCAGTGCCTGCTAGGCCAGTGCTAGGTGCGTGGCTGCTGTATTCAGTTGTGAGGTCAGTGGTGGCTCAGTGCCTGCTAGGCCAGTGCTAGGTGCGTGGCTGCTGTTTGTGGTTGTGAGGTCAGTGGTGGCTCAGTGCCTGCTAGGCCAGTGCTAGGTGCGTGGGTGCTGTTTGTGGTTGTGAGGTCAGTGGTGGCTCAGTGCCTGCTAGGCCAGTGCTAGGTGCGTGGCTGCTGTTGGTGGTTGTGAGGTCAGTGGTGGCTCAGTGCCTGCTAGGCCAGTGCTAGGTGCGTGGCTGCTGTTTGTGGTTGTGAGGTCCCTTGTGACTCAGTGCCTGCTAGGCCAGTGCTAGGTGCGTGGCTGCTGTTTGTGGTTGTGAGGTCAGTGGTGGCTCAGTGCCTGCTAGGCCAGTGCTAGGTGCGTGGCTGCTGTTTTCAGTTGTGAGGTCAGTGGTGGCTCAGTGCCTGCTAGGCCAGTGCTAGGTGCGTGGGTGCTGTTTGTGGTTGTGAGGTCAGTGGTGGCTCAGTGCCTGCTAGGCCAGTGCTAGGTGCGTGGGTGCTGTTTGTGGTTGTGAGGTCAGTGGTGGCTCAGTGCCTGCTAGGCCAGTGCTAGGTGCGTGGCTGCTGTTGGTGGTTGTGAGGTCAGTGGTGGCTCAGTGCCTGCTAGGCCAGTGCTAGGTGCGTGCGTGCTGTTGGTGGTTGTGAGGTCAGTGGTGGCTCAATGCCTGCTAGGCCAGTGCTAGGTGCGTGGCTGCTGCTTGTGGCTGTGAGGTCAGTGGTGGCTCAGTGCCTGCTAGGCCAGTGCTAGGTGCGTGGGTGCTATTTGTGGTTGTGAGGTCAGTGGTGGCTCAGTGCCTGCTAGGCCAGTGCTAGGTGCGTGGCTGCTGTTTGTGGTTGTGAGGTCAGTGGTGGTTCAGAGCCTGCTAGGCCAGTGCTAGGTGCGTGGCTGCTGTTTGTGGCTGTGAGGTCAGTGGTGGTTCAGAGCCTGCTAGGCCAGTGCTAGGTGCGTGGCTGCTGTTTTCAGTTGTGAGGTCAGTGGTGGCTCAGTGCCTGCTAGGCCAGTGCTAGGTGCGTGGCTGCTGTTTGTGGTTGTGAGGTCAGCTGTGGCTCAGTGCCTGCTAGGCCAGTGCTAGGTGCGTGGCTGCTGTTTGTGGTTGTGAGGTCAGTGGTGGCTCAGTGCCTGCTAGGCCAGTGCTAGGTGCGTGGCTGCTGTTTTCAGTTGTGAGGTCAGTGGTGTCTCAGTGCCTGCTAGGCCAGTGCTAGGTGCGTGGCTGCTGTTGGTGGTTGTGAGGTCAGTGGTGGCTCAGTGCCTGCTAGGCCAGTGCTAGGTGCGTGGGTGCTGTTTGTGGTTGTGAGGTCAGTGGTGGCTCAGTGCCTGCTAGGCCAGTGCTAGGTGCGTGGGTGCTGTTTGTGGTTGTGAGGTCAGTGGTGGCTCAGTGCCTGCTAGGCCAGTGCTAGGTGCGTGGGTGCTGTTTGTGGTTGTGAGGTCAGTGGTGGCTCAGTGCCTGCTAGGCCAGTGCTAGGTGCGTGGCTGCTGTTGGTGGTTGTGAGGTCAGTGGTGGCTCAGTGCCTGCTAGGCCAGTGCTAGGTGCGTGGGTGCTGTTTGTGGTTGTGAGGTCAGTGGTGGCTCAGTGCCTGCTAGGCCAGTGCTAGGTGCGTGGGTGCTGTTTGTGGTTGTGAGGTCAGTGGTGGCTCAGTGCCTGCTAGGCCAGTGCTAGGTGCGTGGGTGCTGTTTGTGGTTGTGAGGTCAGTGGTGGCTCAGTGCCTGCTAGGCCAGTGCTAGGTGCGTGGGTGCTGTTTGTGGTTGTGAGGTCAGTGGTGGCTCAGTGCCTGCTAGGCCAGTGCTAGGTGCGTGGGTGCTGTTTGTGGTTGTGAGGTCAGTGGTGGCTCCGTGCCTGCTAGGCCAGTGCTAGGTGTGTGGGTGCTGTTTGTGGTTGTGAGGTCACTTTTGCCTCAGTGCCTGCTAGGCCAGTGCTAGGTGCGTGGGTGCTGTTTGTGGTTTTGAGGTCAGTGGTGGCCCAGTGCCTGCTAAGCCAGGGCTAGGTGCGTGGGTGCTGTTTGTGGTTGTGAGGTCAGTGGTGGCTCAGTGCCTGCTAGGCCAGTGCTAGGTGCGTGGGTGCTGTTTGTGGTTGTGAGGTCAGTGGTGGCTCAGTGCCTGCTAGGCCAGTGCTAGGTGCGTGGCTGCTGTTTGTGGTTGTGAGGTCAGTGGTGGCTCAGTGCCTGCTAGGCCAGTGCTAGGTGCGTGGGTGCTGTTTGTGGTTGTGAGGTCAGTGGTGGCTCAGTGCCTGCTAGGCCAGTGCTAGGTGCGTGGCTGCTGTTGGTGGTTGTGAGGTCAGTGGTGGCTCAGTGCCTGCTAGGCCAGTGCTAGGTGCGTGGCTGCTGTTTGTGGTTGTGAGGTCAGTGGTGGCTCAGTGCCTGCTAGGCCAGTGCTAGGTGCGTGGCTGCTGTTTGTGGTTGTGAGGTCAGTGGTGGCTCAGTGCCTGCTAGGCCAGTGCTAGGTGCGTGGCTGCTGTTGGTGTTTGTGAGGTCAGTGGTGGCTCAGTGCCTGCTAGGCCAGTGCTATGTGCGTGGCTGCTGTTTGTGGTTGTGAGGTCAGTGGTGGCTCAGTGCCTGCTAGGCCAGTGCTAGGTGCGTGGCTGCTGTTTGTGGTTGTGAGGTCAGTGGTGGCTCAGTGCCTGCTAGGCCAGTGCTAGGTGCGTGGGTGCTGTTGGTGGTTGTGAGGTCAGTGGTGGCTCAGTGCCTGCTAGGCCAGTGCTAGGTGCGTGGCTGCTGTTTGTGGCTGTGAGGTCAGTGGTGGCTCAGTGCCTGCTAGGCCAGTGCTAGGTGCGTGGCTGCTGTTTTCAATTGTGAGGTCAGTGGTGGCTCAGTGCCTGCTAGGCCAGTGCTAGGTGCGTGGCTGCTGTTTTCAGTTGTGAGGTCAGTGGTGGCTCAGTGCCTGCTAGGCCAGTGCTAGGTGCGTGGGTGCTGTTTGTGGTTGTGAGGTCAGTGGTGGCTCAGTGCCTGCTAGGCCAGTGCTAGGTGCGTGGGTGCTGTTTGTGGTTGTGAGGTCAGTGGTGGCTCAGTGCCTGCTAGGCCAGTGCTAGGTGCGTGGCTGCTGTTTGTGGTTGTGAGGTCAGTGGTGGCTCAGTGCCTGCTAGGCCAGTGCTAGGTGCGTGGGTGCTGTTTGTGGTTGTGAGGTCAGTGGTGGCTCAGTGCCTGCTAGGCCAGTGCTAGGTGCGTGGCTGCTGTTGGTGGTTGTGAGGTCAGTGGTGGCTCAGTGCCTGCTAGGCCAGTGCTAGGTGCGTGCGTGCTGTTGGTGGTTGTGAGGTCAGTGGTGGCTCAGTGCCTGCTAGGCCAGTGCTAGGTGCGTGGCTGCTGTTTGTGGTTGTGAGGTCAGTGGTGGCTCAGTGCCTGCTAGGCCAGTGCTAGGTGCGTGGCTGCTGTTGGTGGTTGTGAGGTCAGTGGTGGCTCAGTGCCTGCTAGGCCAGTGCTAGGTGCGTGGCTGCTTTTTGTGGTTGTGAGGTCACTTGTAGCTCAGTGTCTGATAGGCCAGTGCTATGTGCGTGGGTGCTGTTTGTGGTTGTGAGGTCAGTGGTGGCTCAGTGCCTGCTAGGCCAGTGCTAGGTGCGTGGCTGCTGTTTGTGGCTGTGAGGTCAGTGGTGGCTCAGTGCCTGCTAGGCCAGTGCTAGGTGCGTGGCTGCTGTTTTCAATTGTGAGGTCACTTGTGGCTCAGTGCCTGCTAGGCCCGTGCTAGGTGCGTGGCCGCTGTTGGTGGTTGTGAGGTCAGTGGTGGCTCAGTGCCTGCTAGGCCAGTGCTAGGTGCGTGGCTGCTGTTTGTGGCTGTGAGGTCAGTGGTGGCTCAGAGCCTGCTAGGCCAGTGCTAGGTGCGTGGCTGCTGTTTGTGGTTGTGAGGTCAGTGGTGGCTCAGTGCCTGCTAGGCCAGTGCTAGGTGCGTGGCTGCTGTTTGTGGTTGTGAGGTCACTTTTGCCTCAGTGCCTGCTAGGCCAGTGCTAGGTGCGTGGCTGCAGTTTGTGGTTGTGAGGTCAGTGGTGGCTCAGTGCCTGCTAGGCCAGTGCTAGGTGCGTGTCTGCTGTTTTCATTTGCGAGGTCAGTGGTGGCTCAGTGCCTGCTAGGCCAGTGCTAGGTGCGTGGCTGCTGTTTTCAGTTGTGAGGTCAGTGGTGGCTCAGTGCCTGCTAGGCCAGTGCTAGGTGCGTGGGTGCTGTTGGTGGTTGTGAGGTCAGTGGTGGCTCAGTGCCTGCTAGGCCAGTGCTAGGTGCGTGGGTGCTGTTTGTGGTTGTGAGGTCAGTGGTGGCTCAGTGCCTGCTAGGCCAGTGCTAGGTGCGTGGCTGCTGTTTGTGGTTGTGAGGTCAGCTGTGGCTCAGTGCCTGCTAGGCCAGTGCTAGGTGCGTGGGTGCTGTTTGTGGTTGTGAGGTCAGTGGTGGCTCCGTGCCTGCTAGGCCAGTGCTAGGTGCGAGGCTGCTGTTTGTGGTTGTGAGGTCAGTGGTGGCTCAGTGCCTGCTAGGCCAGTGCTAGGTGCGTGGCTGCTGTTTGTGGTTGTGAGGTCAGTGGTGGCTCAGAGCCTGCTAGGCCAGTGCTAGGTGCGTGGGTGCTGTTTGTGGTTGTGAGGTCAGTGGTGGCTCAGTGCCTGCTAGGCCAGTGCTAGGTGCGTGGGTGCTGTTTTCAATTGTGAGGTCAGTGGTGGCTCAGTGCCTGCTAGGCCAGTGCTAGGTGCGTGGGTGCTGTTTGTGGTTGTGAGGTCAGTGGTGGCTCAGTGCCTGCTAGGCCAGTGCTAGGTGCGTGGGTGCTGTTTGTGGTTGTGAGGTCAGTGGTGGCTCAGTGCCTGCTAGGCCAGTGCTATGTGCGTGGCTACTGTTTGTGGTTGTGAGGTCAGTGGTGGCTCAGTGCCTGCTAGGCCAGTGCTAGGTGCGTGGGTGCTGTTTTCAGTTGTGAGGTCAGTGGTGGCTCAGTGCCTGCTAGGCCAGTGCTAGGTGCGTGGCTGCTGTTGGTGGTTGTGAGGTCACTTGTGGCTCAGTGCCTGCTAGGCCAGTGCTAGGTGCGTGGGTGCTGTTTGTGGTTGTGAGGTCACTTGTGGCTCAGTGCCTGCTAGGCCAGTGCTAGGTGTGTGGGTGCTGTTTGTGGTTGTGAGGTAACTTTTGCCTCAGTGCCTGCTAGGCCAGTGCTAGGTGCGTGGGTGCTGTTTGTGGTTTTGAGGTCAGTGGTGGCTCAGTGCCTGCTAAGCCAGTGCTAGGTGCGTGGGTGCTGTTTGTGGTTGTGAGGTCGGTGGTGGCTCAGTGCCTGCTAGGCCAGTGCTAGGTGCGTGGGTGCTGTTTGTGGTTGTGAGGTCAGTGGTGGCTCAGTGCCTGCTAGGCCAGTGCTAGGTGCGTGGCTGCTGTTTGTGGTTGTGAGGTCAGTGGTGGCTCAGTGCCTGCTAGGCCAGTGCTAGGTGCGTGGCTGCTGTTTGTGGTTGTGAGGTCAGTGGTGGCTCAGTGCCTGCTAGGCCAGTGCTAGGTGCGTGGCTGCTGTTTGTGGTTGTGAGGTCAGTGGTGGCTCAGTGCCTGCTAGGCCAGTGCTAGGTGCGTGGGTGCTGTTTGTGGTTGTGAGGTCAGTGGTGGCTCAGTGCCTGCTAGGCCAGTGCTAGGTGCGTGGCTGCTGTTGGTGGTTGTGAGGTCAGTGGTGGCTCAGTGCCTGCTAGGCCAGTGCTAGGTGCGTGGGTGCTGTTTGTGGTTGTGAGGTCAGTGGTGGCTCCGTGCCTGCTAGGCCAGTGCTAGGTGTGTGGGTGCTGTTTGTGGTTGTGAGGTCAGTGGTGGCTCAGTGCCTGCTAGGCCAGTGCTAGGTGCGTGGGTGCTGTTTGTGGTTGTGAGGTCAGTGGTGGCTCAGTGCCTGCTAGGCCAGTGCTAGGTGCGTGGGTGCTGTTTGTGGTTGTGAGGTCAGTGGTGGCTCAGTGCCTGCTAGGCCAGTGCTAGGTGCGTGGGTGCTGTTGGTGGTTGTGAGGTCAGTGGTGGCTCAGTGCCTGCTAGGCCAGTGCTAGGTGCGTGGCTGCTGTTTGTGGCTGTGAGGTCAGTGGTGTCTCAGTGCCTGCTAGGCCAGTGCTAGGTGCGTGGCTGCTGTTTTCAATTGTGAGGTCAGTGGTGGCTCAGTGCCTGCTAGGCCAGTGCTAGGTGCGTGGCTGCTGTTTTCAGTTGTGAGGTCAGTGGTGGCTCAGTGCCTGCTAGGCCAGTGCTAGGTGCGTGGGTGCTGTTTGTGGTTGTGAGGTCAGTGGTGGCTCAGTGCCTGCTAGGCCAGTGCTAGGTGTGTGGGTGCTGTTTGTGGTTGTGAGGTCAGTGGTGGCTCAGTGCCTGCTAGGCCAGCGCTAGGTGCGTGGCTGCTGTTTGTGGTTGTGAGGTCAGTGGTGGCTCAGTGCCTGCTAGGCCAGTGCTAGGTGCGTGGCTGCTGTTTGTGGTTGTGAGGTCAGTGGTGGCTCAGTGCCTGCTAGGCCAGTGCTAGGTGCGTGGGTGCTGTTTGTGGTTGTGAGGTCAGTGGTGGCTCAGTGCCTGCTAGGCCAGTGCTAGGTGCGTGGCTGCTGTTTGTGGTTGTGAGGTCAGTGGTGGCTCAGTGCCTGCTAGGCCAGTGCTAGGTGCGTGGCTGCTGTTTGTGGTTGTGAGGTCAGTGGTGGCTCAGTGCCTGCTAGGCCAGTGCTAGGTGCGTGGCTGCTGTTTGTGGTTGTGAGGTCACTTTTGCCTCAGTGCCTGCTAGGCCAGTGCTAAGTGCGCGGGTGCTGTTTGTGGTTTTGAGGTCAGTGGTGGCCCAGTGCCTGCTAAGCCAGGGCTAGGTGCGTGGGTGCTGTTTGTGGTTGTGAGGTCAGTGGTGGCTCAGTGCCTGCTAGGCCAGTGCTATGTGCGTGGCTGCTGTTTGTGGTTGTGAGGTCAGTGGTGGCTCAGTGCCTGCTAGGCCAGTGCTAGGTGCGTGGCTGCTGTTTGTGGTTGTGAGGTCAGTGGTGGCTCAGTGCCTGCTAGGCCAGTGCTAGGTGCGTGGCTGCTGTTTTCAGTTGTGAGGTCAGTGGTGGCTCAGTGCCTGCTAGGCCAGTGCTAGGTGCGTGGGTGCTGTTTGTGGTTGTGAGGTCAGTGGTGGCTCAGTGCCTGCTAGGCCAGTGCTAGGTGCGTGGGTGCTGTTGGTGGTTGTGAGGTCAGTGGTGGCTCAGTGCCTGCTAGGCCAGTGCTATGTGCGTGGCTGCTGTTTGTGGTTGTGAGGTCAGTGGTGGCTCAGTGCCTGCTAGGCCAGTGCTAGGTGCGTGGCTGCTGTTTGTGGTTGTGAGGTCAGTGGTGGCTCAGTGCCTGCTAGGCCAGTGCTAGGTGCGTGGGTGCTGTTGGTGGTTGTGAGGTCAGTGGTGGCTCAGTGCCTGCTAGGCCAGTGCTAGGTGCGTGGCTGCTGTTTGTGGCTGTGAGGTCAGTGGTGGCTCAGTGCCTGCTAGGCCAGTGCTAGGTGCGTGGCTGCTGTTTTCAATTGTGAGGTCAGTGGTGGCTCAGTGCCTGCTAGGCCAGTGCTAGGTGCGTGGCTGCTGTTTTCAGTTGTGAGGTCAGTGGTGGCTCAGTGCCTGCTAGGCCAGTGCTAGGTGCGTGGGTGCTGTTTGTGGTTGTGAGGTCAGTGGTGGCTCAGTGCCTGCTAGGCCAGTGCTAGGTGCGTGGCTGCTGTTTTCAGTTGTGAGGTCAGTGGTGGCTCAGTGCCTGCTAGGCCAGTGCTAGGTGCGTGGGTGCTGTTTGTGGTTGTGAGGTCAGTGGTGGCTCAGTGCCTGCTAGGCGAGTGCTAGGTGCGTGGGTGCTGCTTGTGGTTGTGAGGTCAGTGGTGGCTCAGTGCCTGCTAGGCCAGTGCTAGGTGCGTGGCTGCTGTTGGTGGTTGTGAGGTCAGTGGTGGCTCAGTGCCTGCTAGGCCAGTGCTAGGTGCGTGGCTGCTGTTGGTGGTTGTGAGGTCAGTGGTGGCTCAGTGCCTGCTAGGCCAGTGCTAGGTGCGTGGGTGCTGTTTGTGGTTGTGAGGTCAGTGGTGGCTCAGTGCCTGCTAGGCCAGTGCTAGGTGCGTGGCTGCTGTTTGTGGTTGTGAGGTCAGTGGTGGCTCAGTGCCTGCTAGGCCAGTGCTAGGTGCGTGCGTGCTGTTGGTGGTTGTGAGGTCAGTGGTGGCTCAATGCCTGCTAGGCCAGTGCTAGGTGCGTGGCTGCTGTTTGTGGCTGTGAGGTCAGTGGTGGCTCAGTGCCTGCTAGGCCAGTGCTAGGTGCGTGGGTGCTGTTTGTGGTTGTGAGGTCAGTGGTGGCTCAGTGCCTGCTAGGCCAGTGCTAGGTGCGTGGGTGCTGTTGGTGGTTGTGAGGTCAGTGGTGGCTCAGTGCCTGCTAGGCCAGTGCTAGGTGCGTGGGTGCTGTTTGTGGTTGTGAGGTCAGTGGTGGCTCAGTGCCTGCTAGGCCAGTGCTAGGTGCGTGGCTGCTGTTTGTGGTTGTGAGGTCAGTGGTGGTTCAGAGCCTGCTAGGCCAGTGCTAGGTGCGTGGCTGCTGTTTGTGGTTGTGAGGTCAGTGGTGGCTCAATGCCTGCTAGGCCAGTGCTAGGTGCGTGGCTGCTGTTTGTGGCTGTGAGGTCAGTGGTGGCTCAGTGCCTGCTAGGCCAGTGCTAGGTGCGTGGCTGCTGTTTGTGGTTGTGAGGTCAGTGGTGGCTCAGTGCCTGCTAGGCCAGTGCTAGGTGCGTGGCTGCAGTTTGTGGTTGGGAGGTCAGTGGTGGCTCAGTGCCTGCTAGGCCAGTGCTAGGTGCGTGGGTGCTGTTTGTGGTTGTGAGGTCAGTGGTGGCTCAGTGCCTGCTAGGCCAGTGCTAGGTGCGTGGCTGCTGTTTGTGGCTGTGAGGTCAGTGGTGGTTCAGAGCCTGCTAGGCCAGTGCTAGGTGCGTGGCTGCTGTTTGTGGTTGTGAGGTCAGTGGTGGTTCAGAGCCTGCTAGGCCAGTGCTAGGTGCGTGGCTGCTGTTTTCAGTTGTGAGGTCAGTGGTGGCTCAGTGCCTGCTAGGCCAGTGCTATGTGCGTGGCTGCTGTTTGTGGTTGTGAGGTCAGCTGTGGCTCAGTGCCTGCTAGGCCAGTGCTAGGTGCGTGGGTGCTGTTTGTGGTTGTGAGGTCAGTGGTGGCTCAGTGCCTGCTAGGCCAGTGCTAGGTGCGTGGCTGCTGTTTTCAGTTGTGAGGTCAGTGGTGGCTCAGTGCCTGTTAGGCCAGTGCTAGGTGCGTGGGTGCTGTTTGTGGTTGTGAGGTCAGTGGTGTCTCAGTGCCTGCTAGGCCAGTGCTAGGTGCGTGGCTGCTGTTGGTGGTTGTGAGGTCAGTGGTGGCTCAGTGCCTGCTAGGCCAGTGCTAGGTGCGTGGGTGCTGTTTGTGGTTGTGAGGTCAGTGGTGGCTCAGTGCCTGCTAGGCCAGTGCTAGGCGCGTGGCTGCTGTTTGTGGTTGTGAGGTCAGTGGTGGCTCAGTGCCTGCTAGGCCAGTGCTAGGTGCGTGGCTGCTGTTGGTGGTTGTGAGGTCAGTGGTGGCTCAGTGCCTGCTAGGCCAGTGCTAGGTGCGTGGGTGCTGTTTGTGGTTGTGAGGTCAGTGGTGGCTCCGTGCCTGCTAGGCCAGTGCTAGGTGTGTGGGTGCTGTTTGTGGTTGTGAGGTCACTTTTGCCTCAGTGCCTGCTAGGCCAGTGCTAGGTGCGTGGGTGCTGTTTGTGGTTTTGAGGTCAGTGGTGGCCCAGTGCCTGCTAGGCCAGTGCTAGGTGCGTGGGTGCTGTTTGTGGTTGAGAGGTCAGTGGTGGCTCAGTGCCTGCTAGGCCAGTGCTAGGTGCGTGGCTGCTGTTGGTGGTTGTGAGGTCAGTGGTGGCTCAGTGCCTGCTAGGCCAGTGCTAGGTGCGTGGCTGCTGTTGGTGGTTGTGAGGTCGGTGGTGGCTCAGTGCCTGCTAGGCCAGTGCTAGGTGCGTGGCTGCTGTTTGTGGTTGTGAGGTCAGTGGTGGCTCAGTGCCTGCTAGGCCAGTGCTAGGTGCGTGGCTGCTGTTTGTGGTTGTGAGGTCAGTGGTGGCTCAGTGCCTGCTAGGCCAGTGCTAGGTGCGTGGGTGCTGTTTGTGGTTGAGAGGTCAGTGGTGGCTCAGTGCCTGCTAGGCCAGTGCTAGGTGCGTGGCTGCTGTTGGTGGTTGTGAGGTCAGTGGTGGCTCAGTGCCTGCTAGGCCAGTGCTATGTGCGTGGCTGCTGTTTGTGTTTGTGAGGTCAGTGGTGGCTCAGTGCCTGCTAGGCCAGTGCTAGGTGCGTGGCTGCTGTTTGTGGTTGTGAGGTCAGTGGTGGCTCAGTGCCTGCTAGGCCAGTGCTAGGTGCGTGGGTGCTGTTGGTGGTTGTGAGGTCAGTGGTGGCTCAGTGCCTGCTAGGCCAGTGCTAGGTGCGTGGCTGCTGTTTGTGGTTGTGAGGTCAGTGGTGGCTCAGTGCCTGCTAGGCCAGTGCTAGGTGCGTGGCTGCTGTTGGTGGTTGTGAGGTC
Source organism: Apteryx mantelli (assembly GCF_036417845.1). Lineage (NCBI taxonomy): Eukaryota > Metazoa > Chordata > Aves > Apterygiformes > Apterygidae > Apteryx > Apteryx mantelli. Next base: position 22,683,782 of record NC_089988.1, read on the forward strand.
AGTGGTGGCTCAGTGCCTGCTAGGCCAGTGCTAGGTGCGTGGCTGCTGTTTGTGGTTGTGAGGTCACTTTTGCCTCAGTGCCTGCTAGGCCAGTGCTAAGTGCGTGGGTGCTGTTTGTGGTTTTGAGGTCAGTGGTGGCCCAGTGCCTGCTAAGCCAGGGCTAGGTGCGTGGGTGCTGTTTGTGGTTGTGAGGTCAGTGGTGGCTCAGTGCCTGCTAGGCCAGTGCTAGGTGCGTGGGTGCTGTTTGTGGTTGTGAGGTCAGTGGTGGCTCAGTGCCTGCTAGGCCAGTGCTAGGTGCGTGGCTGCTGTTTGTGGTTGTGAGGTCAGTGGTGGCTCAGTGCCTGCTAGGCCAGTGCTAGGTGCGTGGCTGCTGTTTGTGGTTGTGAGGTCAGTGGTGGCTCAGTGCCTGCTAGGCCAGTGCTAGGTGCGTGGCTGCTGTTTTCAGTTGTGAGGTCAGTGGTGGCTCAGTGCCTGCTAGGCCAGTGCTAGGTGCGTGGGTGCTGTTTGTGGTTGTGAGGTCAGTGGTGGCTCAGTGCCTGCTAGGCCAGTGCTAGGTGCGTGGGTGCTGTTGGTGGTTGTGAGGTCAGTGGTGGCTCAGTGCCTGCTAGGCCAGTGCTATGTGCGTGGCTGCTGTTTGTGGTTGTGAGGTCAGTGGTGGCTCAGTGCCTGCTAGGCCAGTGCTAGGTGCGTGGCTGCTGTTTGTGGTTGTGAGGTCAGTGGTGGCTCAGTGCCTGCTAGGCCAGTGCTAGGTGCGTGGGTGCTGTTGGTGGTTGTGAGGTCAGTGGTGGCTCAGTGCCTGCTAGGCCAGTGCTAGGTGCGTGGCTGCTGTTTGTGGCTGTGAGGTCAGTGGTGGCTCAGTGCCTGCTAGGCCAGTGCTAGGTGCGTGGCTGCTGTTTTCAATTGTGAGGTCAGTGGTGGCTCAGTGCCTGCTAGGCCAGTGCTAGGTGCGTGGCTGCTGTTTTCAGTTGTGAGGTCAGTGGTGGCTCAGTGCCTGCTAGGCCAGTGCTAGGTGCGTGGGTGCTGTTTGTGGTTGTGAGGTCAGTGGTGGCTCAGTGCCTGCTAGGCCAGTGCTAGGTGCGTGGCTGCTGTTTTCAGTTGTGAGGTCAGTGGTGGCTCAGTGCCTGCTAGGCCAGTGCTAGGTGCGTGGGTGCTGTTTGTGGTTGTGAGGTCAGTGGTGGCTCAGTGCCTGCTAGGCGAGTGCTAGGTGCGTGGGTGCTGCTTGTGGTTGTGAGGTCAGTGGTGGCTCAGTGCCTGCTAGGCCAGTGCTAGGTGCGTGGCTGCTGTTGGTGGTTGTGAGGTCAGTGGTGGCTCAGTGCCTGCTAGGCCAGTGCTAGGTGCGTGGCTGCTGTTGGTGGTTGTGAGGTCAGTGGTGGCTCAGTGCCTGCTAGGCCAGTGCTAGGTGCGTGGGTGCTGTTTGTGGTTGTGAGGTCAGTGGTGGCTCAGTGCCTGCTAGGCCAGTGCTAGGTGCGTGGCTGCTGTTTGTGGTTGTGAGGTCAGTGGTGGCTCAGTGCCTGCTAGGCCAGTGCTAGGTGCGTGCGTGCTGTTGGTGGTTGTGAGGTCAGTGGTGGCTCAATGCCTGCTAGGCCAGTGCTAGGTGCGTGGCTGCTGTTTGTGGCTGTGAGGTCAGTGGTGGCTCAGTGCCTGCTAGGCCAGTGCTAGGTGCGTGGGTGCTGTTTGTGGTTGTGAGGTCAGTGGTGGCTCAGTGCCTGCTAGGCCAGTGCTAGGTGCGTGGGTGCTGTTGGTGGTTGTGAGGTCAGTGGTGGCTCAGTGCCTGCTAGGCCAGTGCTAGGTGCGTGGGTGCTGTTTGTGGTTGTGAGGTCAGTGGTGGCTCAGTGCCTGCTAGGCCAGTGCTAGGTGCGTGGCTGCTGTTTGTGGTTGTGAGGTCAGTGGTGGTTCAGAGCCTGCTAGGCCAGTGCTAGGTGCGTGGCTGCTGTTTGTGGTTGTGAGGTCAGTGGTGGCTCAATGCCTGCTAGGCCAGTGCTAGGTGCGTGGCTGCTGTTTGTGGCTGTGAGGTCAGTGGTGGCTCAGTGCCTGCTAGGCCAGTGCTAGGTGCGTGGCTGCTGTTTGTGGTTGTGAGGTCAGTGGTGGCTCAGTGCCTGCTAGGCCAGTGCTAGGTGCGTGGCTGCAGTTTGTGGTTGGGAGGTCAGTGGTGGCTCAGTGCCTGCTAGGCCAGTGCTAGGTGCGTGGGTGCTGTTTGTGGTTGTGAGGTCAGTGGTGGCTCAGTGCCTGCTAGGCCAGTGCTAGGTGCGTGGCTGCTGTTTGTGGCTGTGAGGTCAGTGGTGGTTCAGAGCCTGCTAGGCCAGTGCTAGGTGCGTGGCTGCTGTTTGTGGTTGTGAGGTCAGTGGTGGTTCAGAGCCTGCTAGGCCAGTGCTAGGTGCGTGGCTGCTGTTTTCAGTTGTGAGGTCAGTGGTGGCTCAGTGCCTGCTAGGCCAGTGCTATGTGCGTGGCTGCTGTTTGTGGTTGTGAGGTCAGCTGTGGCTCAGTGCCTGCTAGGCCAGTGCTAGGTGCGTGGGTGCTGTTTGTGGTTGTGAGGTCAGTGGTGGCTCAGTGCCTGCTAGGCCAGTGCTAGGTGCGTGGCTGCTGTTTTCAGTTGTGAGGTCAGTGGTGGCTCAGTGCCTGTTAGGCCAGTGCTAGGTGCGTGGGTGCTGTTTGTGGTTGTGAGGTCAGTGGTGTCTCAGTGCCTGCTAGGCCAGTGCTAGGTGCGTGGCTGCTGTTGGTGGTTGTGAGGTCAGTGGTGGCTCAGTGCCTGCTAGGCCAGTGCTAGGTGCGTGGGTGCTGTTTGTGGTTGTGAGGTCAGTGGTGGCTCAGTGCCTGCTAGGCCAGTGCTAGGCGCGTGGCTGCTGTTTGTGGTTGTGAGGTCAGTGGTGGCTCAGTGCCTGCTAGGCCAGTGCTAGGTGCGTGGCTGCTGTTGGTGGTTGTGAGGTCAGTGGTGGCTCAGTGCCTGCTAGGCCAGTGCTAGGTGCGTGGGTGCTGTTTGTGGTTGTGAGGTCACTTGTGGCTCAGTGCCTGCTAGGCCAGTGCTAGGTGTGTGGGTGCTGTTTGTGGTTGTGAGGTAACTTTTGCCTCAGTGCCTGCTAGGCCAGTGCTTGGTGCGTGGGTGCTGTTTGTGGTTGTGAGGTCAGTGGTGGCTCAGTGCCTGCTAAGCCAGTGCTAGTTGCGTGGGTGCTGTTTGTGGTTGTGAGGTCGGTGGTGGCTCAGTGCCTGCTAGGCCAGTGCTAGGTGCGTGGGTGCTGTTTGTGGTTGTGAGGTCAGTGGTGGCTCAGTGCCTGCTAGGCCAGTGCTAGGTGCGTGGCTGCTGTTTGTGGTTGTGAGGTCAGTGGTGGCTCAGTGCCTGCTAGGCCAGTGCTAGGTGCGTGGCTGCTGTTTGTGGTTGTGAGGTCAGTGGTGGCTCAGTGCCTGCTAGGCCAGTGCTAGGTGCGTGGCTGCTGTTTGTGGTTGTGAGGTCAGTGGTGGCTCAGTGCCTGCTAGGCCAGTGCTAGGTGCGTGGGTGCTGTTTGTGGTTGTGAGGTCAGTGGTGGCTCAGTGCCTGCTAGGCCAGTGCTAGGTGCGTGGCTGCTGTTGGTGGTTGTGAGGTCAGTGGTGGCTCAGTGCCTGCTAGGCCAGTGCTAGGTGCGTGGCTGCTGTTTGTGGCTGTGAGGTCAGTGGTGTCTCAGTGCCTGCTAGGCCAGTGCTAGGTGCGAGGCTGCTGTTTGTGGTTGTGAGGTCACTTTTGCCTCAGTGCCTGCTAGGCCAGTGCTAGGTGCGTGGGTGCTGTTTGTGGTTTTGAGGTCAGTGGTGGCCCAGTGCCTGCTAAGCCAGGGCTAGGTGCGTGGGTGCTGTTTGTGGTTGTGAGGTCAGTGGTGGCTCAGTGCCTGCTAGGCCAGTGCTAGGTGCGTGGGTGCTGTTTGTGGTTGTGAGGTCAGTGGTGGCTCAGTGCCTGCTAGGCCAGTGCTAGGTGCGTGGGTGCTGTTGGTGGTTGTGAGGTCAGTGGTGGCTCAGTGCCTGCTAGGCCAGTGCTAGGTGCGTTGGTGCTGTTTGTGGTTGTGAGGTCAGTGGTGGCTCAGTGCCTGCTAGGCCAGTGCTAGGTGCGTGGCTGCTGTTGGTGGTTGTGAGGTCAGTGGTGGCTCAGTGCCTGCTAGGCCAGTGCTAGGTGCGTGGCTGCTGTTTGTGGTTGTGAGGTCAGTGGTGGCTCAGTGCCTGCTAGGCCAGTGCTAGGTGCGTGGGTGCTGTTTGTGGTTGTGAGGTCAGTGGTGGCTCAGTGCCTGCTAGGCCAGTGCTAGGTGCGTGGGTGCTGTTGGTGGTTGTGAGGTCAGTGGTGGCTCAGTGCCTGCTAGGCCAGTGCTATGTGCGTGGCTGCTGTTTGTGGTTGTGAGGTCAGTGGTGGCTCAGTGCCTGCTAGGCCAGTGCTAGGTGCGTGGGTGCTGTTTGTGGTTGTGAGGTCAGTGGTGGCTCAGTGCCTGCTAGGCCAGTGCTAGGTGCGTGGGTGCTGTTGGTGGTTGTGAGGTCAGTGGTGGCTCAGTGCCTGCTAGGCCAGTGCTAGGTGCGTGGCTGCTGTTTGTGGCTGTGAGGTCAGTGGTGGCTCAGTGCCTGCTAGGCCAGTGCTAGGTGCGTGGCTGCTGTTTTCAATTGTGAGGTCAGTGGTGGCTCAGTGCCTGCTAGGCCAGTGCTAGGTGCGTGGCTGCTGTTTTCAGTTGTGAGGTCAGTGGTGGCTCAGTGCCTGCTAGGCCAGTGCTAGGTGCGTGGCTGCTGTTTGTGGTTGTGAGGTCAGTGGTGGCTCAGTGCCTGCTAGGCCAGTGCTAGGTGCGTGGCTGCTGTTTTCAGTTGTGAGGTCAGTGGTGGCTCAGTGCCTGCTAGGCCAGTGCTAGGTGCGTGGGTGCTGTTTGTGGTTGTGAGGTCAGTGGTGGCTCAGTGCCTGCTAGGCCAGTGCTAGGTGCGTGGGTGCTGTTTGTGGTTGTGAGGTCAGTGGTGGCTCAGTGCCTGCTAGGCCAGTGCTAGGTGCGTGGCTGCTGTTGGTGGTTGTGAGGTCAGTGGTGGCTCAGTGCCTGCTAGGCCAGTGCTAGGTGCGTGCGTGCTGTTGGTGGTTGTGAGGTCAGTGGTGGCTCAATGCCTGCTAGGCCAGTGCTAGGTGCGTGGCTGCTGTTTGTGGCTGTGAGGTCAGTGGTGGCTCAGTGCCTGCTAGGCCAGTGCTAGGTGCGTGGGTGCTGTTGGTGGTTGTGAGGTCAGTGGTGGCTCAGTGCCTGCTAGGCCAGTGCTAGGTGCGTGGGTGCTGTTTGTGGTTGTGAGGTCAGTGGTGGCTCAGTGCCTGCTAGGCCAGTGCTAGGTGCGTGGCTGCTGTTTGTGGTTGTGAGGTCAGTGGTGGTTCAGAGCCTGCTAGGCCAGTGCTAGGTGCGTGGCTGCTGTTTGTGGTTGTGAGGTCAGTGGTGGTTCAGAGCCTGCTAGGCCAGTGCTAGGTGCGTGGCTGCTGTTTTCAGTTGTGAGGTCAGTGGTGGCTCAGTGCCTGCTAGGCCAGTGCTAGGTGCGTGGCTGCTGTTTGTGGTTGTGAGGTCAGCTGTGGCTCAGTGCCTGCTAGGCCAGTGCTAGGTGCGTGGCTGCTGTTTGTGGTTGTGAGGTCAGTGGTGGCTCAGTGCCTGCTAGGCCAGTGCTAGGTGCGTGGCTGCTGTTTTCAGTTGTGAGGTCAGTGGTGGCTCAGTGCCTGTTAGGCCAGTGCTAGGTGCGTGGGTGCTGTTTGTGGTTGTGAGGTCAGTGGTGTCTCAGTGCCTGCTAGGCCAGTGCTAGGTGCGTGGCTGCTGTTGGTGGTTGTGAGGTCAGTGGTGGCTCAGTGCCTGCTAGGCCAGTGCTAGGTGCGTGGGTGCTGTTTGTGGTTGTGAGGTCAGTGGTGGCTCAGTGCCTGCTAGGCCAGTGCTAGGTGCGTGGGTGCTGTTTGTGGTTGTGAGGTCAGTGGTGGCTCAGTGCCTGCTAGGCCAGTGCTAGGTGCGTGGGTGCTGTTTGTGGTTGTGAGGTCAGTGGTGGCTCCGTGCCTGCTAGGCCAGTGCTAGGTGTGTGGGTGCTGTTTGTGGTTGTGAGGTCACTTTTGCCTCAGTGCCTGCTAGGCCAGTGCTAGGTGCGTGGGTGCTGTTTGTGGTTTTGAGGTCAGTGGTGGCCCAGTGCCTGCTAAGCCAGGGCTAGGTGCGTGGGTGCTGTTTGTGGTTGTGAGGTCAGTGGTGGCTCAGTGCCTGCTAGGCCAGTGCTAGGTGCGTGGGTGCTGTTTGTGGTTGTGAGGTCAGTGGTGGCTCAGTGCCTGCTAGGCCAGTGCTAGGTGCGTGGCTGCTGTTTGTGGTTGTGAGGTCAGTGGTGGCTCAGTGCCTGCTAGGCCAGTGCTAGGTGCGTGGGTGCTGTTTGTGGTTGTGAGGTCAGTGGTGGCTCAGTGCCTGCTAGGCCAGTGCTAGGTGCGTGGGTGCTGTTGGTGGTTGTGAGGTCAGTGGTGGCTCAGTGCCTGCTAGGCCAGTGCTAGGTGCGTGGCTGCTGTTTGTGGCTGTGAGGTCAGTGGTGGCTCAGTGCCTGCTAGGCCAGTGCTAGGTGCGTGGCTGCTGTTTTCAATTGTGAGGTCAGTGGTGGCTCAGTGCCTGCTAGGCCAGTGCTAGGTGCGTGGCTGCTGTTTTCAGTTGTGAGGTCAGTGGTGGCTCAGTGCCTGCTAGGCCAGTGCTAGGTGCGTGGCTGCTGTTTGTGGTTGTGAGGTCAGTGGTGGCTCAGTGCCTGCTAGGCCAGTGCTAGGTGCGTGGGTGCTGTTGGTGGTTGTGAGGTCAGTGGTGGCTCAGTGCCTGCTAGGCCAGTGCTAGGTGCGTGGCTGCTGTTTGTGGCTGTGAGGTCAGTGGTGGCTCAGTGCCTGCTAGGCCGGTGCTAGGTGCGTGGCTGCTGTTTTCAATTGTGAGGTCAGTGGTGGCTCAGTGCCTGCTAGGCCAGTGCTAGGTGCGTGGCTGCTGTTTTCAGTTGTGAGGTCAGTGGTGGCTCAGTGCCTGCTAGGCCAGTGCTAGGTGCGTGGGTGCTGTTTGTGGTTGTGAGGTCAGTGGTGGCTCAGTGCCTGCTAGGCCAGTGCTAGGTGCGTGGCTGCTGTTTTCAGTTGTGAGGTCAGTGGTGGCTCAGTGCCTGCTAGGCCAGTGCTAGGTGCGTGGGTGCTGTTTGTGGTTGTGAGGTCAGTGGTGGCTCAGTGCCTGCTAGGCCAGTGCTAGGTGCGTGGCTGCTGTTTGTGGTTGTGAGGTCAGTGGTGGTTCAGAGCCTGCTAGGCCAGTGCTAGGTGCGTGGCTGCTGTTTGTGGTTGTGAGGTCAGTGGTGGCTCAATGCCTGCTAGGCCAGTGCTAGGTGCGTGGCTGCTGTTGGTGGTTGTGAGGTCAGTGGTGGCTCAGTGCCTGCTAGGCCAGTGCTAGGTGCGTGGGTGCTGTTTGTGGTTGTGAGGTCAGTGGTGGCTCAGTGCCTGCTAGGCCAGTGCTAGGTGCGTGGGTGCTGTTTGTGGTTGTGAGGTCAGTGGTGGCTCAGTGCCTGCTAGGCCAGTGCTAGGTGCGTGGGTGCTGTTTGTGGTTGTGAGGTCAGTGGTGGCTCCGTGCCTGCTAGGCCAGTGCTAGGTGTGTGGGTGCTGTTTGTGGTTGTGAGGTCACTTTTGCCTCAGTGCCTGCTAGGCCAGTGCTAGGTGCGTGGGTGCTGTTTGTGGTTTTGAGGTCAGTGGTGGCCCAGTGCCTGCTAGGCCAGTGCTAGGTGCGTGGGTGCTGTTTGTGGTTGAGAGGTCAGTGGTGGCTCAGTGCCTGCTAGGCCAGTGCTAGGTGCGTGGCTGCTGTTGGTGGTTGTGAGGTCAGTGGTGGCTCAGTGCCTGCTAGGCCAGTGCTAGGTGCGTGGCTGCTGTTTGTGGTTGTGAGGTCGGTGGTGGCTCAGTGCCTGCTAGGCCAGTGCTAGGTGCGTGGCTGCTGTTTGTGGTTGTGAGGTCAGTGGTGGCTCAGTGCCTGCTAGGCCAGTGCTAGGTGCGTGGCTGCTGTTTGTGGTTGTGAGGTCAGTGGTGGCTCAGTGCCTGCTAGGCCAGTGCTAGGTGCGTGGGTGCTGTTTGTGGTTGAGAGGTCAGTGGTGGCTCAGTGCCTGCTAGGCCAGTGCTAGGTGCGTGGCTGCTGTTGGTGGTTGTGAGGTCAGTGGTGGCTCAGTGCCTGCTAGGCCAGTGCTATGTGCGTGGCTGCTGTTTGTGTTTGTGAGGTCAGTGGTGGCTCAGTGCCTGCTAGGCCAGTGCTAGGTGCGTGGCTGCTGTTTGTGGTTGTGAGGTCAGTGGTGGCTCAGTGCCTGCTAGGCCAGTGCTAGGTGCGTGGGTGCTGTTGGTGGTTGTGAGGTCAGTGGTGGCTCAGTGCCTGCTAGGCCAGTGCTAGGTGCGTGGCTGCTGTTTGTGGCTGTGAGGTCAGTGGTGGCTCAGTGCCTGCTAGGCCAGTGCTAGGTGCGTGGCTGCTGTTTTCAATTGTGAGGTCAGTGGTGGCTCAGTGCCTGCTAGGCCAGTGCTAGGTGCGTGGCTGCTGTTTTCAGTTGTGAGGTCAGTGGTGGCTCAGTGCCTGCTAGGCCAGTGCTAGGTGCGTGGGTGCTGTTTGTGGTTGTGAGGTCAGTGGTGGCTCAGTGCCTGCTAGGCCAGTGCTAGGTGCGTGGCTGCTGTTTTCAGTTGTGAGGTCAGTGGTGGCTCAGTGCCTGCTAGGCCAGTGCTAGGTGCGTGGGTGCTGTTTGTGGTTGTGAGGTCAGTGGTGGCTCAGTGCCTGCTAGGCCAGTGCTAGGTGCGTGGCTGCTGTTTGTGGTTGTGAGGTCAGTGGTGGCTCAGTGCCTGCTAGGCCAGTGCTAGGTGCGTGGCTGCTGTTGGTGGTTGTGAGGTCAGTGGTGGCTCAGTGCCTGCTAGGCCAGTGCTAGGTGCGTGGGTGCTGTTTGTGGTTGTGAGGTCAGTGGTGGCTCAGTGCCTGCTAGGCCAGTGCTAGGTGCGTGGGTGCTGTTTGTGGTTGTGAGGTCAGTGGTGGCTCAGTGCCTGCTAGGCCAGTGCTAGGTGCGTGGCTGCTGTTTGTGGTTGTGAGGTCAGTGGTGGCTCAGTGCCTGCTAGGCCAGTGCTAGGTGCGTGCGTGCTGTTGGTGGTTGTGAGGTCAGTGGTGGCTCAATGCCTGCTAGGCCAGTGCTAGGTGCGTGGCTGCTGTTTGTGGCTGTGAGGTCAGTGGTGGCTCAGTGCCTGCTAGGCCAGTGCTAGGTGCGTGGGTGCTGTTTGTGGTTGTGAGGTCAGTGGTGGCTCAGTGCCTGCTAGGCCAGTGCTAGGTGCGTGGCTGCTGTTGGTGGTTGTGAGGTCAGTGGTGGCTCAGTGCCTGCTAGGCCAGTGCTAGGTGCGTGGCTGCTGTTTGTGGTTGTGAGGTCAGTGGTGGCTCAGTGCCTGCTAGGCCAGTGCTAGGTGCGTGGCTGCTGTTGGTGGTTGTGAGGTCAGTGGTGGCTCAGTGCCTGCTAGGCCAGTGCTAGGTGCGTGGCTGCTGTTTGTGGTTGTGAGGTCAGTGGTGGCTCAGTGCCTGCTAGGCCAGTGCTAGGTGCGTGGGTGCTGTTTGTGGTTGTGAGGTCAGTGGTGGCTCAGTGCCTGCTAGGCCAGTGCTAGGTGCGTGGGTGCTGTTGGTGGTTGTGAGGTCAGTGGTGGCTCAGTGCCTGCTAGGCCAGTGCTATGTGCGTGGCTGCTGTTTGTGGTTGTGAGGTCAGTGGTGGCTCAGTGCCTGCTAGGCCAGTGCTAGGTGCGTGGCTGCTGTTGGTGGTTGTGAGGTCAGTGGTGGCTCAGTGCCTGCTAGGCCAGTGCTAGGTGGGTGGCTGCTGTTTGTGGTTGTGAGGTCAGTGGTGGCTCAGTGCCTACTAGGCCAGTGCTAGGTGCGTGGCTGCTGTTGGTGGTTGTGAGGTCAGTGGTGGCTCAGTGCCTGCTAGGCCAGTGCTAGGTGCGTGGGTGCTGTTTGTGGTTGTGAGGTCAGTGGTGGCTCAGTGCCTGCTAGGCCAGTGCTAGGTGCGTGGGTGCTGTTGGTGGTTGTGAGGTCAGTGGTGGCTCAGTGCCTGCTAGGCCAGTGCTAGGTGCGTGGCTGCTGTTTGTGGCTGTGAGGTCAGTGGTGGCTCAGTGCCTGCTAGGCCAGTGCTAGGTGCGTGGCTGCTGTTTTCAATTGTGAGGTCAGTGGTGGCTCAGTGCCTGCTAGGCCAGTGCTAGGTGCGTGGCTGCTGTTTGTGGTTGTGAGGTCAGTGGTGGCTCAGTGCCTGCTAGGCCAGTGCTAGGTGCGTGGCTGCTGTTTGTGGCTGTGAGGTCAGTGGTGGCTCAGTGCCTGCTAGGCCAGTGCTAGGTGCGTGGCTGCAGTTTGTGGTTGGGAGGTCAGTGGTGGCTCAGTGCCTGCTAGGCCAGTGCTAGGTGCGTGGGTGCTGTTTGTGGTTGTGAGGTCAGTGGTGGCTCAGTGCCTGCTAGGCCAGTGCTAGGTGCGTGGCTGCTGTTTGTGGTTGTGAGGTCAGTGGTGGTTCAGAGCCTGCTAGGCCAGTGCTAGGTGCGTGGCTGCTGTTTGTGGTTGTGAGGTCAGTGGTGGTTCAGAGCCTGCTAGGCCAGTGCTAGGTGCGTGGCTGCTGTTTTCAGTTGTGAGGTCAGTGGTGGCTCAGTGCCTGCTAGGCCAGTGCTAGGTGCGTGGCTGCTGTTTGTGGTTGTGAGGTCAGCTGTGGCTCAGTGCCTGCTAGGCCAGTGCTAGGTGCGTGGCTGCTGTTTGTGGTTGTGAGGTCAGTGGTGGCTCAGTGCCTGCTAGGCCAGTGCTAGGTGCGTGGCTGCTGTTTTCAGTTGTGAGGTCAGTGGTGGCTCAGTGCCTGTTAGGCCAGTGCTAGGTGCGTGGGTGCTGTTTGTGGTTGTGAGGTCAGTGGTGTCTCAGTGCCTGCTAGGCCAGTGCTAGGTGCGTGGCTGCTGTTGGTGGTTGTGAGGTCAGTGGTGGCTCAGTGCCTGCTAGGCCAGTGCTAGGTGCGTGGGTGCTGTTTGTGGTTGTGAGGTCAGTGGTGGCTCAGTGCCTGCTAGGCCAGTGCTAGGTGCGTGGGTGCTGTTTGTGGTTGTGAGGTCAGTGGTGGCTCAGTGCCTGCTAGGCCAGTGCTAGGTGCGTGGGTGCTGTTTGTGGTTGTGAGGTCAGTGGTGGCTCCGTGCCTGCTAGGCCAGTGCTAGGTGTGTGGGTGCTGTTTGTGGTTGTGAGGTCACTTTTGCCTCAGTGCCTGCTAGGCCAGTGCTAGGTGCGTGGGTGCTGTTTGTGGTTTTGAGGTCAGTGGTGGCCCAGTGCCTGCTAAGCCAGGGCTAGGTGCGTGGGTGCTGTTTGTGGTTGTGAGGTCAGGGGTGGCTCAGTGCCTGCTAGGCCAGTGCTAGGTGCGTGGGTGCTGTTTGTGGTTGTGAGGTCAGTGGTGGCTCAGTGCCTGCTAGGCCAGTGCTAGGTGCGTGGCTGCTGTTTGTGGTTGTGAGGTCAGTGGTGGCTCAGTGCCTGCTAGGCCAGTGCTAGGTGCGTGGGTGCTGTTTGTGGTTGTGAGGTCAGTGGTGGCTCAGTGCCTGCTAGGCCAGTGCTAGGTGCGTGGGTGCTGTTGGTGGTTGTGAGGTCAGTGGTGGCTCAGTGCCTGCTAGGCCAGTGCTAGGTGCGTGGCTGCTGTTTGTGGCTGTGAGGTCAGTGGTGGCTCAGTGCCTGCTAGGCCAGTGCTAGGTGCGTGGCTGCTGTTTTCAATTGTGAGGTCAGTGGTGGCTCAGTGCCTGCTAGGCCAGTGCTAGGTGCGTGGCTGCTGTTTTCAGTTGTGAGGTCAGTGGTGGCTCAGTGCCTGCTAGGCCAGTGCTAGGTGCGTGGCTGCTGTTTGTGGTTGTGAGGTCAGTGGTGGCTCAGTGCCTGCTAGGCCAGTGCTAGGTGCGTGGGTGCTGTTGGTGGTTGTGAGGTCAGTGGTGGCTCAGTGCCTGCTAGGCCAGTGCTAGGTGCGTGGCTGCTGTTTGTGGCTGTGAGGTCAGTGGTGGCTCAGTGCCTGCTAGGCCGGTGCTAGGTGCGTGGCTGCTGTTTTCAATTGTGAGGTCAGTGGTGGCTCAGTGCCTGCTAGGCCAGTGCTAGGTGCGTGGCTGCTGTTTTCAGTTGTGAGGTCAGTGGTGGCTCAGTGCCTGCTAGGCCAGTGCTAGGTGCGTGGGTGCTGTTTGTGGTTGTGAGGTCAGTGGTGGCTCAGTGCCTGCTAGGCCAGTGCTAGGTGCGTGGCTGCTGTTTTCAGTTGTGAGGTCAGTGGTGGCTCAGTGCCTGCTAGGCCAGTGCTAGGTGCGTGGGTGCTGTTTGTGGTTGTGAGGTCAGTGGTGGCTCAGTGCCTGCTAGGCCAGTGCTAGGTGCGTGGCTGCTGTTTGTGGTTGTGAGGTCAGTGGTGGTTCAGAGCCTGCTAGGCCAGTGCTAGGTGCGTGGCTGCTGTTTGTGGTTGTGAGGTCAGTGGTGGCTCAATGCCTGCTAGGCCAGTGCTAGGTGCGTGGCTGCTGTTGGTGGTTGTGAGGTCAGTGGTGGCTCAGTGCCTGCTAGGCCAGTGCTAGGTGCGTGGGTGCTGTTTGTGGTTGTGAGGTCAGTGGTGGCTCAGTGCCTGCTAGGCCAGTGCTAGGTGCGTGGGTGCTGTTTGTGGTTGTGAGGTCAGTGGTGGCTCCGTGCCTGCTAGGCCAGTGCTAGGTGTGTGGGTGCTGTTTGTGGTTGTGAGGTCACTTTTGCCTCAGTGCCTGCTAGGCCAGTGCTAGGTGCGTGGGTGCTGTTTGTGGTTTTGAGGTCAGTGGTGGCCCAGTGCCTGCTAGGCCAGTGCTAGGTGCGTGGGTGCTGTTTGTGGTTGAGAGGTCAGTGGTGGCTCAGTGCCTGCTAGGCCAGTGCTAGGTGCGTGGCTGCTGTTGGTGGTTGTGAGGTCAGTGGTGGCTCAGTGCCTGCTAGGCCAGTGCTAGGTGCGTGGCTGCTGTTGGTGGTTGTGAGGTCGGTGGTGGCTCAGTGCCTGCTAGGCCAGTGCTAGGTGCGTGGCTGCTGTTGGTGGTTGTGAGGTCAGTGGTGGCTCAGTGCCTGCTAGGCCAGTGCTAGGTGCGTGGCTGCTGTTTGTGGTTGTGAGGTCAGTGGTGGCTCAGTGCCTGCTAGGCCAGTGCTAGGTGCGTGGGTGCTGTTTGTGGTTGAGAGGTCAGTGGTGGCTCAGTGCCTGCTAGGCCAGTGCTAGGTGCGTGGCTGCTGTTGGTGGTTGTGAGGTCAGTGGTGGCTCAGTGCCTGCTAGGCCAGTGCTATGTGCGTGGCTGCTGTTTGTGTTTGTGAGGTCAGTGGTGGCTCAGTGCCTGCTAGGCCAGTGCTAGGTGCGTGGCTGCTGTTTGTGGTTGTGAGGTCAGTGGTGGCTCAGTGCCTGCTAGGCCAGTGCTAGGTGCGTGGGTGCTGTTGGTGGTTGTGAGGTCAGTGGTGGCTCAGTGCCTGCTAGGCCAGTGCTAGGTGCGTGGCTGCTGTTTGTGGCTGTGAGGTCAGTGGTGGCTCAGTGCCTGCTAGGCCAGTGCTAGGTGCGTGGCTGCTGTTTTCAATTGTGAGGTCAGTGGTGGCTCAGTGCCTGCTAGGCCAGTGCTAGGTGCGTGGCTGCTGTTTTCAGTTGTGAGGTCAGTGGTGGCTCAGTGCCTGCTAGGCCAGTGCTAGGTGCGTGGGTGCTGTTTGTGGTTGTGAGGTCAGTGGTGGCTCAGTGCCTGCTAGGCCAGTGCTAGGTGCGTGGCTGCTGTTTTCAGTTGTGAGGTCAGTGGTGGCTCAGTGCCTGCTAGGCCAGTGCTAGGTGCGTGGGTGCTGTTTGTGGTTGTGAGGTCAGTGGTGGCTCAGTGCCTGCTAGGCCAGTGCTAGGTGCGTGGGTGCTGTTTGTGGTTGTGAGGTCAGTGGTGGCTCAGTGCCTGCTAGGCCAGTGCTAGGTGCGTGGCTGCTGTTGGTGGTTGTGAGGTCAGTGGTGGCTCAGTGCCTGCTAGGCCAGTGCTAGGTGCGTGGGTGCTGTTTGTGGTTGTGAGGTCAGTGGTGGCTCAGTGCCTGCTAGGCCAGTGCTAGGTGCGTGGGTGCTGTTTGTGGTTGTGAGGTCAGTGGTGGCTCAGTGCCTGCTAGGCCAGTGCTAGGTGCGTGGCTGCTGTTTGTGGTTGTGAGGTCAGTGGTGGCTCAGTGCCTGCTAGGCCAGTGCTAGGTGCGTGCGTGCTGTTGGTGGTTGTGAGGTCAGTGGTGGCTCAATGCCTGCTAGGCCAGTGCTAGGTGCGTGGCTGCTGTTTGTGGCTGTGAGGTCAGTGGTGGCTCAGTGCCTGCTAGGCCAGTGCTAGGTGCGTGGGTGCTGTTTGTGGTTGTGAGGTCAGTGGTGGCTCAGTGCCTGCTAGGCCAGTGCTAGGTGCGTGGGTGCTGTTGGTGGTTGTGAGGTCAGTGGTGGCTCAGTGCCTGCTAGGCCAGTGCTAGGTGCGTGGGTGCTGTTTGTGGTTGTGAGGTCAGTGGTGGCTCAGTGCCTGCTAGGCCAGTGCTAGGTGCGTGGCTGCTGTTGGTGGTTGTGAGGTCAGTGGTGGCTCAGTGCCTGCTAGGCCAGTGCTAGGTGCGTGGCTGCTGTTTGTGGTTGTGAGGTCAGTGGTGGCTCAGTGCCTGCTAGGCCAGTGCTAGGTGCGTGGGTGCTGTTTGTGGTTGTGAGGTCAGTGGTGGCTCAGTGCCTGCTAGGCCAGTGCTAGGTGCGTGGCTGCTGTTGGTGGTTGTGAGGTCAGTGGTGGCTCAGTGCCTGCTAGGCCAGTGCTATGTGCGTGGCTGCTGTTTGTGGTTGTGAGGTCAGTGGTGGCTCAGTGCCTGCTAGGCCAGTGCTAGGTGCGTGGCTGCTGTTGGTGGTTGTGAGGTCAGTGGTGGCTCAGTGCCTGCTAGGCCAGTGCTAGGTGGGTGGCTGCTGTTTGTGGTTGTGAGGTCAGTGGTGGCTCAGTGCCTACTAGGCCAGTGCTAGGTGCGTGGCTGCTGTTGGTGGTTGTGAGGTCAGTGGTGGCTCAGTGCCTGCTAGGCCAGTGCTAGGTGCGTGGGTGCTGTTTGTGGTTGTGAGGTCAGTGGTGGCTCAGTGCCTGCTAGGCCAGTGCTAGGTGCGTGGGTGCTGTTGGTGGTTGTGAGGTCAGTGGTGGCTCAGTGCCTGCTAGGCCAGTGCTAGGTGCGTGGCTGCTGTTTGTGGCTGTGAGGTCAGTGGTGGCTCAGTGCCTGCTAGGCCAGTGCTAGGTGCGTGGCTGCTGTTTTCAATTGTGAGGTCAGTGGTGGCTCAGTGCCTGCTAGGCCAGTGCTAGGTGCGTGGTTGCTGTTTGTGGTTGTGAGGTCAGTGGTGGCTCAGTGCCTGCTAGGCCAGTGCTAGGTGCGTGGCTGCTGTTTGTGGTTGTGAGGTCAGCTGTGGCTCAGTGCCTGCTAGGCCAGTGCTAGGTGCGTGGGTGCTGTTGGTGGTTGTGAGGTCAGTGGTGGCTCAGTGCCTGCTAGGCCAGTGCTAGGTGCGTGGCTGCTGTTGGTGGTTGTGAGGTCAGTGGTGGCTCAGTGCCTGCTAGGCCAGTGCTAGGTGCGTGGCTGCTGTTTGTGGTTGTGAGGTCAGTGGTGGCTCAGTGCCTGCTAGGCCAGTGCTAGGTGCGTGGGTGCTGTTTGTGGTTGAGAGGTCAGTGGTGGCTCAGTGCCTGCTAGGCCAGTGCTAGGTGCGTGGCTGCTGTTGGTGGTTGTGAGGTCAGTGGTGGCTCAGTGCCTGCTAGGCCAGTGCTAGGTGCGTGGGTGCTGTTTGTGGTTGTGAGGTCAGTGGTGGCTCAGTGCCTGCTAGGCCAGTGCTAGGTGCGAGGCTGCTGTTTGTGGTTGTGAGGTCAGTGGTGGCTCAGTGCCTGCTAGGCCAGTGCTAGGTGCGTGGGTGCTGTTTGTGGTTGTGAGGTCAGTGGTGGCTCAGTGCCTGCTAGGCCAGTGCTAGGTGCGTGGGTGCTGTTGGTGGTTGTGAGGTCAGTGGTGGCTCAGTGCCTGCTAGGGCAGTGCTAGGTGTGTGGGTGCTGTTTGTGGTTGTGAGGTCACTTTTGCCTCAGTGCCTGCTAGGCCAGTGCTAGGTGCGTGGCTGCTGTTTGTGGTTTTGAGGTCAGTGGTGGCTCAGTGCCTGCTAGGCCAGTGCTAGGTGCGAGGCTGCTGTTTGTGGTTGTGAGGTCAGTGGTGGCTCAGTGCCTGCTAGGCCAGCGCTAGGTGCGTGGGTGCTGTTTGTGGTTGTGAGGTCAGTGGTGGCTCAGTGCCTGCTAGGCCAGTGCTAGGTGCGTGGGTGCTTTTTGTGGTTGTGAGGTCAGTGGTGGCTCAGTGCCTGCTAGGCCAGTGCTAGGTGCGTGGGTGCTGTTTGTGGTTGTGAGGTCAGTGGTGGCTCAGTGCCTGCTAGGCCAGTGCTAGGTGCATGGCTGCTGTTTGTGGCTGTGAGGTCAGTGGTGGCTCAGTGCCTGCTAGGGCAGTGCTAGGTGCGTGGCTGCTGTTTTCAATTGTGAGGTCAGTGGTGGCTCAGTGCCTGCTAGGCCAGTGCTAGGTGCGTGGCTGCTGTTTGTGGTTGTGAGGTCAGTGGTGGCTCAGTGCCTGCTAGGCCAGTGCTAGGTGCGTGGCTGCAGTTTGTGGTTGTGAGGTCAGTGGTGGCTCAGTGCCTGCTAGGCCAGTGCTAGGTGCGTGTCTGCTGTTTTCATTTGCGAGGTCAGTGGTGGCTCAGTGCCTGCTAGGCCAGTGCTAGGTGCGTGGCTGCTGTTTTCAGTTGTGAGGTCAGTGGTGGCTCAGTGCCTGCTAGGCCAGTGCTAGGTGCGTGGGTGCTGTTTTCAATTGTGAGGTCAGTGGTGGCTCAGTGCCTGCTAGGCCAGTGCTAGGCGCGAGGCTGCTGTTTGTGGTTGTGAGGTCAGTGGTGGCTCAGTGCCTGCTAGGCCAGCGCTAGATGCGTGGGTGCTGTTTGTGGTTGTGAGGTCAGTGGTGGCTCAGTGCCTGCTAGGCCAGTGCTAGGTGCGTGGGTGCTGTTTGTGGTTGTGAGGTCAGTGGTGGCTCAGTGCCTGCTTGGCCAGTGCTAGGTGCGTGGCTGCTGTTTGTGGTTGTGAGGTCACTTTTGCCTCAGTGCCTGCTAGGCCAGTGCTAGGTGCGTGGGTGCTGTTTGTGGTTGTGAGGTCAGTGGTGGCTCAGTGCCTGCTAGGCCAGTGCTAGGTGCGTCGCTGCTGTTTTCAGTTGTGAGGTCAGTGGTGGCTCAGTGCCTGCTAGGCCAGTGCTAGGTGCGTGGCTGCTGTTTGTGGTTGTGAGGTCAGTGGTGGCTCAGTGCCTGCTAGGCCAGTGCTAGGTGCGTGGGTGCTGTTTGTGGTTGTGAGGTCAGTGGTGGCTCAGTGCCTGCTAGGCCAGTGCTAGGTGCGTGGCTGCTGTTGGTGGTTGTGAGGTCAGTGGTGGCTCAGTGCCTGCTAGGCCAGTGCTAGGTGCGTGCGTGCTGTTGGTGGTTGTGAGGTCAGTGGTGGCTCAATGCCTGCTAGGCCAGTGCTAGGTGCGTGGCTGCTGTTTGTGGCTGTGAGGTCAGTGGTGGCTCAGTGCCTGCTAGGCCAGTGCTAGGTGCGTGGCTGCTGTTTGTGGTTGTGAGGTCAGTGGTGGTTCAGAGCCTGCTAGGCCAGTGCTAGGTGCGTGGCTGCTGTTTGTGGTTGTGAGGTCAGTGGTGGTTCAGAGCCTGCTAGGCCAGTGCTAGGTGCGTGGCTGCTGTTTGTGGTTGTGAGGTCAGCTGTGGCTCAGTGCCTGCTAGGCCAGTGCTAGGTGTGTGGCTGCAGTTTGTGGTTGTGAGGTCCGTGGTGGCTTAGTGCCTGCTAGGCCAGTGCTAGGTGCGTGGCTGCTGTTGGTGGTTGTGAGGTCAGTGGTGGCTCAGTGCCTGCTAGGCCAGTGCTAGGTGCGTGGGTGCTGTTTGTGGTTGTGAGGTCAGTGGTGGCTCAGTGCCTGCTAGGCCAGTGCTAGGTGCGTGGGTGCTGTTTGTGGTTGTGAGGTCAGTGGTGGCTCAGTGCCTGCTAGGCCAGTGCTAGGTGCGTGGCTGCTGTTGGTGGTTGTGAGGTCAGTGGTGGCTCAGTGCCTGCTAGGCCAGTGCTAGGTGCGTGGCTGCTGTTTGTGGTTGTGAGGTCAGTGGTGGCTCAGTGCCTGCTAGGCCAGTGCTAGGTGCGTGGCTGCTGTTTGTGGTTGTGAGGTCAGTGGTGGCTCAGTGCCTGCTAGGCCAGTGCTAGGTGCGTGGGTGCTGTTGGTGGTTGTGAGGTCAGTGGTGGCTCAGTGCCTGCTAGGCCAGTGCTAGGTGCGTGGCTGCTGTTTGTGGCTGTGAGGTCAGTGGTGGCTCAGTGCCTGCTAGGCCAGTGCTAGGTGCGTGGCTGCTGTTTTCAATTGTGAGGTCAGTGGTGGCTCAGTGCCTGCTAGGCCAGTGCTAGGTGCGTGGCTGCTGTTTTCAGTTGTGAGGTCAGTGGTGGCTCAGTGCCTGCTAGGCCAGTGCTAGGTGCGTGGGTGCTGTTTGTGGTTGTGAGGTCAGTGGTGGCTCAGTGCCTGCTAGGCCAGTGCTAGGTGCGTGGCTGCTGTTTGTGGTTGTGAGGTCAGTGGTGGCTCAGTGCCTGCTAGGCCAGCGCTAGGTGCGTGGGTGCTGTTTGTGGTTGTGAGGTCAGTGGTGGCTCAGTGCCTGCTAGGCCAGTGCTAGGTGCGTGGGTGCTGTTTGTGGTTGTGAGGTCAGTGGTGGCTCAGTGCCTGCTAGGCCAGTGCTAGGTGCGTGGGTGCTGTTTGTGGTTGTGAGGTCAGTGGTGGCTCAGTGCCTGCTAGGCCAGTGCTAGGTGCGTGGCTGCTGTTTGTGGTTGTGAGGTCAGTGGTGGCTCAGTGCCTGCTAGGCCAGTGCTAGGTGCGTGGCTGCTGTTTGTGGTTGTGAGGTCAGTGGTGGCTCAGTGCCTGCTAGGCCAGTGCTAGGTGCGTGGCTGCTGTTGGTGGTTGTGAGGTCAGTGGTGGTTCAGAGGCTGCTAGGCCAGTGCTAGGTGCGTGGCTGCTGTTTTCAGTTGTGAGGTCAGTGGTGGCTCAGTGCCTGCTTGGCCAGTGCTAGGTGCGTGGCTGCTGTTTGTGGTTGTGAGGTCAGTGGTGGCTCAGTGCCTGCTAGGCCAGTGCTAGGTGCGTGGCTGCTGTTTGTGGTTGTGAGGTCAGTGGTGGCTCAGTGCCTGCTAGGCCAGTGCTAGGTGCATGGCTGCTGTTTGTGGCTGTGAGGTCAGTGGTGGCTCAGTGCCTGCTAGGCCAGTGCTAGGTGCGTGGCTGCTGTTTTCAATTGTGAGGTCAGTGGTGGCTCAGTGCCTGCTAGGCCAGTGCTAGGTGCGTGGCTGCTGTTTGTGGTTGTGAGGTCAGTGGTGGCTCAGTGCCTGCTAGGCCAGTGCTAGGTGCGTGGCTGCAGTTTGTGGTTGTGAGGTCAGTGGTGGCTCAGTGCCTGCTAGGCCAGTGCTAGGTGCGTGTCTGCTGTTTTCATTTGCGAGGTCAGTGGTGGCTCAGTGCCTGCTAGGCCAGTGCTAGGTGCGTGGCTGCTGTTTTCAGTTGTGAGGTCAGTGGTGGCTCAGTGCCTGCTAGGCCAGTGCTAGGTGCGTGGGTGCTGTTTTCAATTGTGAGGTCAGTGGTGGCTCAGTGCCTGCTAGGCCAGTGCTAGGCGCGAGGCTGCTGTTTGTGGTTGTGAGGTCAGTGGTGGCTCAGTGCCTGCTAGGCCAGCGCTAGATGCGTGGGTGCTGTTTGTGGTTGTGAGGTCAGTGGTGGCTCAGTGCCTGCTAGGCCAGTGCTAGGTGCGTGGGTGCTGTTTGTGGTTGTGAGGTCAGTGGTGGCTCAGTGCCTGCTTGGCCAGTGCTAGGTGCGTGGCTGCTGTTTGTGGTTGTGAGGTCACTTTTGCCTCAGTGCCTGCTAGGCCAGTGCTAGGTGCGTGGGTGCTGTTTGTGGTTGTGAGGTCAGTGGTGGCTCAGTGCCTGCTAGGCCAGTGCTAGGTGCGTCGCTGCTGTTTTCAGTTGTGAGGTCAGTGGTGGCTCAGTGCCTGCTAGGCCAGTGCTAGGTGCGTGGCTGCTGTTTGTGGTTGTGAGGTCAGTGGTGGCTCAGTGCCTGCTAGGCCAGTGCTAGGTGCGTGGGTGCTGTTTGTGGTTGTGAGGTCAGTGGTGGCTCAGTGCCTGCTAGGCCAGTGCTAGGTGCGTGGCTGCTGTTGGTGGTTGTGAGGTCAGTGGTGGCTCAGTGCCTGCTAGGCCAGTGCTAGGTGCGTGCGTGCTGTTGGTGGTTGTGAGGTCAGTGGTGGCTCAATGCCTGCTAGGCCAGTGCTAGGTGCGTGGCTGCTGTTTGTGGCTGTGAGGTCAGTGGTGGCTCAGTGCCTGCTAGGCCAGTGCTAGGTGCGTGGCTGCTGTTTGTGGTTGTGAGGTCAGTGGTGGTTCAGAGCCTGCTAGGCCAGTGCTAGGTGCGTGGCTGCTGTTTGTGGTTGTGAGGTCAGTGGTGGTTCAGAGCCTGCTAGGCCAGTGCTAGGTGCGTGGGTGCTGTTTGTGGTTGTGAGGTCAGTGGTGGCTCAGTGCCTGCTAGGCCAGTGCTAGGTGCGTGGCTGCTGTTTGTGGTTGTGAGGTCAGCTGTGGCTCAGTGCCTGCTAGGCCAGTGCTAGGTGTGTGGCTGCAGTTTGTGGTTGTGAGGTCCGTGGTGGCTTAGTGCCTGCTAGGCCAGTGCTAGGTGCGTGGCTGCTGTTGGTGGTTGTGAGGTCAGTGGTGGCTCAGTGCCTGCTAGGCCAGTGCTAGGTGCGTGGGTGCTGTTTGTGGTTGTGAGGTCAGTGGTGGCTCAGTGCCTGCTAGGCCAGTGCTAGGTGCGTGGCTGCTGTTGGTGGTTGTGAGGTCAGTGGTGGCTCAGTGCCTGCTAGGCCAGTGCTATGTGCGTGGCTGCTGTTTGTGGTTGTGAGGTCAGTGGTGGCTCAGTGCCTGCTAGGCCAGTGCTAGGTGCGTGGCTGCTGTTTGTGGTTGTGAGGTCAGTGGTGGCTCAGTGCCTGCTAGGCCAGTGCTAGGTGCGTGGGTGCTGTTTGTGGTTGTGAGGTCAGTGGTGGCTCAGTGCCTGCTAGGCCAGTGCTAGGTGCGTGGGTGCTGTTGGTGGTTGTGAGGTCAGTGGTGGCTCAGTGCCTGCTAGGCCAGTGCTAGGTGCGTGGGTGCTGTTTGTGGTTGTGAGGTCAGTGGTGGCTCAGTGCCTGCTAGGCCAGTGCTAGGTGCGTGGGTGCTGTTTGTGGTTGTGAGGTCAGTGGTGGCTCAGTGCCTGCTAGGCCAGTGCTAGGTGCGTGGCTGCTGTTGGTGGTTGTGAGGTCAGTGGTGGCTCAGTGCCTGCTAGGCCAGTGCTATGTGCGTGGCTGCTGTTTGTGGTTGTGAGGTCAGTGGTGGCTCAGTGCCTGCTAGGCCAGTGCTAGGTGCGTGGCTGCTGTTTGTGGTTGTGAGGTCAGTGGTGGCTCAGTGCCTGCTAGGCCAGTGCTAGGTGCGTGGGTGCTGTTGGTGGTTGTGAGGTCAGTGGTGGCTCAGTGCCTGCTAGGCCAGTGCTAGGTGCGTGGCTGCTGTTTGTGGCTGTGAGGTCAGTGGTGGCTCAGTGCCTGCTAGGCCAGTGCTAGGTGCGTGGCTGCTGTTTTCAATTGTGAGGTCAGTGGTGGCTCAGTGCCTGCTAGGCCAGTGCTAGGTGCGTGGCTGCTGTTTTCAGTTGTGAGGTCAGTGGTGGCTCAGTGCCTGCTAGGCCAGTGCTAGGTGCGTGGGTGCTGTTTGTGGTTGTGAGGTCAGTGGTGGCTCAGTGCCTGCTAGGCCAGTGCTAGGTGCGTGGCTGCTGTTTGTGGTTGTGAGGTCAGTGGTGGCTCAGTGCCTGCTAGGCCAGCGCTAGGTGCGTGGGTGCTGTTTGTGGTTGTGAGGTCAGTGGTGGCTCAGTGCCTGCTAGGCCAGTGCTAGGTGCGTGGGTGCTGTTTGTGGTTGTGAGGTCAGTGGTGGCTCAGTGCCTGCTAGGCCAGTGCTAGGTGCGTGGGTGCTGTTTGTGGTTGTGAGGTCAGTGGTGGCTCAGTGCCTGCTAGGCCAGTGCTAGGTGCGTGGCTGCTGTTTGTGGTTGTGAGGTCAGTGGTGGCTCAGTGCCTGCTAGGCCAGTGCTAGGTGCGTGGCTGCTGTTTGTGGTTGTGAGGTCAGTGGTGGCTCAGTGCCTGCTAGGCCAGTGCTAGGTGCGTGGCTGCTGTTGGTGGTTGTGAGGTCAGTGGTGGTTCAGAGGCTGCTAGGCCAGTGCTAGGTGCGTGGCTGCTGTTTTCAGTTGTGAGGTCAGTGGTGGCTCAGTGCCTGCTTGGCCAGTGCTAGGTGCGTGGCTGCTGTTTGTGGTTGTGAGGTCAGTGGTGGCTCAGTGCCTGCTAGGCCAGTGCTAGGTGCGTGGCTGCTGTTTGTGGTTGTGAGGTCAGTGGTGGCTCAGTGCCTGCTAGGCCAGTGCTAGGTGCATGGCTGCTGTTTGTGGCTGTGAGGTCAGTGGTGGCTCAGTGCCTGCTAGGCCAGTGCTAGGTGCGTGGCTGCTGTTTTCAATTGTGAGGTCAGTGGTGGCTCAGTGCCTGCTAGGCCAGTGCTAGGTGCGTGGCTGCTGTTTGTGGTTGTGAGGTCAGTGGTGGCTCAGTGCCTGCTAGGCCAGTGCTAGGTGCGTGGCTGCAGTTTGTGGTTGTGAGGTCAGTGGTGGCTCAGTGCCTGCTAGGCCAGTGCTAGGTGCGTGTCTGCTGTTTTCATTTGCGAGGTCAGTGGTGGCTCAGTGCCTGCTAGGCCAGTGCTAGGTGCGTGGCTGCTGTTTTCAGTTGTGAGGTCAGTGGTGGCTCAGTGCCTGCTAGGCCAGTGCTAGGTGCGTGGGTGCTGTTTTCAATTGTGAGGTCAGTGGTGGCTCAGTGCCTGCTAGGCCAGTGCTAGGCGCGAGGCTGCTGTTTGTGGTTGTGAGGTCAGTGGTGGCTCAGTGCCTGCTAGGCCAGCGCTAGATGCGTGGGTGCTGTTTGTGGTTGTGAGGTCAGTGGTGGCTCAGTGCCTGCTAGGCCAGTGCTAGGTGCGTGGGTGCTGTTTGTGGTTGTGAGGTCAGTGGTGGCTCAGTGCCTGCTTGGCCAGTGCTAGGTGCGTGGCTGCTGTTTGTGGTTGTGAGGTCACTTTTGCCTCAGTGCCTGCTAGGCCAGTGCTAGGTGCGTGGGTGCTGTTTGTGGTTGTGAGGTCAGTGGTGGCTCAGTGCCTGCTAGGCCAGTGCTAGGTGCGTCGCTGCTGTTTTCAGTTGTGAGGTCAGTGGTGGCTCAGTGCCTGCTAGGCCAGTGCTAGGTGCGTGGCTGCTGTTTGTGGTTGTGAGGTCAGTGGTGGCTCAGTGCCTGCTAGGCCAGTGCTAGGTGCGTGGGTGCTGTTTGTGGTTGTGAGGTCAGTGGTGGCTCAGTGCCTGCTAGGCCAGTGCTAGGTGCGTGGCTGCTGTTGGTGGTTGTGAGGTCAGTGGTGGCTCAGTGCCTGCTAGGCCAGTGCTAGGTGCGTGCGTGCTGTTGGTGGTTGTGAGGTCAGTGGTGGCTCAATGCCTGCTAGGCCAGTGCTAGGTGCGTGGCTGCTGTTTGTGGCTGTGAGGTCAGTGGTGGCTCAGTGCCTGCTAGGCCAGTGCTAGGTGCGTGGCTGCTGTTTGTGGTTGTGAGGTCAGTGGTGGTTCAGAGCCTGCTAGGCCAGTGCTAGGTGCGTGGCTGCTGTTTGTGGTTGTGAGGTCAGTGGTGGTTCAGAGCCTGCTAGGCCAGTGCTAGGTGCGTGGGTGCTGTTTGTGGTTGTGAGGTCAGTGGTGGCTCAGTGCCTGCTAGGCCAGTGCTAGGTGCGTGGCTGCTGTTTGTGGTTGTGAGGTCAGCTGTGGCTCAGTGCCTGCTAGGCCAGTGCTAGGTGTGTGGCTGCAGTTTGTGGTTGTGAGGTCCGTGGTGGCTCAGTGCCTGCTAGGCCAGTGCTAGGTGCGTGGCTGCTGTTGGTGGTTGTGAGGTCAGTGGTGGCTCAGTGCCTGCTAGGCCAGTGCTAGGTGCGTGGGTGCTGTTTGTGGTTGTGAGGTCAGTGGTGGCTCAGTGCCTGCTAGGCCAGTGCTAGGTGCGTGGGTGCTGTTTGTGGTTGTGAGGTCAGTGGTGGCTCAGTGCCTGCTAGGCCAGTGCTAGGTGCGTGGCTGCTGTTGGTGGTTGTGAGGTCAGTGGTGGCTCAGTGCCTGCTAGGCCAGTGCTATGTGCGTGGCTGCTGTTTGTGGTTGTGAGGTCAGTGGTGGCTCAGTGCCTGCTAGGCCAGTGCTAGGTGCGTGGCTGCTGTTTGTGGTTGTGAGGTCAGTGGTGGCTCAGTGCCTGCTAGGCCAGTGCTAGGTGCGTGGGTGCTGTTTGTGGTTGTGAGGTCAGTGGTGGCTCAGTGCCTGCTAGGCCAGTGCTAGGTGCGTGGGTGCTGTTTGTGGTTGTGAGGTCAGTGGTGGCTCAGTGCCTGCTAGGCCAGTGCTAGGTGCGTGGCTGCTGTTTGTGGTTGTGAGGTCAGTGGTGGCTCAGTGCCTGCTAGGCCAGTGCTAGGTGCGTGGCTGCTGTTTGTGGTTGTGAGGTCAGTGGTGGCTCAGTGCCTGCTAGGCCAGTGCTAGGTGCGTGGCTGCTGTTGGTGGTTGTGAGGTCAGTGGTGGTTCAGAGGCTGCTAGGCCAGTGCTAGGTGCGTGGCTGCTGTTTTCAGTTGTGAGGTCAGTGGTGGCTCAGTGCCTGCTTGGCCAGTGCTAGGTGCGTGGCTGCTGTTTGTGGTTGTGAGGTCAGTGGTGGCTCAGTGCCTGCTAGGCCAGTGCTAGGTGCGTGGCTGCTGTTTGTGGTTGTGAGGTCAGTGGTGGCTCAGTGCCTGCTAGGCCAGTGCTAGGTGCATGGCTGCTGTTTGTGGCTGTGAGGTCAGTGGTGGCTCAGTGCCTGCTAGGCCAGTGCTAGGTGCGTGGCTGCTGTTTTCAATTGTGAGGTCAGTGGTGGCTCAGTGCCTGCTAGGCCAGTGCTAGGTGCGTGGCTGCTGTTTGTGGTTGTGAGGTCAGTGGTGGCTCAGTGCCTGCTAGGCCAGTGCTAGGTGCGTGGCTGCAGTTTGTGGTTGTGAGGTCAGTGGTGGCTCAGTGCCTGCTAGGCCAGTGCTAGGTGCGTGTCTGCTGTTTTCATTTGCGAGGTCAGTGGTGGCTCAGTGCCTGCTAGGCCAGTGCTAGGTGCGTGGCTGCTGTTTTCAGTTGTGAGGTCAGTGGTGGCTCAGTGCCTGCTAGGCCAGTGCTAGGTGCGTGGGTGCTGTTTTCAATTGTGAGGTCAGTGGTGGCTCAGTGCCTGCTAGGCCAGTGCTAGGCGCGAGGCTGCTGTTTGTGGTTGTGAGGTCAGTGGTGGCTCAGTGCCTGCTAGGCCAGCGCTAGATGCGTGGGTGCTGTTTGTGGTTGTGAGGTCAGTGGTGGCTCAGTGCCTGCTAGGCCAGTGCTAGGTGCGTGGGTGCTGTTTGTGGTTGTGAGGTCAGTGGTGGCTCAGTGCCTGCTTGGCCAGTGCTAGGTGCGTGGCTGCTGTTTGTGGTTGTGAGGTCACTTTTGCCTCAGTGCCTGCTAGGCCAGTGCTAGGTGCGTGGGTGCTGTTTGTGGTTGTGAGGTCAGTGGTGGCTCAGTGCCTGCTAGGCCAGTGCTAGGTGCGTCGCTGCTGTTTTCAGTTGTGAGGTCAGTGGTGGCTCAGTGCCTGCTAGGCCAGTGCTAGGTGCGTGGCTGCTGTTTGTGGTTGTGAGGTCAGTGGTGGCTCAGTGCCTGCTAGGCCAGTGCTAGGTGCGTGGGTGCTGTTTGTGGTTGTGAGGTCAGTGGTGGCTCAGTGCCTGCTAGGCCAGTGCTAGGTGCGTGGCTGCTGTTGGTGGTTGTGAGGTCAGTGGTGGCTCAGTGCCTGCTAGGCCAGTGCTAGGTGCGTGCGTGCTGTTGGTGGTTGTGAGGTCAGTGGTGGCTCAATGCCTGCTAGGCCAGTGCTAGGTGCGTGGCTGCTGTTTGTGGCTGTGAGGTCAGTGGTGGCTCAGTGCCTGCTAGGCCAGTGCTAGGTGCGTGGCTGCTGTTTGTGGTTGTGAGGTCAGTGGTGGTTCAGAGCCTGCTAGGCCAGTGCTAGGTGCGTGGCTGCTGTTTGTGGTTGTGAGGTCAGTGGTGGTTCAGAGCCTGCTAGGCCAGTGCTAGGTGCGTGGGTGCTGTTTGTGGTTGTGAGGTCAGTGGTGGCTCAGTGCCTGCTAGGCCAGTGCTAGGTGCGTGGCTGCTGTTTGTGGTTGTGAGGTCAGCTGTGGCTCAGTGCCTGCTAGGCCAGTGCTAGGTGTGTGGCTGCAGTTTGTGGTTGTGAGGTCCGTGGTGGCTTAGTGCCTGCTAGGCCAGTGCTAGGTGCGTGGCTGCTGTTGGTGGTTGTGAGGTCAGTGGTGGCTCAGTGCCTGCTAGGCCAGTGCGAGGTGCGTGGCTGCTGTTTGTGGTTGTGAGGTCAGTGGTGGCTCAGTGCCTGCTAGGCCAGTGCTAGGTGCGTGGGTGCTGTTTGTGGTTGTGAGGTCAGTGGTGGCTCAGTGCCTGCTAGGCCAGTGCTAGGTGCGTGGCTGCTGTTGGTGGTTGTGAGGTCAGTGGTGGCTCAGTGCCTGCTAGGCCAGTGCTATGTGCGTGGCTGCTGTTTGTGGTTGTGAGGTCAGTGGTGGCTCAGTGCCTGCTAGGCCAGTGCTAGGTGCGTGGCTGCTGTTTGTGGTTGTGAGGTCAGTGGTGGCTCAGTGCCTGCTAGGCCAGTGCTAGGTGCGTGGGTGCTGTTGGTGGTTGTGAGGTCAGTGGTGGCTCAGTGCCTGCTAGGCCAGTGCTAGGTGCGTGGCTGCTGTTTGTGGTTGTGAGGTCAGTGGTGGCTCAGTGCCTGCTAGGCCAGTGCTAGGTGCGTGGCTGCTGTTTGTGGTTGTGAGGTCAGTGGTGGCTCAGTGCCTGCTAGGCCAGTGCTAGGTGCATGGCTGCTGTTTGTGGCTGTGAGGTCAGTGGTGGCTCAGTGCCTGCTAGGCCAGTGCTAGGTGCGTGGCTGCTGTTTTCAATTGTGAGGTCAGTGGTGGCTCAGTGCCTGCTAGGCCAGTGCTAGGTGCGTGGCTGCTGTTTGTGGTTGTGAGGTCAGTGGTGGCTCAGTGCCTGCTAGGCCAGTGCTAGGTGCGTGGCTGCAGTTTGTGGTTGTGAGGTCAGTGGTGGCTCAGTGCCTGCTAGGCCAGTGCTAGGTGCGTGTCTGCTGTTTTCATTTGCGAGGTCAGTGGTGGCTCAGTGCCTGCTAGGCCAGTGCTAGGTGCGTGGCTGCTGTTTTCAGTTGTGAGGTCAGTGGTGGCTCAGTGCCTGCTAGGCCAGTGCTAGGTGCGTGGGTGCTGTTTTCAATTGTGAGGTCAGTGGTGGCTCAGTGCCTGCTAGGCCAGTGCTAGGCGCGAGGCTGCTGTTTGTGGTTGTGAGGTCAGTGGTGGCTCAGTGCCTGCTAGGCCAGCGCTAGATGCGTGGGTGCTGTTTGTGGTTGTGAGGTCAGTGGTGGCTCAGTGCCTGCTAGGCCAGTGCTAGGTGCGTGGGTGCTGTTTGTGGTTGTGAGGTCAGTGGTGGCTCAGTGCCTGCTTGGCCAGTGCTAGGTGCGTGGCTGCTGTTTGTGGTTGTGAGGTCACTTTTGCCTCAGTGCCTGCTAGGCCAGTGCTAGGTGCGTGGGTGCTGTTTGTGGTTGTGAGGTCAGTGGTGGCTCAGTGCCTGCTAGGCCAGTGCTAGGTGCGTCGCTGCTGTTTTCAGTTGTGAGGTCAGTGGTGGCTCAGTGCCTGCTAGGCCAGTGCTAGGTGCGTGGCTGCTGTTTGTGGTTGTGAGGTCAGTGGTGGCTCAGTGCCTGCTAGGCCAGTGCTAGGTGCGTGGGTGCTGTTTGTGGTTGTGAGGTCAGTGGTGGCTCAGTGCCTGCTAGGCCAGTGCTAGGTGCGTGGCTGCTGTTGGTGGTTGTGAGGTCAGTGGTGGCTCAGTGCCTGCTAGGCCAGTGCTAGGTGCGTGCGTGCTGTTGGTGGTTGTGAGGTCAGTGGTGGCTCAATGCCTGCTAGGCCAGTGCTAGGTGCGTGGCTGCTGTTTGTGGCTGTGAGGTCAGTGGTGGCTCAGTGCCTGCTAGGCCAGTGCTAGGTGCGTGGCTGCTGTTTGTGGTTGTGAGGTCAGTGGTGGTTCAGAGCCTGCTAGGCCAGTGCTAGGTGCGTGGCTGCTGTTTGTGGTTGTGAGGTCAGTGGTGGTTCAGAGCCTGCTAGGCCAGTGCTAGGTGCGTGGGTGCTGTTTGTGGTTGTGAGGTCAGTGGTGGCTCAGTGCCTGCTAGGCCAGTGCTAGGTGCGTGGCTGCTGTTTGTGGTTGTGAGGTCAGCTGTGGCTCAGTGCCTGCTAGGCCAGTGCTAGGTGTGTGGCTGCAGTTTGTGGTTGTGAGGTCCGTGGTGGCTTAGTGCCTGCTAGGCCAGTGCTAGGTGCGTGGCTGCTGTTGGTGGTTGTGAGGTCAGTGGTGGCTCAGTGCCTGCTAGGCCAGTGCTAGGTGCGTGGGTGCTGTTTGTGGTTGTGAGGTCAGTGGTGGCTCAGTGCCTGCTAGGCCAGTGCTAGGTGCGTGGGTGCTGTTTGTGGTTGTGAGGTCAGTGGTGGCTCAGTGCCTGCTAGGCCAGTGCTAGGTGCGTGGCTGCTGTTGGTGGTTGTGAGGTCAGTGGTGGCTCAGTGCCTGCTAGGCCAGTGCTATGTGCGTGGCTGCTGTTTGTGGTTGTGAGGTCAGTGGTGGCTCAGTGCCTGCTAGGCCAGTGCTAGGTGCGTGGCTGCTGTTTGTGGTTGTGAGGTCAGTGGTGGCTCAGTGCCTGCTAGGCCAGTGCTAGGTGCGTGGGTGCTGTTGGTGGTTGTGAGGTCAGTGGTGGCTCAGTGCCTGCTAGGCCAGTGCTAGGTGCGTGGCTGCTGTTTGTGGCTGTGAGGTCAGTGGTGGCTCAGTGCCTGCTAGGCCAGTGCTAGGTGCGTGGCTGCTGTTTTCAATTGTGAGGTCAGTGGTGGCTCAGTGCCTGCTAGGCCAGTGCTAGGTGCGTGGCTGCTGTTTTCAGTTGTGAGGTCAGTGGTGGCTCAGTGCCTGCTAGGCCAGTGCTAGGTGCGTGGGTGCTGTTTGTGGTTGTGAGGTCAGTAGTGGCTCAGTGCCTGCTAGGCCAGTGCTAGGTGCGTGGCTGCTGTTTGTGGTTGTGAGGTCAGTGGTGGCTCAGTGCCTGCTAGGCCAGCGCTAGGTGCGTGGGTGCTGTTTGTGGTTGTGAGGTCAGTGGTGGCTCAGTGCCTGCTAGGCCAGTGCTAGGTGCGTGGGTGCTGTTTGTGGTTGTGAGGTCAGTGGTGGCTCAGTGCCTGCTAGGCCAGTGCTAGGTGCGTGGGTGCTGTTTGTGGTTGTGAGGTCAGTGGTGGCTCAGTGCCTGCTAGGCCAGTGCTAGGTGCGTGGCTGCTGTTTGTGGTTGTGAGGTCAGTGGTGGCTC
This sequence comes from Apteryx mantelli, assembly GCF_036417845.1. Taxonomy (NCBI): domain Eukaryota; kingdom Metazoa; phylum Chordata; class Aves; order Apterygiformes; family Apterygidae; genus Apteryx; species Apteryx mantelli. The sequence goes on from NC_089988.1 coordinate 22,713,173, forward strand.
AGTGCCTGCTTGGCCAGTGCTAGGTGCGTGGCTGCTGTTTGTGGTTGTGAGGTCACTTTTGCCTCAGTGCCTGCTAGGCCAGTGCTAGGTGCGTGGGTGCTGTTTGTGGTTGTGAGGTCAGTGGTGGCTCAGTGCCTGCTAGGCCAGTGCTAGGTGCGTGGCTGCTGTTGGTGGTTGTGAGGTCAGTGGTGGCTCAGTGCCTGCTAGGCCAGTGCTAGGTGCGTGGGTGCTGTTTGTGGTTGTCAGGTCAGTGGTGGCTCAGTGCCTGCTAGGCCAGTGCTAGGTGCGTGGGTGCTGTTTGTGGTTGTGAGGTCAGTGGTGGCTCAGTGCCTGCTAGGCCAGTGCTAGGTGCGTGGCTGCTGTTGGTGGTTGTGAGGTCAGTGGTGGCTCAGTGCCTGCTAGGCCAGTGCTAGGTGCGTGCGTGCTGTTGGTGGTTGTGAGGTCAGTGGTGGCTCAATGCCTGCTAGGCCAGTGCTAGGTGCGTGGCTGCTGTTTGTGGCTGTGAGGTCAGTGGTGGCTCAGTGCCTGCTAGGCCAGTGCTAGGTGCGTGGCTGCTGTTTGTGGTTGTGAGGTCAGTGGTGGTTCAGAGCCTGCTAGGCCAGTGCTAGGTGCGTGGCTGCTGTTTGTGGTTGTGAGGTCAGTGGTGGTTCAGAGCCTGCTAGGCCAGTGCTAGGTGCGTGGCTGCTGTTTTCAGTTGTGAGGTCAGTGGTGGCTCAGTGCCTGCTAGGCCAGTGCTAGGTGCGTGGGTGCTGTTTGTGGTTGTGAGGTCAGTGGTGGCTCAGTGCCTGCTAGGCCAGTGCTAGGTGCGTGGCTGCTGTTTGTGGTTGTGAGGTCAGTGGTGGCTCAGTGCCTGCTAGGCCAGTGCTAGGTGCGTGGCTGCTCTTTTCAGTTGTGAGGTCAGTGGTGGCTCAGTGCCTGTTAGGCCAGTGCTAGGAGCGTGGCTGCTGTTTGTGGTTGTGAGGTCAGTGGTGGCTCAGTGCCTGCTAGGCCAGTGCTAGGTGCGTGGCTGCTGTTGGTGGTTGTGAGGTCAGTGGTGGCTCAGTGCCTGCTAGGCCAGTGCTAGGTGCGTGGCTGCTGTTTGTGGTTGTGAGGTCAGTGGTGGCTCAGTGCCTGCTAGGCCAGTGCTAGGTGTGTGGCTGCAGTTTGTGGTTGTGAGGTCAGTGGTGGCTCAGTGCCTGCTAGGCCAGTGCTAGGTGCGTGGCTGCTGTTGGTGGTTGTGAGGTCAGTGGTGGCTCAGTGCCTGCTAGGCCAGTGCTAGGTGCGTGGGTGCTGTTTGTGGTTGTGAGGTCAGTGGTGGCTCAGTCCCTGCTAGGCCAGTGCTAGGTGGGTGGGTGCTGTTGGTGGTTGTGAGGTCAGTGGTGGCTCAGTGCCTGCTAGGCCAGTGCTAGGTGCGTGGCTGCTGTTTGTGGTTTTGAGGTCAGTGGTGGCTCAGTGCCTGCTAGGCCAGTGCTAGGTGCGAGGCTGCTGTTTGTGGTTGTGAGGTCAGTGGTGGCTCAGTGCCTGCTAGGCCAGCGCTAGGTGCGTGGCTGCTGTTTGTGGTTGTGAGGTCAGTGGTGGCTCAGTGCCTGCTAGGCCAGTGCTAGGTGCGTGGGTGCTGTTTGTGGTTGTGAGGTCAGTGGTGGCTCAGTGCCTGCTAGGCCAGTGCTAGGTGCGTGGGTGCTGTTTGTGGTTGTGAGGTCAGTGGTGGCTCAGTGCCTGCTAGGCCAGTGCTAGGTGCATGGCTGCTGTTTTCAATTGTGAGGTCAGTGGTGGCTCAGTGCCTGCTAGGCCAGTGCTAGGTGCGTGGCTGCTGTTTGTGGTTGTGAGGTCACTTTTGCCTCAGTGCCTGCTAGGCCAGTGCTAGGTGCGTGGCTGCAGTTTGTGGTTGTGAGGTCAGTGGTGGCTCAGTGCCTGCTAGGCCAGTGCTAGGTGCGTGGCTGCTGTTGGTGGTTGTGAGGTCAGTGGTGGCTCAGTGCCTGCTAGGCCAGTGCTAGGTGCGTGGGTGCTGTTTGTGGTTGTGAGGTCAGTGGTGGCTCAGTGCCTGCTAGGCCAGTGCTAGGTGCGTGGCTGCTGTTGGTGGTTGTGAGGTCAGTGGTGGCTCAGTGCCTGCTAGGCCAGTGCTAGGTGTGTGGGTGCTGTTTGTGGTTGTGAGGTCACTTTTGCCTCAGTGCCTGCTAGGCCAGTGCTAGGTGCGTGGGTGCTGTTTGTGGTTTTGAGGTCAGTGGTGGCTCAGTGCCTGCTAGGCCAGTGCTAGGTGCGTGGGTGCTGTTTGTGGTTTTGAGGTCAGTGGTGGCTCAGTGCCTGCTAAGCCAGTGCTAGGTGCGTGGGTGCTGTTTGTGGTTGTGAGGTCAGTGGTGGCTCAGTGCCTGCTAGGCCAGTGCTAGGTGCGTGGCTGCTGTTTGTGGTTTTGAGGTCAGTGGTGGCTCAGTGCCTGCTAGGCCAGTGCTATGTGCGTGGCTGCTGTTTGTGGTTGTGAGGTCAGTGGTGGCTCAGTGCCTGCTAGGCCAGTGCTAGGTGCGTGGCTGCTGTTTGTGGTTGTGAGGTCAGTGGTGGCTCAGTGCCTGCTAGGCCAGTGCTAGGTGCGTGGCTGCTGTTTGTGGTTGTGAGGTCAGTGGTGGCTCAGTGCCTGCTAGGCCAGTGCTATGTGCGTGGCTGCTGTTTGTGGCTGTGAGGTCAGTGGAGGCTCAGTGCCTGCTAGGCCAGTGCTAGGTGCGTGGCTGCTGTTTTCAATTGTGAGGTCACTTGTGGCTCAGTGCCTGCTAGGCCAGTGCTAGGTGCGTGGCTGCTGTTGGTGGTTGTGAGGTCAGTGGTGGCTCAGTGCCTGCTAGGCCAGTGCTAGGTGTGTGGCTGCTGTTTGTGGCTGTGAGGTCAGTGGTGGCTCAGAGCCTGCTAGGCCAGTGCTAGGTGCGTGGCTGCTTTTTGTGGTTGTGAGGTCAGTGGTAGCTCAGTGCCTGCTAGGCCAGTGCTAGGTGCGTGGCTGCAGTTTGTGGTTGTGAGGTCAGTGGTGGCTCAGTGCCTGCTAGGCCAGTGCTAGGTGCGTGTCTGCTGTTTTCATTTGCGAGGTCAGTGGTGGCTCAGTGCCTGCTAGGCCAGTGCTAGGTGCGTGGCTGCTGTTTTCAGTTGTGAGGTCAGTGGTGGCTCAGTGCCTGCTAGGCCAGTGCTAGGTGCGTGGCTGCTGTTTTCAGTTGTGAGGTCAGTGGTGGCTCAGTGCCTGCTAGGCCAGTGCTAGGTGCGTGGCTGCTCTTTGTGGTTGTGAGGTCAGTGGTGGCTCAGTGCCTGCTAGGCCAGTGCTAGGTGCGTGGGTGCTGTTTGTGGTTGTGAGGTCAGTGGTGGCTCAGTGCCTGCTAGGCCAGCGCTAGGTGCGTGGCTGCTGTTTGTGGTTGTGAGGTCAGTGGTGGCTCAGTGCCTGCTAGGCCAGTGCTAGGTGCGTGGCTGCTGTTTGTGGTTGTGAGGTCAGTGGTGGCTCAGTGCCTACTAGGCCAGTGCTAGGTGCGTGGCTGCTGTTGGTGGTTGTGAGGTCAGTGGTGGTTCAGAGCCTGCTAGGCCAGTGCTAGGTGCGTGGGTGCTGTTTGTGGTTGTGAGGTCAGTGGTGGCTCAGTGCCTGCTAGGCCAGTGCTAGGTGCGTGGCTGCTGTTTGTGGTTGTGAGGTCAGCTGTGGCTCAGTGCCTGCTAGGCCAGTGCTAGGTGCGTGGCTGCTGTTTGTGGTTGTGAGGTCAGTGGTGGCTCAGTGCCTGCTAGGCCAGTGCTAGGTGCGTGGCTGCTGTTTGTGGTTGTGAGGTCAGTGGTGGCTCCGTGCCTGCTAGGCCAGTGCTAGGTGCGTGGCTGCTGTTTGTGGTTGTGAGGTCAGTGGTGGCTCAGTGCCTGCTAGGCCAGTGCTAGGTGCGTGGCTGCTGTTGGTGGTTGTGAGGTCAGTGGTGGCTCAGTGCCTGCTAGGCCAGTGCTAGGTGCGTGGCTGCTGTTGGTGGTTGTGAGGTCAGTGGTGGCTCAGTGCCTGCTAGGCCAGTGCTAGGTGCGTGGCTGCTGTTGGTGGTTGTGAGGTCAGTGGTGGCTCAGTGCCTGCTAGGCCAGTGCTAGGTGCGTGGGTGCTGTTTGTGGTTGTGAGGTCACTTGTGTCTCAGTGCCTGCTAGGCCAGCGCTAGGTGCGTGGCTGCTGTTTTCAATTGTGAGCTCAGTGGTGGCTCAGTGCCTGCTAGGCCAGCGCTAGGTGCGTGGGTGCTGTTGTGGTTGTGAGCTCAGTGGTGGCTCAGAGCCTGCTAGGCCAGTGCTAGGTGCGTGGGTGCTGTTGGTGGTTGTGAGGTCAGTGGTGGCTCAGTGCCTGCTAGGCCAGTGCTAGGTGTGTGGGTGCTGTTTGTGGTTGTGAGGTCACTTTTGCCTCAGTGCCTGCTAGGCCAGTGCTAGGTGCGTGGGTGCTGTTTGTGGTTTTGAGGTCAGTGGTGGCTCAGTGCCTGCTAAGCCAGTGCTAGGTGCGTGGGTGCTGTTTGTGGTTGTGAGGTCGGTGGTGGCTCAGTGCCTGCTAGGCCAGTGCTAGGTGCGTGGGTGCTGTTTGTGGTTGTGAGGTCACTGGTGGCTCAGTGCCTGCTAGGCCAGTGCTAGGTGCGAGGCTGCTGTTTGTGGTTGTGAGGTCAGTGGTTGCTCAGTGCCTGCTAGGCCAGCGCTAGGTGCGTGGCTGCTGTTTGTGGTTGTGAGGTCAGTGGTGGCTCAGTGCCTGCTAGGCCAGTGCTAGGTGCGTGGGTGCTGTTTGTGGTTGTGAGGTCAGTGGTGGCTCAGTGCCTGCTAGGCCAGTGCTAGGTGCGTGGCTGCTGTTTGTGGTTGTGAGGTCAGTGGTGGCTCAGTGCCTGCTAGGCCAGTGCTAGGTGCATGGCTGCTGTTTGTGGCTGTGAGGTCAGTGGTGGCTCAGTGCCTGCTAGGCCAGTGCTAGGTGCGTGGCTGCTGTTTTCAATTGTGAGGTCACTTGTGGCTCAGTGCCTGCTAGGCCCGTGCTAGGTGCGTGGCCGCTGTTGGTGGTTGTGAGGTCAGAGGTGGCTCAGTGCCTGCTAGGCCAGTGCTAGGTGCGTGTCTGCTGTTTTCATTTGCGAGGTCAGTGGTGGCTCAGTGCCTGCTAGGCCAGTGCTAGGTGCGTGGCTGCTGTTTTCAGTTGTGAGGTCAGTGGTGGCTCAGTGCCTGCTAGGCCAGTGCTAGGTGCGTGGGTGCTGTTTGTGGTTGTGAGGTCAGTGGTGGCTCAGTGCCTGCTAGGCCAGTGCTAGGTGCGTGGGTGCTGTTTGTGGTTGTGAGGTCAGTGGTGGCTCAGTGCCTGCTAGGCCAGTGCTAGGTGCGTGGGTGCTGTTTGTGGTTGTGAGGTCAGTGGTGGCTCAGTGCCTGCTAGGCCAGTGCTAGGTGCGTGGCTGCTGTTGGTGGTTGTGAGGTCACTTTTGCCTCAGTGCCTGCTAGGCCAGTGCTAGGTGCGTGGCTGCAGTTTGTGGTTGTGAGGTCAGTGGTGGCTCAGTGCCTGCTAGGCCAGTGCTAGGTGCGTGTCTGCTGTTTTCATTTGCGAGGTCAGTGGTGGCTCAGTGCCTGCTAGGCCAGTGCTAGGTGCGTGGCTGCTGTTTTCAGTTGTGAGGTCAGTGGTGGCTCAGTGCCTGCTAGGCCAGTGCTAGGTGCGTGGGTGCTGTTTGTGGTTGTGAGGTCAGTGGTGGCTCAGTGCCTGCTAGGCCAGTGCTAGGTGCGTGGGTGCTGTTTGTGGTTGTGAGGTCAGTGGTGGCTCAGTGCCTGCTAGGCCAGTGCTAGGTGCGTGGCTGCTGTTGGTGGTTGTGAGGTCAGTGGTGGCTCAGTGCCTGCTAGGCCAGTGCTAGGTGCGTGGCTGCTGTTGGTGGTTGTGAGGTCAGTGGTGGCTCAGTGCCTGCTAGGCCAGTGCTAGGTGCGTGGGTGCTGTTTGTGGTTGTGAGGTCAGTGGTGGCTCAGTGCCTGCTAGGCCAGTGCTAGGTGCGTGGCTGCTGTTGGTGGTTGTGAGGTCAGTGGTGGTTCAGAGCCTGCTAGGCCAGTGCTAGGTGCGTGGGTGCTGTTTGTGGTTGTGAGGTCAGTGGTGGCTCAGTGCCTGCTAGGCCAGTGCTAGGTGCGTGGGTGCTGTTTGTGGTTGTGAGGTCAGTGGTGGCTCAGTGCCTGCTAGGCCAGTGCTAGGTGCGTGGGTGCTGTTTGTGGTTGTGAGGTCAGTGGTGG